>NC_138300.1:28602500-29202500 GCF_965601325.2 Salmo salar | reverse complement strand
CAGACACACACACACACACACACCTCTGTATTAGCTGTGGAGAGCCACAGTAGGGGTCCGGGTGATCTTTGAACAGGACATCTCAATAATATATTCATGTTGTCATTAAATTAATCAAGCTAAAGCCAACCCCAATTGATTGTTGGCAAACAACAGTTGACCTCTACTTCTCTTCCACAAGACCTGGACGATTACACTGAAGTACTGTACAGGCAGAGGCTGCCTGCTCCTAATGAAGCAGCCATTTTCATAAGTGAGTCAAAGAGATGCTATCGACTCTGGTGTGGGAGGAAATATCCTCTGCATTTGAATGCAAATCTGCATCTGAGCTTCTGTGCTTTATTGGCAGTAATAACTCAGATAGACTGCAGATGTACAAACGTTTTGATGATAATTGACTCCAGTCTTCTGTATCCCCCAGGGGATATGAGTCGGATGATCAATGTGGGGAACACTTGCCATTTTATACCCTCACTTCATGATTACTTTCCCTCAGATCTTATTTCATTATGTCCTCTGTGTGTGCAAACAACGCTGCAAGTCAAAACCACAGACTAAAATGAATAACTACAGCCCATGAATTAGTAGGAAGCACAATTTAATAAATTAACTTTTTTTTATCTTGCCTTGAGCTTCGCATTCAATACTTGAATGCTTTGTCGCTTGTAATTTTCCAAGCCACGTTTAGAATCACATTATGCTATCGAGACAGATCCTGGAAATGTTGCATAATGATACAACGCTGAAGTATTTGAGTACTGGTGAGGATTCAAAATGTAAAGATAAAGTTTAAACTGCCTGGTTTCATAAACCAGAAAAATCCAGAAAAATAGGAAAGTAATGGAAAGTAATGATGTCAGTACTAGGACCATGAAATGTATCAATATGACTGTTAAGGCATCTGATTCCCCAGTAATGACTAGGTAGGTTATATTGGTTTACGAATACAAAAAAGATTAACTGTAGTGAAGATTATATCAGCAAATGCAGTCCTATTTCACCCAAATACATACAGAACTGTTAGCTGAGCTCATTAGTGTCATACTCACCAAAGAGACTAAATGAAGCCGCTCCCCATTTTCACTTGATGTGTGACTTCCCTAATGGAGAATATTCAAATTTGACTAATGCTGTCTTATCAATTTGCTCAATGAACCCAATGAGTCTGAGTCTGACCGTCACCAGAGCTGTGTTACGTAACATGGCTTTGCCCTCTGCCATCCGTCAGCTCTGTGACTCTGTGTGTGTCCCAAATGGCACCCTATTCCCTGCATTGCACTACTTTTTACCAAAGCCATATGGGGCCTGGTCAAAAGTAGTGCACTATATAGGGAATAGAGCGCCATTTGGGGTGCAATCCATGTCTCATCCCCCTGTTCCCTCTGACAGAGTGCCTTAACATTAGCTGTGACTGCACAGCTAATTGCCGTGTTTCAAGCCTGTGTGACCGAGGTAGAGGAGCTGTGCTCATATTGAAGTGACCGGGAGGGTCAAAAGCTAAAGGTGACTATAAACAGTCTCCTGGCGACAGGGCTAAACAAGGAGATAGCCACAGCGCTAGCAGGGTCAAACACATTGTAGCTAGATCCCAAATGAATGAGATTGCACTGCAGAACAGACCATCATAAGTTACCTATTCTTCCCAAAAATGATATCCATATTTTCTGTTCACAAAGTCAGAAAATGGAGACGACTAGGACAATGAACATGAGCTACAAAAATAAACCTGTAAAAAAAACAACCTTGTCTTGTTGACACAAGACACGGCTCATGTCTGTGGAGGCCTCAAACACGTGTGAACCAGGTTTAGAAAGTCAAAGTAGTCATGAGGTGGCTAGTCAGCCATGTTGAAAGAATGGGGAACACTCAGCTTACACATCAGTCTAACTGAATGGAGAAAAGAGAAAGCATTGTTTCCAATACACATTGTGGAGTGGATTCACTAACAATGGACATACAGTACATGTATGTCAAGGAGACAACATTCAGGTTTGAAGTATTGAAAGAAAGGACACTCCAGCAATAAAGTGACCCTGAGAGACGTGAGTAAATAAAGCAGCGTCTTAGTTAACGTTTTGTGTTTCTGTGCTTGTGATATGATTTGTTGTTGAGCGTCAGGCAGAGTGAGGCAGTGACCCTTCATAGAGAAAACATGCTGTTATTTAGATTAGCTGTCTACAGTACCCGCCTGTGCCTACGGCAACCAGTAAACAGTCAGGACAGACCAACAGCATGGCTCAGGTTGCAGCACAACATGAAGCATAACATGTAATGTAATTACAACATGGCACTGATGGCAGTTTAACATGGAAAGTATTACAAACGTGATACATTACCTTCAGCCCATTAGCCAAGCAGGCTCTCATGTACAACCTGAAATACATGCTTGTACCAGCAACCCACTTTGATCAACCCTTCAACCAAACAAAAGTCAAATAACCCAACTGTATTCAATATTGGTTTATCTAAAATCCCTGGTTTGTGTAACAGAACCATTCAATCTTCTAAATGACACTCACCACTTCATTTGACAGTGTAAACCTGACTAAGAATTGGAGCCCATCAAGTAAACTCATAGCTCTGTAGCTATTCAGTGGTGAATATTTCTTCACTCGTAAAAGAGTGAAGAAATATCTTCTTCCACTGTAGTACTCAACAGGATGTTGAGGACTCTCGCTCGCTCTCTCTATTTCTCTGAATATCTTTTTAAATGGTTGTCTATCTCCCTTTCCCCCTCTCCTTATGCAGTAGACATTCAAACTGAATCAACTCGTCTCTGTTGGCAGTCTACAGTATGTAACCCTGGATTCAATAATAATGAACAATGAGACATCAACAGTGGCCAGACAGCAGGACCCTTGGAAGTATTGTTTAAAATACAAATTAAAAGTCTAGTGTGGAAGCACAGTTGTTCACTTTCTAAATATTCACATGATGGACATGGAGCTGGCCAGCAGAAAAATACAAAGAGAATTGTATTGTGGTTGGTGTCAAAGCTGTCTGGCTTTCATCTCTACAAAGAGGAACACAGAGTCACCAACAGACCACCAAACCATGATACCTGTTACTCAGACACCCAATAGAGCCTGTGCATTGCTTACCGAATCCAGATCAATTAAATATAACTTCTTCATTTCATAGTGAGTTTAGTTCTCACTGAATCAGTACTGACCTTATCAGTACATCACAAAGGAGTCTATAATGCACAACTGTGTAATCCACAGAATTTAGATGAAGGCCTAGAATGCACATTACTGTACACTCTGCGCATTCACTGAAGTCAGTGTTTTACATCACCATTCATCCAAACATAAATCATGATAAAGATACATTAGTCCATCACCATACCACAATGAATAATTCAACAATATCTCGCTATGATACCCCAATTACACTAGACCTGTCAACGGCCTATCAGGATTGATGGCGTTGTGTGTAAATTAATATCTGACCTGTACTGCCATCTACAGGCAAACAGTCCAGAGGGTAACAACCACTGAGTTTGGCAGTGCCACTAATTGAGTGAATTTAAAAACCCTATCTCAAGCTATCCTTTATGATCACAATCACTGTTATCAGGAGATAAGCAAGCAATTTGATGGCCTCAGGCCTACATAGTGTTATCACTACTATCCACTGTACAGAGACGGGAGCTTTGTGATTTATGCTATCCTTTTCAGCTATCAACTATACTGTAGTTGTATGAGGCAGGGAATATCTCAAATGCATTGAATATGAAGGTGTCATACAATCATGAATCTCATGTTGTGAGTATCCAATCAGTGCCTCAACCCCGTCCAGTATGTGTGGCAATGGTTGATGGGGTTGGTTGTGGTACTGATTTACTGTGTCAAATTGGACTCAAGCTAGTGTTTCATTTAAAGAGAGAGAGATGAGGCAACTGACGCCATACTGCCTGGTGGCTGGTGCCTCTGCGCACAGTGCTGGTGATTTCAACTGAAAAGCCAGGCTGGAGAAATGGCTCCTGTCGAACAAGAACTACACGCATGGCCCGCAAACTGTCTTAATCAGCACCATGGACAGCGACGCAATGCTTTCTAAATGGGAGACTAGAGCTGGCCTGGCTCAATGTTGGAATATGCGAGGGAAATCGTAAAACACTGGGGAAGTTAGCAAAGCTGCTTATTCTTATTGTCTCAATTGTTCATTAAATGAAAATTAATAAAAGCTCTGATACTACAAAATGTCGCACCAGATTTTGCAATGGAGATCGAATACTGTTATTTTCAGATTTGTTTTATTTATTTGTAAGCGACATTCTCTGTCTTGAGAGCTAGTTTATTAATTCGATGAGCATGTTGTGGAGGAAAAATGTGACTTTCTAAATAAGAATATATAATAATATCTCATCACTTTGTTGACGTAGTAACAATTATCTCACTTGGAATTATCGACCTCCGGGTAATATAGCCTAATACACACTCACTCAGTAACTCATCATCTCTCTCGCGCGCGTACGCACACACACACACTAATCAATCAGAAACTGCAACTTCGTTTCGTCTTGATAGTTTTCCTCAAGAGGCATGAATCCTCAGTTGCATTATGCAAATAGAATAAGGGATGGAGACTGGCCTTAAAAACATAGGCCTAATAAACCACATGATCTAAGATAAATAATTAAATCATGTAAAATATGCTGATAGCTTTTAAAACATACCTGAGTTATGGGAGAATCTCTATTTTGCTCGTCGAATCGGAGCAATCCTTGAAGGAGTTTTCCCAGTTAATTCACAGTTAATGATGGTTGACTGTTGCGATGACTGAAGCAACGGGAGTGGCAAAGGTTTTCAGCTGCACCGGGCTTCTGCCGTCAATACTCCCAAAAAGCTTATCAACAGTCAGTTTACAATTTTTTCTCAGAATGTCTTGGACCAGCTGCTTGGACCGGCTACATTTGGTGCAACCGTTATACCTTACCAAAGTTTGAAGGTAAAACAGTCGACTCCCGCTCCTGCGCCAGTTGCTGTGTGTTTGACAGTGAACGGAATAACAAGCAGAATTGAGTCCGATGAAGAAACCAAGTCAGCTCTGACGTTCCAATGAGAGCGCCGCCGACATTATTAAACTGTATGTTGATAGACCAAGTCCAGACAAATTACCCAACTCTTATAATCACCAATGTTGATATGAAAATATGAGCAGTTAACCGCACACATCTTAACGAGGCGGTGCATCTCCGCTGCCATAACAAAAGTGATGTGAGATTCTGCAGAAAGCAGCGCGAACGTGCTATGTTTAATCAGGCAAGAGCAGCTCTTAACACAGGTTAAATCTCACATTTGCAGGGAAACTGCTACCTTTATTTGAGCTTGGTCGATTAGAATACATTCATAGAGATTCCCAATGTACACCCATTCATTTTGACCATTGTCTGTGAATGTCTCTGCAATATTCTGAAGAATAAAACAAGAATATAATTATAAATGATTTGGCACATGTTTGAACCTTTAGAACCCAGTTTTTGAGCCGCTGAATTACTTAGCCTTGTTTTCACATAGGACTAGGATTCCCCAGGGTATTTCCTTCCCCCTAGGGGTTTGAAGTTCCTGAGTGTAGGATCATATTCTGTTTAAAACCTAATCTAATCCTGTCAAGAAATTTCAGAGGAGATGGAATCAAATGTTCAACAGGCAATCTTGTAAATACTTTTTGAAGCAGGAAAATGCATGATTATTTTCTCAGGACCTTAACATTTTGACACTGTAATGATCTTCTTATAAAATGAAGAGACCAGCCTCATTGAGGAAATTCAATTAGTTAACAAATCTCAATATCAAGTTTTGAACTCTTATACCTGTGTAAGAGAGACATTGCTCGTTCTGATATGTTTTCATTTATTAATTTGTATTTTTTGGATGTGTGTGTATTGCAGATACCGTACCCAGCAGATATATATTTTTATCCTCATTATATGGTTCCTTCGAAAGCAGGAGTATTCAACCGGGGCCCGCGGCCCCCTATGGATCCACGGAGGTACTGCAGGGGGTTCGTGAGAAGAAAAAAATATATGTATAATATAGTATATATTATATATATACACTACCGATCAAAAGTTTGGGGTCACTTAGAAATGTCCTTGTTATAGAAAGAAAAGCACATTTTCTGTCCATTAAAATAACATCAAATTGATCAGAAATACAGTGTAGACATTGCGACTGTTGTAAATGACTATTGTAGCTGTAAATGGCAGATTTTTCTATGGAATATCTATAGGCATACAGAGGCCCATTATCAGCAACCATCACTCCTGTGTTCCAATGGCACGTTGTGTTAGCTAATCCAAGTTTATCATTTTAAAAGGTTAATTGATCATTAGAAAACCCTTTTGCAATTATGTTAGCACAGCCGAAAACTGTTGTGCTAATTAAAGAAGCAATAAAACTGTCCATCTTTAGACGAGTTGAGTATCTGGAACATCAGCATTTGTGGGTTCGATTACAGGCTCAAAATGGCCAGAAACAAATAACTTTCTTCTGAAACATGTCAGTCTATTCTTGTTCTGAGAAATAAAGGCTATTCCATGCGAGAAATTGCCAAGAAACTGAAGATCTCATACAGCTCTGTGTACTACTCCCTTCACAGAACAGCGCAAACGGGCTCTAACCAGAATAGAAAGAGGAGTGGGAGACCCCACTGCACAACTGAGCAAGAGGACAAGTACAATAGAGTGTCTAGTTTGAGAAACAGACGCCTCACAAGTCTTCAACTGGCAGCTTCAATAAATAGTACCTGCAAAACACCAGTCTCAATGTCAACAGTGAAGAGACGACTCCGGGATGTTGGCCTTCATTAACAAACTTTTCAAAAGTTTGGGGCCACTTAGAAATGTCCTTGTTTTTGAAAGAAAAGCACATTTTTTTGTCCAATTAAAATCAAATGAAATTGATCAGAAGTACTGTGTAGACATTGTTAATGAAGGCCAGCATCCCAGAGTGTATATATATATATATATAAATAAACAAATAAAAAAACCTTGAATGAGTAGGTGTGTCCACACTTTTGACTGGTACTGTATATATACAGTACCAGTCAAAAGTGTGGACACACTTACTCATTCAAGGGTTTGTCTTTATTTTACTCTTTTACATTGTAGAATAATAGTGAAGAAACCAAAACTATGAAACAAAACATAAGGAATCATGTAGTAACCAAAATAAAGTTTTAAACAAATCAAAATACATTTGAGATTTGAGATTCTTCAAATTAGCCACCCTTTGTCTTGATGACAGCTTTGCACACTCTTGGCATTCTCTCAACCAGCTTCACCTGGAATGCTTTTCCAACAGTCTTGAAGGAGTTCCCACATATGCTGAGCACTTGTTGGCTGCTTTTCCTTCACTCTGCAGTCCGACTCATCCCAAACCATATAAATTGGGTTGAGGTCGGGTGATTGTGGCGGCCAGGTCATCTGATGCAGCACTCCATCACTCTCCTTCTTGGTCAAATAGCCCGTACACAGCCTGGAGGTGTGTTGGGTCATTGTCCTGTTGAAAAACAAATGATAGTGGGACTAAGCACAAACCAGATGGGATGGCTAATCGCTGCAGAATGCTGTGGTAGGCATGCTGGTTAAGTGTGCCTTGAATTCTAAATAAATGACTGACAGTGTCACCAGCAAAGCACCCCCACGCCATTACACCTCCTCCTCCATGCTTCACGGTGGGAACCACACATGCGGAGATCATCTGTTCACCTACTTTGCGTCTCACAAAGACATAGCGGTAGGACACAAAAATCTCAAATTTGGACTCATCAGACCAAAGGACAGATTTCCACAGGTCTAATGTCCGTTGCTCGCGTTTCTTGGCCCAAGAAAGTTTTTTCTTCTTATTGCTGTCCTTTAGTAGTGGTTTCTTTGCAGCAATTTGACCATGAAGGCCTGATTCACGCAGTCTCCTCTGAACTGTTGATGTTGAGATGTGTCTGTTACTTGAACTGTGTGAAGCATTTATTTTGGCTGCAAATTCTGAGGCTGGTAACTCTAATGAACTTATCCTCTGCAGCAGAGATAACTCTGGGTCTTCCTTTCCTGTGGCGGTCCTCATGAGAGCCAGTTTCATCATAGTGCTTGATGGTTTTTGTGAGTGCACTTGAAGAAACTTTCAAAGTTCCTGAAATTTTCCACATTGACCGACCTTCATGTCTTAAAGTAATGATGGACTGTCATTTCTCTTTGCTTAATTGAGCTGTTCTTGCCATACGATGGACTTATCTTGACACAACACAACTGATTGGCTCAAACGCATTAAGAAGGAAAGAAATTCCACAAATTAACTTTTAACAAAGCACACCTGTTGAAATTGAAACGCATTCCAGGTTACTACCTCATGAAGCTGGTTAAGTGAATGCCAAGAGTGTGCTAAGCTGTCATCAAGGCAAAGGGTGGCTACTTTAAAGAATCTCAAATATAAAATATATTTAGATTTGTTTAACACTTTTTTGGTTACTACATGTGTTATTTCATAGTTTTGATGTCTTCACTATTATTCCACAGTGTAGAAAATAGTAAAAATGAAGAAAACCCTGGAATGAGTAGGTGTGTGCAAACTTTTGAATGGCTGATGGCAAGCTTTCTTGACTTGGACATAGATTTTTGCCAAAACATTGCTAACCTTTGTTTAACCAAAAAGATGGGAATATCTTCTTTCTACTGATGTCAACTTTTTTTAAACTCCTAATATTGAGAAAATTACACTGATTTGAGATAATTACACTCACTGGAGTATCTGACATACCAGCTGGCTGTCAAGCTGGCTGATGGCAAGCCTTCTTGACTTGGACATACATTTTTCCAAAACATTGCTAACCTTTGTTTAACCAGCTTAACAGCTGCTATTATCGAAGATGTGTTTAGAGTTTGGCTGGCACAATTACAGTATCATATAATAATCGTCATTATCATCTTACTACATTCATTTTAGGAGAAGGGGGAATTCATCTTCATATTCAACTAGATATAGTTTACCCAATAGCAGTTTTTTCCTTTTTACATGATGTGGGTAAAGTTGGTAATCACTTTACGAGCAGAATGGCAGGGTTAGGAGAAGCTTCATTTCCAATTTCTATTAATTTCTATCAAAACCATTAGTTTTTGAGACAGGGGTGTCACCAAAGCTGTGTTGTATTCATTAGGTATGGTTTTCAAAGATGTATTATGATTTATTTTTTTTACAAAAATTACAGTTATGGCAATAACAGTGCTATTTGCATGACAATTAATTGTTTGTTACCCAAAATTACATAATCGTCACAGCCGTAGTTTCTAGCAAATAGGCTATGTTAGAGTTTACACTTTCAATTATAACGTGGTGAGGTCCAAATAATAAAAAACTATCTATCAAATCTATTCATTTTAAAATGTTAATTACTTGTCCTTGCCATTATTATTCACCAGATGATAAGACAAGACATGTGGAGAAAAAACATGTGTTGCTAACATGATGGGGGTTCCCTGGTTTGCCGGTTTGCATGAGAGGGGGTCCATAGGCAAGAAAAGGATGAAGACCCCTATTCTAAGACAAAGTTGTTTATTATTATTTCTAGTTTACAACAACAGAGAGAGAGAGTGGGAATGTGCCTCAGAACATTGCCTAAATTAGTTAGTAAATAGTTGAGTATGTGAAAAATGTGGAGCTGCGTTAAAAACAAAAAAATCTCAATGACTGTTGAATAGAGGCAGCATGTTTCAGATATATTCATTGAAACGAACATCAGGTTTTGGCTACAATCAGAGTGATTTAGTTCATTTGCCAACCTCAATTTCTGAGTGGAAAATGTGTCTTTCTGTTTTTTTTTATTATATGGTAGAATAGAAAATTGGGTTGTAATGTATCAATACTTGGTCTTGAGGTGGTAGGCTACACCAGTTGATATTAATGGCAAATTACAGAAGGCATTGATTTCTGTTGCAACTAACATTCATTTTATTTCAGAAGTGTTCTGTTGTTGTATAAGGGTTGTGTAGCTAAACAAGTATGTTTTACATGACCTCACGAAAGAGCCCACCTTCTGTGGTAAACCTAAAGTCTAGATCATGGTTTAACCACTTCAGGTGGTGGAAACAAAATCCTGCCAGCATCCTTTATGACACAGATATGATCCTGAATGTCACCATGGCGATCATGGTACTGGGTAGTATAGCTTTCAGACAAATCAATCAGTCATGATCTATATGCTAGACTCAACATCTATCCCAACCACATCTACATCATTGTCAAACACTGTGTACATTCAAAAACACAAATAGCCTCTAATTGAAAGAAGTAAAAGACAACACTTCACTGACATGCACACAGTGCTGGTATAATTGCTCAATAACTCATCGACAAACACCACCAGAATCAGATAAACATACAGCGTAAGTCCAATATTTGTTATGAAATGCCAGAGGCAGGAGCTGCATTGATATTTTCTACAGCATTAATAAAACAATGTTTATCAATATGCCAATAACAACATTCTTTATATTTAATGGGTTACTGTTGAGGGTCTCATGTCTGTTTTTTCACATTTCTAATTAATAAATGAAACATCCAATATTACAAGGTTCCCTTCCCGACCTAGAGCATCTCTCCTTTAGAGAGGAGCTTCCTGGTACTGAGTCTGGACTGTGAGCTAATTTTAACATCACAGTGATGACACTCTCTGTAGGTCCTGTGAAAAGCCTAGCACTCAGCAACAGCATTGGGCCAGCACCATCCATAACACTGACAGAGACAGGATCCTCCATGCTGCCAGGCCCACTGTGGCTAACACTGAAATCCACAGAGAAGACAATGGATGCACTCTTTCTCTGACATAATATAACAATCTTTACCATGCTTTTATTTATTCACTTTCATACAATTGCTGTTGTCTCTCGTCGCCTTCCACCAAGCTCACTTTCTTATCCTGCATCCACTTTTAGCTTTTGGATCCAAATTCTCCTTTTTGGCAAACAGGTAGTTGTGTGCACGTTTTACGCATCTCTCTTGATGAGAATTTATTGTATGTTAAAACATGGTATCACTTAAAAGCGTATTGTTGTAGACAAAGTGGTGGAAAGTAAATGTCACAACTTCCACCGAAGTCGGCTCCTCTCCTTGTTCAGGCGGCGTTCGGCGATCGACATCACCGGCTTTCTAGCCATCGCCGCTCCATTTCTCATATGTCCATTTGTTTGGTCTTGTTCCAAACACACCTGGTTTTCATTCCATAATCACACTGCATGTATTTAGTTCTCTGTTCCCCTCCATGTCTTTGTGTGTAATTGTTTATTGTTATGTGGGTATTGTCAGGCGCTATACTTTTGTTAAGTTCCGTGTTTTTTGGCACGCTTATGTTGTTATGTGCTGTCATTCTTTGACCGGAATTAAAGTGCGCCTATTTACTACATTCTGATCTCCTGCACCTGACATCGCCTCCATACACACCCTTGACAGTAAAGCTCACTATAGTACACAGAACACAAATTTACAGCAATGCAACCTTTAGAATGCATCTGATGGTAAAACAAAGGTACAGCTGAGCTTACTGTCATTGATCTAAGACAGCTGAGATCTCAACTGACAGTGAAAACGGCTTACACATGGGGGATCTGAGTGTGTTAATGAAACAGATCCACTGAACATTGTATTGACCCTGCCATTTCCTAGAACATTCTCATATACAGCACATATTTGAACACTACAAAGGCTGCTCAATATGGGGTCAATTCATACAACGTAATGGACCCACGTTTTAATTTCTGCAGTATTTAACCATTTCCCTTTCATAAAGCTGAGCCGTCTGCATGGCAACGTTAATGTCCAAGTGTGTTTGGACATTAAAGATGTTTCTCCAAGCCTGTTTGGACATTAAATATGCTTCTCCAAGCCTGTTTGGACATTAAAGATGTTTATCCAAGCCTGTTTGGACATTAAAGATGTTTATCCAAGCCTGTTTGGACATTAAAGATGTTTCTCCAAGCCTGTTTGGACATTAAAGATGTTTCTCCAAGCCTGATTGGACATTAAAGATGTTTCTCCAAGCCTGTTTGGACATTAAAGATGTTTCTCCAAGCCTGTTTGGACATTAAAGATGTTTATCCAAGCCTGTTTACTTTTAGTCAAAAGAGGTTCAACTAAAGTTGGGCAAGTACATTAGCCCAGAACCATACATTATATTACATCACTAATGTTGTGGTGGGAAATCCTGCATCATGTATAGTACCAACACCCTCAAAAGTTATTCAACCGAGTATGAATAAAGAACACTTCCCACCGAAGCAGGGAATTGTCATAGCAAGGCAGACATAAACTGCATTTCTAGAGGGACACATAGATAATGTGTGGTATATCCAACAGGTTTTTTGTTGTTGTTTCATTTGAAGTGTATCGTTTTAGATGAAAATATACAGAGTGGAAGATTGTAGGGCTCTTGATATGGCCCGAAAGCATTTTCTCATCCACATGTATTCCACACCATGGTATATTACTCTAAGAACCAGATACTTATCCTCATGGTGATTTACCCCCAAATAAATCTGATGACATATGGATTTAATTAAGCATTGGCAGAGTAAGGTTTAGTAAAGGCGTATGATTTGAAGTCAAGGGTCAGTGCTGGAATTGGTTTAACCCTTGATAGAACAGAGTTAAGAACGTGCTGTAAACTCACTCCATAGCTAGCTTGAAATGTCGCTGATGGAGCTGTCTAATTGGTACTTTTTGTATAGTTCAAACGGTTGGTACATTGGCAAGGAGGCGGTCATGTGTGTTGCAAAACATAGGATCCCTTGTTCGAGCCCAGTATGGGGACAGGGACAGTAGAGGAAGATATACTGTTAGCAGCATATTGATGTCCATTTCATTAACTCAGTGGAATCTAGGACTACAAAGTTGGCATATTTAGCAATTTTTTTTGTAATAACAAAATAACACAGAGCTTCCATTTCACTTTGATTCTGTTATGTTCATAATTTATAAGAAGAAGCCAGAATCTCTTCTGAACCAATTTGTTTGTATTGTTAATCAGTTACGGACTGATGCTTTTAATTAATATTATTATTTGTATTTCTAAATGAATTTTACATTAGCACCCACCCTTCCCCATCCTCTTCCTCCTCTAACCAGAACCACTACCTTAGCATTGGTACTAACTTTGACTCCCGATGAGTACTAGCCTTGTCTCCCTATGCTATTTGCTGTTATACTGCAGCTACAACCAGTTTACATGATTTATTTCATCAGCCGTGTCAGCCTTTGTGAGCAAACTGATTTTTATATGGCCCTAGTTTCTTCATTAGATATCCACTCAAGTTATTATATTTCCTTCGTCATTGGTGATTTTTTTTGTGGGCTCAGGAAAAGCTTCAAGCTATAGGGTCTAACAGTAGACCCACCACTGCAGAGAGGAAGCCAGAATGAGTTACCCACCCCTCCTCTAAACCATCCACATAGCAGCAGCCTCTCCATCGGGAGACGTCGACACCTTTTATGTCATTACGACTCTCCACGCTTGACTACTGAATATGCAAGGAGATGCATTCCACTGTAGCATATCATCAGTATTATCTTTCCCAAGGTAGGGTGAGCAAGATCTATGTATTGGGTTGCAATTATGAGAAGGAACAAATGTAGCAGCAAAAAATCTGAAGGATGTCTCTGTGATGTGGCTTTCTATTTCATTGTGAATAGTGTATTAGACTAAGCATAAACATACTCCCAAGGTCCTCCTCGGGTAAGGTAGATGCATATGGATGAGCTGCTATCTCATTATTAGCAAAGAGATTGAGAGAAAAATATAAAGGCTTGACTTTAGAAAGTGCAGCTGTGTCCAGAAGCACTTCTTTAACGTGAAATATGGCATACTATAACAGCCCTCCACTTACTTATCCAGGAAATGGTACAGCTCTTAACTGCCCTCTAGACAAATACAGATGCAAAGAAACTGCTCTGTAATAAGAGTATTTCACACAGATGTACTCCGCACTAGTCATATAACAGCCATTTACAGCACCATAAGATTGTCTCTAATGGACTATCTAATAATTCAGAGCTGAGGTCTTTTATAAATTTCACTTTGCCAGGCCGTGTGGACTGTGACATCGAACCCAGCCACTAAAACGAGTGGTAAGCAAAAGGTGGAATAAACAGCTATTTATATGCATCAAAGGGAAACAATAGGCAACAGAGAAATAGCTGTGTCTGCTGTTCTGCGTCGATTGTCTAGGTCCAATCTACTGTGCAACATGTGCCAGTACCATGGCCCTGTCACTCAGATGACTGGAAAGGAACAACTGCGGCTGGCACAATTATCGTACAACTGTGTAACCGACGGTTATGGATGAAGACCGACATGAAAATAAAATAACCATCATAACCGTTAAAATAGTTTTTTTGGTGTTTGTTTTTTGAGTGGAAAAAACAGCTAATTGAAGATGGGACGACCGGACATCGGTGAGGTTGAGTCTGTTTTAGCCATAACATGGACTCTTAACAACGTGATGAAACTTTTCTCCTTGCTGAAACAAGCAAAGTAGTCTAAGGTTGCCTAGGCAATGCCTCAACAATGCAGCAGCAGCACATATAGAAATAGAATAAATAGAACGGTCTTGGAACCTCTAACCCTGGCAATTTGACTTGACTGGTAAACTCATGGGTACACTGGCAAGGGCAGTCTGGTATTGTAATGCAATAATTTGCATGGTAATGTAGAATGTTCATTCAAATGATGTTAACTGATGTGGCTCATCCAATGTAATGTATTGTTTGTAACGTCAGTTGAGTTTAATCAACAAATCACAGCACATATTTTACCACATATTTTACTTCCTGCTTTGTTCCTATGGGTACACTCGCAATGGCCGCCAGTCCACCCATTATGCCATCTTTGACTTAAAGGTGATCCCCGTTCTATTCATTCAATTTCTAATGCAACAAATGCAGTCAGGAGCGGAAGAGAGGAGAAAATGTGCATTTCGAACTGTTATTACTGTGACCGTGGTCATTTGGCTGGCCAATTACTGTCATCCAAAATTCCATGACTGTTTCAGCCCTAGGAACAACAAAAGCTTTCTGCCACAGGAGAGAACCCTCAAGAAATCACTGGATGGGGGTTAGAGAGGCTACTGCATTTAAACAACACTGTCTTATTGTTGAAAATTAAGACAGCCTTACTGAGTCTACTGAAAATATGACCTGATGAAACTGTACTTTGACCCTCAAAACAACAGGAGATCAAATGGCTCTACACACTCATAGTCTTTGTCTAGTGTATCATTCACTCGGAACCATTAAGAACCCCATAGCACAGTACAAGGTATTGGTAAAATGACACAGACAAGTTGAGTGTAGTCCTAGCAGAGCTGAATGTGACACCATACTTGAGCACCCTCCAGCTCTTTTGTCATTTCTAAGGAACTCGAAGTCAAAGTTGTATGACAAATCTTCACAATGGCAAATGAGTATCATACAATACCAAGCTTTTAGTGTTATTTTAGTTTCACATTCTAAACCAGAGAATGAAGAGACAAAAAGACTTGGGGCCATCTGATGACATTGACACATTTTATTTATAATTGGGTCTGTCAGTTTTAAGTGCCATCTTGATGCAGCAGACTAAAAATGGCAGAATTACACCATCTAAGAGATTGGGATGGGAAGGTTCAGACGTTTTATTCATTTACTCCATACACTTATCCCCATCTGCATGTGATAAGGTTTGGAATGCAGATGGGGATAAGTGTATGGAGTAAATGAATAAAATGTCTGAACCTTCCCATCACAATCTCTTAGATGGTGTAATTCTCTGCACTATGAAAACCAGAGAAATTGCCTTGACAATAAGCACAAGTTGTGTTAGGAGTACCACATGTGAGACTGACATGTAGACTAATATCAAAATCAGACACAGATTCATGGATATACTGTAGGTATCAAATAGAAACGGCTGTGTGCAGAACATTCATTAATCTTGAGAGGTTAGAATGTTAACTACCTCTGCTGGAGACAAATGGCAAAATTATACATCTGTCACCAAGCTGTTGCTGAGGTACAATGTCGCTGTGAGTTATGGGATGTCTATAAACATAGCAAGTTACTGTCAAGCCATCTGAGCATCTTCATTCTCACTGTTGAAACTATAGATTATTATAGCGCACCCAGTTCCTTGTTTAAATAATTCCTCCAGAAACAACACAAGCATCATTTTTAGCCTGCCAATCAGTGTCCACTTGCTCTTGAGAAGCCATGGCATTAATAAGGCATTCTGCCTCATCCCAAGGGTTCTCAGCTATAAGCACCGCTTACTGGTGGGACCATGTAAACTACAATCCCGATGCTCTGTTTTAATGTTTAGAAACATCAATAATCATAGCTTGCTTTACAGTTTTTGAAACATATGGAACTTATCTTTCATATCAGTGAGAAATAATCGTTCAATAAAAAAATATACACTTACTGTAGCAGGTTTGCACAGTAAGTGTTTATAGGCTGTGTGCCTCCAGCCGACAAACTACACTTCCGCGAGACTTCCTCCCCAGTTCTGCATACACACAGGTGTTCGAACACCCTAGATAGCTAATAGGCACAGGTGGTCTCCAGTCTTCCATCTGTCTTCAGTCTGTCTTCCGTAAACACACACTGTAACATGGAGATATGGCCGTGTGGGAACACTAAACCTAACTCTATAAAAGGTGTGGTGTAATTTAACCTACTGTTTTTAGAAACATATTTCTCACTGATATGAATGCTATGTTCCTTATGTTTCCAAAACCGTACCGCATGTGATGAACAGTAAGCGTCGGGCTCTTAACAGAAGTCCACCGGGAAGGCTACACCTTCATCAATAAACCTAAAGGTAGTTTGAGTGTATGAATGGCTAGACTTATGGTTCTCACAGGTGAAGTAAAATGATACAAGTTACTTTGCTCATGATGCGACCCTCTAATGACACGAATGTACCAACAGTCTAAGTGCACTGGATTTGAAACAACGATACAGATGTAACCATGCTATTCAATGTACTATCTGAGCAGAACTGGTAGTCCCAAGTCAAAATGCCATGTGCATTCCACAGATCACGTTAATGTGTTCAGAAAATAATAATAATAAGGATTAGGAAAAGTTTCGCAGCACACATGTCATTTTGCAGAAATATTTGTGTTGTTGTTGCAGCTTTAATGCTAATATCCTGCAATTCTACATTTTTTTCCATGGGGCAGAGAGAAAACTTTGCATTCTTAAAGTAGTGTATTTATAAAAGTCCCCCCCAAAAAAAACCTTGAGGGGGAATGCAATAAGTATTGAGTTGAAACGTATAATTGGTGGAGCACTGTGGATACAAATATCCTTGTGAGCCTTGGCTCCAAGTCCCATGTTGCCCAGGATTAATAACATAAATTGTAGATTCATAATATTACATTTTATTGTATTACACACTCTAAACCTATTCCACGGATCCCTTGGCCAATTATTTTAACCTGTAGTTGTTAGTAATATTAATTACAAATGAATATTTTTGATCTGGCTGTGGATTGACCCATGCAGTACCTCCACAGACCCCACTTTGAGAAACTGATCTAATCATCAAGCCCTTGACACATCGAATCAGCTGTTTTTGTCCGGGGCTACAACAAACATGTGTAGACCTGCTGTTGGTTGTACTCGAGGACATGAGTTGGGGAAACTCTTGTCTAGATACCACTTTCGCCATTCCCAAAAACTGTAATCAGGTTGCAGCAGACAGTGTACAAGTACATTTCACTTAAGTCTATGGGTTCATGTTGAAATACTGGAATCAAATACGTGTTTTATGAACATGCGTGGGTTTTTTTTGCTGCGCAAATTTGCCGCGAATGATATAGCATGGAATCCAAATACCTGAAGAACGTTTTCAAATGGTCTAACAGAATGTTGTTTTACGAACCGAATGCAGATGATCGAATGCATACAACCCACATAACAAGCAAGCACAATATAGGTGAGTAACAAATCCCATCTACCCTACATACCAAAGAGCCATTAAATATATATGGTGTTGCCTGATATGTTTACAAAAACGCACCCATTAGCAGCGAATTGATGACGCCACTGAGCAAGAGCTGTGGATAGCGTCCGCATGACTTTCAGAATCTCTGACTTTGAAAGCTGTCTAGGTTACATATAACAATTTATTGCACAGTTGTAGGCCTTCTCTTACCCTGGTTAATGCACAATGAGATAGGGGGCAAGGCTAGGCCTACCATTATGTAATCTGTCTCTAGGCCAACCTCATGTTTGAGAAACTTCATATTTTCTACTTTGAAAAGTTCTGATGTAGACTAGGAATTTGGTTTATAACCTATAACGCATATTTTGCAGGAATTTGACATCTAAACCATATTTCTCTTTGAGATTTCTTCCCACACACAAACAGTCACAATGCTTAGGGCCAGGCTACACAGTAACAAGTATATTCTTGCCTCAGAACTTTTCCAGCTGAGTCTTTGGCCTCATGAGTCTACATTATCTGTTCATATTGGTGATCATCTCCTGCAGGCACATCATGGTTCAATCTGCAGGAGTTCCACAGCTTTCAGATAATCAGGCTCCGCCAGGGAGACCCAGCTCGGCTACAGAGACAGAAGGGGATCTGATTCACAATACCCAGGCACCACCTCCACCCAAGGAAAGTGGCCCAAATAAGAGGAGGAAGGCGAGTGTGAGGGGAAACAGCACCAAGCCCAAGAAGAGAATGACGGACAGCAGGGGTGTTAGCGATAGACCACTAGTGGAGAAGCAAGGGGTGTGTGATGAGGGAAGCCCCTTACCTCCACCCCTCCGTATCTCTTTAAAAAGCCTGTTGACGGCTGAGATGAAGCTAGTGTATGGTGACGAGCAGCACAACATTACCCAGCAGCCCTCCAAGTCCCCAGTCACCTCCTCGGCTTCACAATTTATGTGTCAAGCCTCTGAAATAGTAGGCCCTCCAAGTGGACCTAATCTCGGCTTTCTGCCTCAAATTGACAAATGGCTGGATGTAGCCTTACGGGATGCCGACTCATACTACCAACAGAAGAAATATGGGATCGCAGCCAGTCGTTTTACCACAGCTCTGGAGGTACTTGATATTTAAATTAAATCTGTCCATAGTCCTTCCTCATTTATTTATTTATTTGTTCACTTTCTAAACAAATAGATTACATCATTATTTATTGTCTCCATCCCTCCCCGGTCTAGTAAAATGATTGTCAAACCTTTTTAAATCAAAGTGTTGAAAACTTGAAATGAAAACTGCCAGAACTTATGGCAGCAGCCAGCTTTCCCCCAGGGTATATGACCTCTATTTTCACATATATCATGTGTTACAAATGTCATGGCATTTAATGCAGTACATCTTTTAGATACAGTTGTGTACATCTGTTTGTCTTGTATGGCACAATGTTGTATGCTTAAAACAAAGCAGCTTATTACAAAGCGTATGTACTTTGAAAATCCCACAAAGCGGCAAACTTAGAGCAGTATACTACAGAGCAGGATACATTAGTTAACCAGCTAACCCACTGGGCAAAAACTGGTTGAATCAACATTGTTTCCACGTTATTTCAACCCAAAAAATCAATGTGATGACGTTGAATCAATGTGGGAAACTGATTGGATTTGCAAGAAGTCATCAATGAAAGGGCATTTTGTCTTTTTTTCACCCAACTTTTAATGACATGGTGACCTTTTTTGTTGATTTGACGTTGAATTCACATAAGTTGAAAACTTAAATAAGTTGTAAATCAGAACTAGACATTCATGCCCAGAGAAACTTTGATGATCAAGCACAAATAACTATTCATTTTCTGGTTAATTAAAAAATATAAACTTATATATACTGAATTTATTACACCATGCCTATCTGTTTAAAAGTAAAATGTTATACTATATCAGAATATTTAGGCAAGTTATCTGGATAACTCCTTGAACCTGCTTTGTAGTATACCCCTCTGGTCTAGTGTTCAATGTAAAAAATCTCTGTTTATTGTCTGCTGAAATAAATTATTTCATTAGTGCATCGCCAGGTACATCTCAGTCTCTTATATGCAAATGAATCATTCATGAATCCTTTACTGTACATTGTTGAGAGGTCCTATAATTAGCACATGCTGCATAGTTTTTCCAGTGGCACTAAAATTATGTCTTAGTCATTTGATTAAGCTCCGCTGATGACTCATTTGTGTGTTACTGGTCACCCCAACTACACATCAGACATGTTTTCCATGATCCCTAGGAAAAAAAACAGGACTTGTTTGAAATGTTCTGTTCATATGATAATTGCATAGAGAAAAGTATTTCTTAGACTTGATGTCAAATGTGCCAACATTCTGCCTTCTGAGATTTTACTAATTTCTGTCTATTTTGATTTGTGTAGTGAAAGTCTCTCTCTCTCTCTCTCTCTCTCTCTCTCTCTCTCTCTCTCTCTCTCTCTCTCTCTCTCTCTCTCTCACTCTCTCTCTCTCTCTCAGCTGTGTTCAAAAGGTGCTGCAGTTGAACAATCTTTGCATGCGGTGTATGAAGACATTTCTAAGGTTGCCAGTTTGATTGAGTCCAGACTTGTTGCCTGTTACCTGAGACTGAAGAGACCGGAGATAGCCCTCAACCACTCCCACAGGTAAGGATGAGGATGCTTGTCAGATTTTATATTCACAAAAACACCCAGCAAAGGACTCAGCAGTGAGAGTACGTCAGAATTACCCACAACAAGCCTGAATACAACTCCCATAGACATCCATTTTGTGCAGAAGGATAACATAACCATTACCCCCATCTTGTGTAGCCAAAAGCAGTCTGAAACATATTTCTCTGTATACTGTTGATTCCATGCGTATAAAAGGGAGGATGTGTTAATGGAGCAGAGATAAAGCTAGTTATTTCTGAGCAGTTTACATGCTGCCCACCCGCCTGACCTCCACTTGCCTCTGTCCCTCCGACCTGCCTGTTAGTCAGACCATTACACCTGTCCACCGCCCCCTCCATTAGGACCCAGACCTGGACCCCCATAACTCACCCTGTCTTGGCCCCACTGTCTTCTTACCCTTGGAAGCACACAGTGCCTGGGAACTATATGTGAAACTTTTCCCCTGTCTGGGCCTGTTATGTATGGAGCTACAGTGTCTTCAGAAAGTATTCAACACCTTTGTTATGGCATGCCTAAATAAGTTAGGAGTAGAAATGTGCTTTAAGAGTCAGATAATAAGTTGCATGAACTCCCTCTGTGTGCAGTAATATTGTTTAACATGATTTTTGAATGACTACCTCATCTCTGTACCCCACACATACAATTATCTGTAAGGTCCCTCAGTCAAGCAGGGAATTTCAAACACTGATTCAACCATAAAGAACAGCAAGGTTTTCCAATGCCTCGCAAAGAAGGACACCCACAGTGAGGGAAAAAAGTATTTGATCCCCTGCTGATTTTGTACGTTTGCCCACTGACAAAGAAATGACCAGTCTATAATTTTAATGGTAGGTTTATTTGAACAGTGAGAGACAGAATAACAAAAAAAAATCCAGAAAAACGCATGTCAAAAATGTTATAAATTGATTTGCATTTTAATGAGGGAAATAAGTATTTGACCCCCTCTCAATCAGAAAGATTTCTGGCTCCCAGGTGTCTTTTATACAGGTAGCGAGCAGAGATTAGGAGCACACTCTTAAAGGGAGTGCTCCTAATCTCTATTTGTTACCTGTATAAAAGACACCTGTCCACAGAAGCAATCAATCAGATTCCAAACTCTCCACCATGGCCAAGACCAAAGAGCTCTCCAAGGATGTCAGGGACAAGATTGTAGACCTACACAAGGCTGGAATGGGCTACAAGACCATCGCCAAGCAGCTTGGTGAGAAGGTGACAACAGTTGGTGCGATTATTCGCAAATGGAAGAAACACAAAAGAACTGTCAATCTCCCTCGGCCTGGGGCTCCATGCAAGATATCACCTTGTGGAGTTGCAATGATCATGAGAACGGTGAGGAATCAGCCCAGAACTACACGGGAGGATCTTGTCAATGTTCTCAAGGCAGCTGGGACCATAGTCACCAAGAAAACAATTGGTAACACACTACGCCGTGAAGGACTGAAATCCTGCAGCGCCCGCAAGGTCCCCCTGCTCAAGAAAGCACAAAAACATGCTCCTCTGAAGTTTGCCAATGACCATCTGAATGATTCAGAGGACAACTGGGTGAAAGTGTTGTGGTCAGATGAGACCAAAATGGAGCTCTTTGGCATCAACTCAACTTGCCGTGTTTGGAGGAGGAGGAATGCTGCCTATGACCCCAAGAACACCATCCCCACCATCAAACATGGAGGTGGTAACATTATGCTTTAGGGATGTTTTTCTGCTAAGGGGACAGGACAACTTCACCGCATCAAAGGGACAATGGACGGGGCCATGTACTGTCAAATCTTGGGTGAGAACCTCCTTCCCTCAGCCAGGGCATTGAAAATGGGTCGTGGATGGGTATTCCAGCATGACAATGACCCAAAACACACGGCCAAGGCAACAAAGGAGTGGCTCAAGAAGAAGCACATTAAGGTCCTGGAGTGGCCTAGCCAGTCTCCAGTAGAGGTCGACCGATTATGGTTTTTCAACGCCGATGCCGATTATTGGAGGACCAAAAAAAAAAACGATACAGATTAATAGGTCGATTTAAAAAAATTATATATATATATTTGTAATAATGACAATTACAACTATACTGAATGAACACTTATTTTAACTTAATATAATACATCAATAAAATCAATTTAGCCTCAAATAAATAATGAAACATGTTCAATTTGGTTTAAATAATGCAAAAACAAAGTGTTGGAGAAGAAAGTAAAAGTGCAATATGTGCCATGTAAGAAAGCTACCGTTTAAGTTCCTTGCTCAGAACATGAGAACATATGAAAGCTGGTGGTTCCTTTTAACATGAGTCTTCAATATTCCCAGGTAACAAGTTTTTGGTTGTAGTTATTATAGGAATTATAGGACTATTTCTCTCTATACGATTTGTATTTCATATACCTTTGACTATTGGATGTTCTTATAAGCACTTTAGTATTGCCAGTGTAACAGTATAGCTTCCGTCCCTCTCCTCGCTCCTACCTGGGCTCGAACCAGGAACACATCGACAACAGCCACCCTCGAAGCAGCGTTACCCATGCAGAGCAAGGGGAACAACTACTCCAAGTCTCAGTGCGAGTGACGTTTGAAACGCTATTAGCGCGCACCCGCTAACTAGCTAGCCATTTCACATCGGTTACACCAGCCTAATCTTGGGAGTTGATAGGGTTGAAGTCATAAACAGCGCAATGCTTGAAGCATTGCGAAGAGCTGCTAGCAAAACGCACGAAAGTGCTGTTTGAATGAATGCTTACGAGCCTGTTGCTGCCTACCACAGCTCAGTCAGACTGCTCTATCAAATCATAGACTTAATTATAACATAACACACAGAAATGCGAGCCTTTGGTCATTAATATGGTAGAATCCAGAAACTATCATCTCGAAAACAAAACGTTTTTCCTTTCAGTGAAATACGGAACCGTTCTGTATTTTATCTAACGGGTGGCATCCCAAAGTCTAAATATTCCTGTTACATTGCACAACCTTCAATGTTATGTCATAATTACGTAAAATTCAGGCAAATTAGTTCGTAACGAGCCAGGTGGCCCAAACTGTTGCATATACCCTGACTCTGCGTGCAATGAACGCAAGAGAAATGACACAATTTCACCTGGTTAGTATTGCCTGATAACCTGGATTTCTTTTAGCTAAATATGCAGGTTTAAAAATATATACTTGTGTATTGATTTTAAGAAAGGCATTGATGTTTATGGTTAGGTACAGTCGTGCAACGATTGTGCTTTTATCGCAAATGCGCTTTTGTTAAATCCTCCCCCGTTTGGCGAAGTCGGCTGTCTTTGTTAGGAAGAAATAGTCTTCACAGTTCGCAACGAGCCAGGCGTCCCAAACTGCTGCATATACCCCGACTCAGTTGCAAGAGAAGTGACACATTTTCCCTAGTTAAAATAAATTCATGTTAGCAGGCAATATTAACGAAATATGCAGGTTTAAAAATATATACTTGTGTATTGATTTTAAGAAAGGTATTGATGTTTATGGTTGGAGCAATGTGTACCTAAGCGATTATAAGCAATGCAGGACAGGCAAGATAAACTAGTAATATCATCAACCATGTGTAAACTAGTGATTGTGATTGATTGTTTTTTATAAGATAAGTTTAATGCTAGCTAGCAACTTACCTTGGCTTCTTACTGCATTCGCGTAACAGGCAGGCTCCTCGTGAAGTGCAATGTAAAGCAGGTGGTTAGAGCGTTGACTAGTTAACCGTAAGGTTGCAAGATTGAATCCCGGAGCTGACCAAGTAAAAATCTGTCGTTCTGCCCCTGAATAAGGCAGTTAACCCACCATTCCTAGGCCGTCATTGAAAATAAGAATGTGTTCTTAACTGACTTGCCTAGTTAAATAAAGGAGTAAAAAAAATAATAATAATAATAATAATAATAATATCGGCCAAATCGGCATGCCAAATCGGCATCCAAAAACGTGAAATCGGCCCTAATTAATCGGCCATTCCGATTAATCAGTCGACCTCTAGTCTCCAGACCTTAATCCCATAGAATATCTGTGGAGGGAGCTGAAGGTTCGAGTTGCCAAACGTCAGCCTCGAAACCTTAATGACTTGGAGAAGATCTGCAAAGAGGAGTGGGACACAATCCCTCCTGAGATGTGTGCAAACCTGGTGGCCAACTACAAGAAACGTCTGACCTCTGTGATTGCCAACAAGGGTTTTGCCACCAAGTACTAAGTCATGTTTTGCAGAGGGGTCAAATACTTATTTCCCTCATTAAAATGAAAATCATTTTATAACATTTTTGACATGCGTTTTTCTGGATATTTCTGTTGTTATTCTGTCTCTCACTGTTCAAATAAACCTACCATTAAAATTATAGACTGATCATTTCTTTGTAAGTGGGCAAACGTACAAAATCAGCAGGGGATCAAATACTTTTTTCCCTCACTGTATTGAGCATGGTGAAGTTATTAATTACAATTTTGCTGGTGTATCAGTACACCCGCTCACTACAAAGAGACTGGCGTCCTTCCTAACTCAGTTGCCAGAGAGGGAGGAAACCGCTCAGGGATTTCATCATGAGGCCAATGGTGACTTTAAAACAGTTACAGAGTTTATTGGCTGTGATAGCAGCCAGGATGGATCAACAACATTGTAGTTACTATACTAACTTAAATGACAACGTGAAAAGAAGGAAGCCTGTACAGCATAAAAATATTCAAAAACATGCATCCTGTTGGCAACAAGGCACTAAAGTAATTCTGCAAAAAATGTGGCAAAGCATTTTTGTCCTGAATACAAAGTGTTATGTTTGGGGCAAATTCAATACAACACATTACTGAGTACCACTCCATATTTTCAAGCATAGTGGTGGCTGCATAATGTTATGGGCATGCTTGTAATCATTAAGGACTGGGGAGTTTTTCAGGATAAAAAGGAAACAGCATGGAGCTAAGCACAGGCAAAACCATAGAGGAAAACCTGGTTCAGTCTGCTTTCCACCAGACACTGGGAAATTAATTCACCTTTCAGCAGGACAATAATCTAAAACATAAGGCCAAATCTACACTTGAGTTGCTTACCAAGAAGACAGTGAATGTTCCTGAGTGGCTGAGTTAGTTTTGACTAAATCTGCTTGTAATTCTATGGCAAGACATGAAAATGGTTGTCGAGCAATGATCAACAACCCATTTGACAGAGCTTGAAGCATTTTCAAAAGAATAATGTGCAAATGTTGTACAATCCAGGTGTACAAAACTCTTAGACTTACCCAGAAAGACTCACAGCTGTAATCGATGTCAAAGGGGATTCTAACATAGGGTATTCACTGTCGTTATGGGGTATTGTGTGTAGAAAATATATATTTAATCCAAAGATGTTGATGTGCAGTATAAAATCAGAAAACATGAACTAGTGACAAAGGATCTCAAGGCTTGTTTACTGACAGACAAGTCAACAGTGTTTATTCGTTTTTGGGCTCTGTCTACTGTTGGTGATTTCAGCTCTGGCATGTGGTCATTTTGGATCAGGGCGACAGGTAGTTTAGAGCAGCGGTTTTGAACTGAAAATATGTTATTGGAGTATGTAAAACCAGTCAAACATTAGAAAAGGATATTTGTCCAGAAAAGTTTGAAAGGAGCAGTATGTCATATATATAAAGGTAGTATGCCCTACCTTCGAACAAGTGAATATTATTATTCAACTAATGGCAGCTGCCTACATTTCTTTCTCAGCCGTGCTGTGTTGGTTGCACAAAAAAAATTCTGAATGCAAGTTTGCTTTATGGAGTTTAGAAAATCAATGGGTTCAAAGCAAGCGCACATGTTCACAGCTCCTGAAACCACAAATGGATTACCGATCATCTTTTCCCTTTTGTATTTTTGTTGTTGTTGCATTTACCGGCTGTAAATGTGGTGCATTCTATATTTTCTGTTGCTTCATAGGAGCTGGCTTTGAGCAGGATGAGGGGAAAGGCGGGATTCGATCAAAGACAGCCATGACGATTCCCCCATAAATGGATTTTGTATGTATTAGTTTAGGAGGCTGGAACCCGACAAAACAATACAGATAAAAATACCATGGTGCAGTCTTTGAACCCGCTGTGATGACAGTGTTTATGGATTACTTTCTGTTCCAGGGCTGCGTCTGTCTCGTCTTCAGGTTGTAGATGCCATCTCTCTTCCAATGCTGTTCTGTTCTCACATTGTCAAATCGCACATCTACAAACTGTTTGTCATCTACAAACAGTTATTTTGAGATCCCAACATCTTCCTCAGACTGAAAAAGAAAAATCAACTGAGAGAATTTGAGTGTCCCTTATGTAAATGAGATTTACTTTCCTCATTTCTTCTCAGTAGATGAATTGATGTACGTACAGATCTGAAGTATGATTGAGTCATTATGTTTTACCAGTTAGTGCATTTTCATTATTATAGTTCCCGATGTAGTGCTACACCGTAGTGGTGTGTGTTCTCAAGCTATATATGTGACTGAGGAAGTTTCCCTTTTCTTCCCTAAAAGCAATGAACCTCACCTTCATTGAACAATGGCCATTTACATGGCATTTCTGTCTGTAAAGTTTAAAATAGAACACTTACGTACAAGAAACTATAGCTAAAAAGCTGTGCGTTCATCTAAATGCCAGCCATTTAGTTAAGGCAGCAGATTAATGGCTGTAATTATCTGGGAGGCTTTAAAGAGCCAAGCCCTACTCAGGTAATCGTTTCCATGTAGATGAAATAGGATGGACATAAGCAGTTTTATGGAAGGATACTGAGCATTTGTGGGTTGTTTCTGTGGAAGGAGTTAACAAAACTTTCACAAAGTGATCAGTGGCACTGACATTCGTATTGCATTCTCACTGTCTAGCAGATTTTTCTCCTTAGCAGCAGGTACGTGTTTACAATACATTGAGAGTGGTGCTGAGATGTCAATTAGCCAGCCAGACAATGTCAGACCAGATTCAGACAAACAGGTCCCCAGACATCAAAGGAGAATAGTGTTCTACTTTTAAGGAGAGAACAGAACTAAGTTGTCATGATTTCCTGATTAGGGAGATGGTGATATGCTCTGGCCCTGTCAGAATAACCAAACGATATGGCTTCATAAAAGGCTGTGAATGTTCTCTGCTGTTTCTCAACACGGGGGGGGGTGGTATGTGCTTAGTCCCCTCCTGTTCGCCCACGAATGTGTGGCCACGCACAACTCCAACACCACCATTAAGTTTGCCAACGACACAACGGTGGTAGGCCTGATCACCGACAATGATAAGACAGCCTATAGGGAGGTGGCAGTGTGGTGCCAGGACAACAACCTCTCCCTCAATGTGAGCAAGACAAATAAGCTGAACGTGGACTACAGGAAAAGGAGGGCTGGTCATGCCCCCATTTACATCAACGGGGCTATAGTGGAGCAGGTCGAGAGCTTCAAGTTCCTTTGTGTCCACATCACTAAGGACCTGTCAATGAGAAAGATGGTGCCAATAGACATGGCAGCTCTGCTTCTAGCACCTAAGCAATTTCGCAGTGTTTTTTATTATTTTGTTATTTCTTACATTATTAGCCTAGAATGTTTTTTGTGTTAGTACATACAACCAGAAATAACTTTTGGATATTAGAGCGGCTGTAACTCACCAGCATTCTGACCAGAAATACAACTTTCCCAAATTAGAACCTTTGTTGCCCCCAAGGCAATTGAACTTATCCCAGATGCTGCTCCAAGATGCCACAGGTGGAGAAGAGGTATTCGGAGTGGACTTTTAGCCCAACTCAGGAGCTGTGCACACCATCCACCGCTTCCGAGTATATTACTCGCTAATGTTCAGTTCCTGGACAATAAAGTAGACAAGCACAGGGTGAGGATCTCCTTACAGAGAGACATCATGGACTGTAACATACTCTGTTTCACGAAATCATGGCTCTCTCCAGATATATTGTCCCCGTCCAGACAGCTGGGTTCTCAGTACATTGCGCAGACAGGAATAAAGAACTTGCCAGGAAGAAGAAAGGCGGAGGTGTATGTCTCATGATTAACTACTCATGGTGTGATTGTGATAATGTACAGGAACTCAAGTCCTTTTGTTCACCCGACCTAGAATACCTCGCAATCAAATGCTGACCGTATTACCTCCAAAGAGAATTCTCTTTGGTTTAGGGTTTATCTCAATTAGTCGATTGTTTGGTCAATAGTGTCACGCCCTGACCTTAGAGAGACGTTTTATTTCTCTATTTGGTTAGGTCAGGGTGTGATGTGGGGTGGGCATTCTATGTTGTCTATTTCTTTGTTTTTGTCCGAGTATGGTTCCTAATCAGAGGCAGCTGTCTATCATTGTCTCTGATTGGGAATCATACTTAGGCAGCCCTTTTCCCACCTGTGATTGTGGGATCTTGTTTTTGTGTAGCTGCCTGTGAGCAGCCCAGAACGTCACGTTTCGTTTTTCTCCTGTTTTGTTGTTTTGTGAGTTTCATCTTCATTAAAAGATGTGGAATTCCATGCACGCTGCACCTTGGTTTATTTATGATCGGGAGTTTGAAGATAGTGAACGTGACAAATAGGCTGTCGGTCGACCGAGATTTTCTTTAGTCAAGCAGTAGCAAATATATATACTGAAGTATTTGGACACCCCTTCAAATTAGTGGATTAATCTATTTCAGCCACACCTGTTGCTGACAGGTGTATAAAATCAAGCACACAGCCATGCAATCTCCATAGACAAACACTGACAGTAGATTGGCCCGTATTGAAGAGCTCAGTGACTTTCAATGTGGCAATGTCATAGGACGCCACCTTTCCAACAAGTCAGTTTGTAAAATGTATGCCCCGCTATAGCTGCCCTGATCAACTGTAAGTGCTGTTATTGTAGAGTGGAACAGCTCAGCAACAACAGCTCAGCCGCGAAGTGGTAGGCCACACAAGCTCACTGAATGGGACCACCGAGTGCTGTAGCGCGTAAAACTCATCTGTCCTAGGTTGCAACTCTCACAACTGAGTTCCAAACTTCCTCTGGAAGCAACGTCAGCACAATAACTGTTCGTTGGGAGCTTCATGAAATGGGTTCCAACGGCCGAGCAGCCACACACAAGCCTAAGATCATTCTTTTACTTTTAGATTTGTGTGTGTTGTTGTGAATTGTTAGATATTACTGCACTGTTGGAGCTAGGAACACAAGCATTTTGCTACACCCCCAATAACATCTGCTAAATAGGTGTATGCGACCAATAAAATGTGACTTAATTTCATTGTCCAAACACACCAAGACAGTCATGAAGAGGGCACGACAACGTCTATTCCCCCTAAAATCAAATTCAAATCAAATGTATTTATATAGCCCTTCTTACATCAGCTGATATCTCAAAGTGCTGTACAGAAACCCAGCCTAAAACCCCAAACAGCAAGCAATGCAGGTGTAGAAGCACGGTGGCTAGGAAAAACTCCCTAGAAAGGCTAAAACCTAGGAAGAAACCTAGAGAGGAACCAGGCTATGAGGGGTGGCCAGTCCTCTTCTGGCTGTGCCGGGTGGAGATTATAACAGCACATGGCCTAGATGTTCAAATGTTCATAAATGACCAGCATTGTCTAATAATAATCATAGTAGTTGTCGAGGGTGCAACAAGTCAGTAACACAAGAGTAAGTGTCAGTTGGCTTTTTCATAGCCGAACTTTGAGAGTATCTGTACCGCTCCTGCTGTCTCTAGAGAGTTGAAAACAGCAGGTCTGGGACAGGTAGCACGTCCGGTGAATAGGTCAGGGTTCCAGCAGGTCTGGGACAACAGGTCTGGGACAGGTAGCACGTCCGGTGAACAGGTCAGGGTTCCATAGCTGCAGGCAGAACAGTTGGAACTGGAGCAGCAGCACGGCCAGGTGAACTGGGGACAGCAAGGAGTCATCAAGCCAGGTAGTCCTGAGGCATGGTCCTAGGGCTCAGGTCCTCCGAGAGAGAGAAAGAAAGAAAGAGAAAGAGAGAATTAGAGAGAGCATATTTAAATTCACACAGGACACTGGAAAAGACAAGAGAAATACTCCAGATGTGACAGACTGACCCTAGCCCCCCGACACATAAACTACTGCAGCATAAATACTGGAGGCTGAGACAGGAGGGATCAGGAGACACTGTGGCCCCATCCGATGAAACCCAGGGCCAAACAGGTAGGATATAACCCCACCTACTTTGCCAAAGCACAGCCTCCACACCACTGGAGGGATATCTCCAACCACCAACATACCATCCCGGGACAAGGCCGAGTATAGCCCACAAGATCTCCGCCACGGCACAGCCCAAGGGGGGGCACCAACCCAGACAGGAAAACCACGTCAGTGACTCAACCCACTCAAGTGACGCACCCCTCCCAGGGACGGCATGGAAGAACACCAGTAAGCCAGTGACTCAGCCCCCGTAATAGGGGTAGAGGCAGAGAATCCCAGTGGAAAGACGGGAAACCGGCCATAAAAATGGAGCTCTATAGGAGAAAGCCCTGCCTCCAGCTGTTTGCTTAGAAATTCTAGGAACAATTAGGAGGCCCGCGTCTTGTGACCGTAGCGTACATGTAGGTATGTACGGCAGGACCAAATCGGAAAGATAGGTAGGAGCAAGCCCATGTAATGCTTTGTAGGTTAGCAGTAAAACCTTGAAATCAGCCCTTGCCTTAACAGGAAGCCAGTGTAGGGAGGCTAGCACTGGAGTAATATGATCAAATTTTTTGGTTCTAGTCAGGATTCTAGCAGCCGTATTTAGCACTAACTGAAGTTTATTTAGTGCTTTATCCGGGTGGCCGGAAAGTAGAGCATTGCAGTAGTCCAACCTAGAAGTAACAAAGGCATGGATTAATTTTTCTGTGTCATTTTTGGACAGAAAGTTTCTGATTTTTGCAATGTTACGTAGATGGAAAAAAGCTGTCCTTGAAACAGTCTTGATATGTTCTTCAAAAGAGAGATCAGGGTCCAGAGTAACGCTGAGGTCCTTCACAGTTTTATTTGAGACGACTGACTGTACAACCATCCAGATTAATTGTCAGATTCAACAGAAGATCTCTTTGTTTCTTGGGACCTAGAACAAGCATCTCTGTTTTGTCCGAGTTTAAGAGTAGAAATTTTGCAGCCATCCACTTCCTTATGTCTGAGACACAGGCTTCTAGCGAGGGCAATTTTGGGGCTTCACCATGTTTCATTGAAATGTACAGCTGTGTGTCATCCGCATAGCAGTGAAATTTAACATTATGTTTTCGAATGACATCCCCAAGAGGTAAAATATATAGTGAAAACAATAGTGGTCCTAAAACGGAACCTTGAGGAACACCGAAATGTACAGTTGATTTGTCAGAGGACAAACCATTCACAGAGACAAACTGATATCTTTCCCACAGATAAGACCTAAACCAGGCCAGAACTTGTCCATGTAGACCAATTTGGGTTTCCAATCTCTCCAAAAGAATGTGGTGATCAATGGTATCAAAAGCAGCACTAAGATCTAGGAGCACGAGGACAGACGCAGAACCTCGGTCTGACGTCATTAAAAGGTAATTTACCACCTTCACAAGTGCAGTCTCAGTGCTATGATGGGGTCTAAAACCAGACTGAAGCGTTTCGTGTACATTGTTTGTCTTCAGGAAGGCAGTGAGTTGCTGCGCAACAGATTTTTCTAAAATTTTTGAGAGGAATGGAAGATTCGATATAGGCCGATTTTAGTTTTTTTTTATAATTTCTGGGTCAAGATTTGGCTTTTTCAAGAGAGGCTTTATTACTGCCACTTTTAGTGAGTTTGGTACACATCCGGTGGATAGAGAGCCGTTTATTATGTTCAACATAGGAGGGCCAAGCTCAGAAAGCAGCTCTTTCAGTAGTTTAGTTGGAATAGGGTCCAGTATGCAGCTTGAAGGTTTAGAGGCCATGATTATGTTCATCATTGTGTCAAGAGATATAGTACTAAAGCACTTTAGTGTCTCCCTTGATCCTAGGTCCTGGCAGGGTTGTGCAGACTCAGGACAACGGAGCTTTGGAGGAATACGCAGATTTAAAGAGGAGTCCGTAATTTGCTTTCTAATGATCATGATCTTTTCCTCAAAGAAGTTCATGAATTCATCACTGCTGAAGTGAGAGCCATCCTCTCTTGGGGAATGCTGCTTTTTAGTTAACTTTGCGACAGTATCAAAAATAAATGTCGGATTGTTCTTATTTTCCTCAATTAAGTTGGAAAAATAGGATGATCGAGCAGCAGTGAGGGCTCTTCGATACTGCACGGTACTGTCTTTCCAAGCTAGTCGGAAGACTTCCAGTTTGGTGTGGCGCCATTTCCGTTCCAATTTTCTGGAAGCTTGCTTCAGAGCTCGTGTATTTTCTGTATACCAGGAAGCTAGTTTCTTATGACAAATGTTTTTAGTTTTTTAGGGGTGCAACTGCATCTAGGGTATTGCGCAAGGTTAATTTGAGTTCCTCGGTTACGTGGTTAACTGATTTTTGTCCTCTGACGTCCTTGGGTAGGCAGAGGGAGTCTGGAAGGGCATCAAGGAATCTTTGGGTTGTCTGAGAATTTATAGCACGACTTTTAATGCTTCTTGGTTGGGGTCTGAGCAGATTATTTGTTGCGATTGGGAACGTAATAAAATGGTGGTCCGATAGTCCAGGGTTATGAGGAAAAACATTAAGATCCACAACATTTATTCCATGGGACAAAACTAGGTCAGAGTATGACTGTGGCAGTGAGTAGGTCCAGAGACATGTTGGACAAAACCTACTGAGTCGATGATGGCTCCGAAAGCCTTTTGGAGTGGGTCTGTGGACTTTTCCATGTGAATATTAAAGTCACCAAAAATGTGAATATTATCTGCGATGACTACAAGGTCCGATAGGAATTCAGGGAACTCAGTGAGGAACGCTGCATATGGCCCAGGAGGCCTGTAAACAGTAGCTATAAAAAGTGATTGAGTAGGCTGCATAGATTTCATGACTAGAAGCTCAAAAGACAAAAACGTCGTTGTTGTTTTTTTGGGGGGTAAATTTAAATATGCTATCATAAATGTTAGCAACACCTCCGCCTTTGCGGGATGCGCGGGGGATATGGTCACTAGTGTAACCAGGGGGTGAGGCCTCATTTAACACAGTAAATTCATCAGGCTTAAGCCATGTTTCAGTCAGGCCAATCACATCAAGATTATGATCAGTGATTAGTTCATTGACTATAACTGCCTTTGAAGTGAGGGATCTAACATTAAGTAGCCCTATTTTGAGATGTGAGGTATCACAATCTCTTTCAATAATGGCAGGGATGGAGGAGGTCTTTATACTAGTGAAATTGCTAAAGCGAACACCGCCATCTTTAATTTTGCCCAACCTAGATCGAGGCACAGACACGGTCTCAATGGGGATAGCTGTGCTGACTACACTGACTGTGCTAGTGGCAGACTCCACTAAGCTGGCAGGCTGGCTAACAGCCTGCTGCCTGGCCTGCACCCTATTTCATTGTGGAGCTAGGGGAGTTAGAGCCCTGTCTATGTTCGTAGATAAGATGAGAGCACCCCTCCAGCTAGGATGGAGTCTGTCACTCCTCAACAGGCCAGGCTTGGTCCTGTTTGTGGGTGAGTCCCAGAAAGAGGGCCAATTATCTACAAATTCTATCTTTTGGGAGGGGCAGAAAACAGTTTTCAACCAGCGATTGAGTTGTGAGACTCTGCTGTAGAGCTCATCACTCCCCCTAACTGGGAGGGGGCCAGAGACAATTAATCGATGCCGACACATCTTTCTAGCTGATTTACACGCTGAAGCTATGTTGCGCTTGGTGACCTCTGACTGTTTCATCCTAACATTGTTGGTGCCGACGTGGATAACAATATCTCTATACTCTCTACACTCGCCAGTTTTAGCTTTAGCCAGCACCGTCTTTAGATTAGCCTTAACGTCGGTAGCCCTGCCCCCTGGTAAACAGTGTATGATCGCTGGATGATTCGTTTTTAGTCTAATACTTCGGGTAATGGAGTCGCCAATGACTAGGGTTTTCAATTTGTCAGAGCTAATGGTGAGAGGCTTCGGCGTCTCAGACCCCACAACGGGAGGAGCAGAGACCAGAGAAGTTTCGGCCTTTGACTCCGACTCGCTTAGATGGGGAGTACCGGTTGAAAGTTTCTGTCGGCTGAATAAGCGACACCGGTTGAGCATTCTTACAGCGTTTCCCTCCAGAAGCCATGAGAAAGTTGTCCGGCTGCGGGGACCGTGTGAGGGGGTTTATACTAACGTTACTATCTGTACTTACTGGTGCCACAGACGCTGTTTCATCCTTTCCTACACTGAAATTACCCTTGCCTAACGATTGCATCTGAAGCTGGGCTTGCAGCACAGCTATCCTCGCCGTAAGGCGATCGTTCTCCTGTATATTATAAGTACAATGACTGCAATTAGAAGGCATCATGTTAATGTTACTTAGCTTCGGCTGTTTGAAGTCCTGACTAACCATGTCCAGATAAAACCTCCGGGGTGAAAAAGTTGAATGAAAAAAGTTGAGTGAGGGAAAAACTAAAAATATACGGTAATGAAAAAGTAAAAACCGTGAAGTAGTCAGGTAGCAAAGTAAGATCGGCAACAAAACGCACAGCAGCACGTAAACAAGTCTGTAAGTTGTAAGTTGCCTCTAAGGAGGCTCAAAACATTTGGCATGGGACCTCAGATTCTCAAAGTTCTACAGCTGCACCATTGAGAACATCCTGACTGGTTGCATCACCAGAATGGCAACTGCTCGGCATCAGACCGCAAGGCGCTACAAAGGGTAGTGCATACGGCCCAGTACATCACTGGGGCCGAGCTTCCTGCCGTCCAGGACCTCAATACCAGGCAGTGTCAGACTCCAGCCACCCAAGACATAGACTGTTGACTGTTCTCTCTGCTACCGCATGGCATGGGGTACCTTAGCGCCAAGTCTGGGACCAAAAAACTCCTTAACAGCTTCTATCCCCAAGCCATGAAACGGTTGAAAAGTTAATCAGATGGCTACCCGGACTATTTACATTGACCCCATTATTTTATTCTTATTTATTCAAATGTTTTGCACTGACTCTATTGTACAGGCTCAATGTACACTCACTGGAGGCATATACATATGGACACACACACACACATGCATATTGATGCTATATGCACACATGCATACATTCACATTCCTTCACACTCTTGACATATTCTACTGCTACTCTCTGTTTATTATCTATGCATATTTACCCCTACCTACAGTACATGTACATATTACCTCAATTATCTTGACTAACCCGTACCCCTGCATATTGACTGGTTACTGGTACCCCTTGTATATAGCCTCGTTATTTTATTGTTACCATTTTTCCATTCGTTTATTTCATACTTTTTTTAAAACTGCGTCATTGCTTAATTAAGGGCTCATAAGTAAGCATTTTGGGGTAAGGTCTACCTACACCTGTTGTATTCGGCTCATGTGACAAATCAAATTTGATTTGTTATATTTGATAATGCCAGCCAGGTCCAATGTCTCAGGTTTTGAATGAGAAGTTAATCTGAGAAAGGTTGGCTGGCAGACCTGCTTCTGGATCCGTTTGTGAAGTTTTTGCTGTTTTTTTTACACAAGGTGTATTTGTTACATTCCAAAGCTCGAAGATGTTAACCTCTTACATCTAGACGTTCCGCTAGCGGAACACCTGCTCCAATATCCAATGATAGGCGTGGCGCGAATTACAAATTCCTCAAAAATACAAAAACTTCAATTTTTCAAACATATGACTATTTCACAGCATTTTAAAGACAAGTCTCTCCTTTATCTAACCACACTGTCCGATTTCAAAAAGGCTTTACAGCGAAAGCAAAACATTAGATTATGTCAGCAGAGTACCAAGCCAGAAATAATCAGACACCCATTTTTCAAGCTAGCATATAATGTCACAAAAAACAAATCCACAGCTAAATGCAGCACTAACCTTTGATGATCTTCATCAGATGACAACCCTAGGACATTATGTTATACAATGCATGCATGTTTTGTTCAATCAAGTTCATATTTATATCAAAAACCAGCTTTTTACATTAGCATGTGACGTTCAGAACTAGCATACCCCCCGCAAACATCCGGTGAATTTACTAAATTACTCACGATAAACGTTCACAAAAAACATAACAATTATTTTAAGAATTATAGATACAGAACTCCTCTATGCACTCGATATGTCCGATTTTAAAATAGCTTTTCGGTGAAAGCACATTTTGCAATATTCTCAGTAGATAGCCCAGCCATCACGGCTAGCCATTTAGACACCGACCAAGTTTAGCCCTGATCAAACTCCGATTTACTATTACAAAAGTTTCATTACCTTGTTGTCTTCGTCAGAATGCACTCTCAGGACTGCTACTTCAATAACAAATGTTGGTTTGGTCCAAAATAATCCATCGTTATATCCGAATAGCGGCGTTTTGTCCGTGCGTTCCAGACACTATCCGAAATGGTAAAGAAGGGTCGTGCGCATGGCGCAATTCGTGACAAAAAAATTGTAAATATTCCATTACCGTACTTCGAAGCATGTCAACCGCTGTTTAAAATAAATTTTTATGCCATTTTTCTCGTAGAAAAGCGATAATATTCCGACCGGGAATCTCCTTTTCGGCAAACAGAGGAAAAAATCACAAAGACGGGGGCGGTCAGGTCACGCGCCTAAGCCCACAGTCCCTTGATCGGCCACTTGAGAAAGGCGATAATGTGTTTCAGCCTGGGGCTGGGATGACGACATTCAGGTTTTTCCCGGGCTCTGAGCGCCTATGGACGACGTAGGAAGTGTCACGTTAGAGCAGAGATCCTTAGTAAAAGATAGAGATGGCAAAGAAGTTCCAGAAATGGTCAGACAGGCCACTTCCTGTAAAGGAATCTCTCAGGTTTTGACCTGCCATTTGAGTTCTGTTATACTCACAGACACCATTCAAACAGTTTTAGAAACTTTAGGGTGTTTTCTATCCATATATAATAAGTATATGCATATTCTAGTTACTGGGTAGGATTAGTAACCAGATTAAATCGGGTACGTTTTTTATCCAGCCGTGAAAATACTGCCCCCTAGCCATAAGAGGTTAAATAAGGAATAAGCAGCTGTTTTCCACCCCAAATGCCACAGCTTGCTGTAGAAAATCTCTGACATGACTTATATTGCCCTCATCAAGCTCATTAGAAGAGTGTGAGCAGTGGTGGAAAAAGTACCCAATGTTCATACTTGAGTTAAAGTAAAGTTATGTTAATTTACTGAAGTAAAACTGAAAGATACCCAGTAAAATACTACTTGAGTAAAAATCTAAAAGTATTTTGTTTAAATATACATAAGTATCAAAAGTAAATGTGATTGCTAAAATATACTTAAGTATCAAAAGTAAAAATATAAATTATTGCTAATTCCTAATATTAAGCAAACAAGACAGCACAGTTGTCTCGTTTTTTAGTTTATGGACAGCCAGGGGCACACTCCAACACTCAGACATAATTTACAAACAAAGTATTTGTGTTTAGTGAGTCTGCCAGATCAGACGCAGTAGGGATGACCAAGGATTTTCTCTTGATAAGTGTGTGAATTGAACAAGTTTCCTGTCCTGCTAACCATTCAAAATGTAACAAGTACTTTTGGGTGTCAGGGAAAATGTATGGAGGAAAAAGTACATTTTCTTTAGGAATGTAGTGAAGTAAAAATGTCCAAAATATAAATAGTAAAGTACAGATGCCCCAAAAAATGACTTAAGTAGTACTTTAAAGTATTTTTACTTAAATACTTAACACCACTGAGTGTGAGACACACACAGATCTGGACACGAGGGTCCTCCCATGCATAAGGAGTTTTACTAAAATGTAAAAATGTTTTAAAAAATGTTGACAGTATGTTAGCCAAAGATCCATGGCATGTTAGGCCTGACCATAAGCACAGCTCAGATGCATCAGACAGGCAAAACATAATTATTTTATAGGTTAATGTGCTTGTGTGCTTAATAGCTCTGCTTTCAAACCAGTTAATTATTCAGTGGATGGGGTTGGGGCTGGCAAAGGATATGAGGGGGAACAAAAGGCGAACAGCAGAGGGGCTAATGACTTCGGGCCGATAAACCGGGGGGAGAGTTTGCGGGATTCCACCCGGAGGGGCAGATCCCGGGTGGACAGCCATACCTTCTGCCCTAGCCAATGCCGGGGTCCGGTGGCGATCTGCTTGTCATCCATACCTGGAGGTGGTCTTGAGGAGGGCGGACCGGGCTCTCCTCCAGGTACGACGACAGCAGCAGATAAACATCTGTGCAGAAGGTATGCCGACCTCTTCTTCTTGCTCAGGGAAGAGCGAGGGCTGATACCCCAGGGAACACTCAAAAGGTGACAGGCCCGTGGCAGAGCAGGGAAGGGTGTATTCGACCCACACAAGCTGCTGGCTCCAGGTGGTGTGGTTGGCGGAGACCAGGCAGCGCAGAGTAGTCTCTAGGTCCTTGTTGGCTCGCTCGCTGTGGAGCAATGGAACTCACACTTCTCAGCTTTTACAAACAGCTGGTTCTCTAGGAGGCGTTGGAGAACCTGTCGGACGTGGAGCACATGTTGTTGGGTGGAGCGGGAGAAGACAAGCATATCATTGAGGTAGACAAAGACAAACCGGTTCAACATGTAGCGGAGAACATCATTACCCAGAGCCTGGAACACAGCAGGGGTGTTGGTAAGGCCAAATGGCATGACCAGATACTCGTAGTGACAGCTGGCCGTGTTGAAGGCGGTCTTCCACTCGTCCCCTTCCCGTATCCGCACCAGGTGGTAGGCGTTCTGTAGATCCAGCTTGGAAAACATGGTGGCCCCCTGGCGCGGCTCGAAGGCCGAGGAGATGAGGGGTAGCGGTTCTTCACCATTATGTCATTGAGACCCCGATAGTCAATGCACAGGCGCAGTCTTGTCCTTCTCCACAAAGAAGAACCCTGTGCCTGCGGGAGAGGAAGAAGGACTGATTAATACTGCAGCTAGGGAGTCCCCAATGTAGGTCTCCATCGCCTTGGTCTCTGGTCCCGACAGAGTACAGTCGTACCCGGGCGGAGTAGTGCTAGGGAGAAGGTCAATCCTGCAGTCATATGGTCGGTGCGGCGGAAGCGAAGTGGCGTGGGCCTTGTTGAACACCTCCCGGAGGTCCTGGTACTACACGGGAATGGCGGAGAGGTCCGGGGTAACTTCCGAGCCCCCAGGAAGACGTCCCGGGGCAGGTTGTGCTGACTTCAGGCAATGGGCGTGGCAGAATGGGCTCCAGCCCATGATGGCACCAGTAGACTAGTTAATGAGGGGATTGTGTCGCTGGAGCCAGGAGAATCCCAATACCATGGGAAACTGAGGATACTTAATGAGCAGGAACTGGAATGCCTCACTGTGGTTCCCTGACACACGTAGGTTGATGGGAGAGGTGTTGTGCGTGACTCAACCTATAGAGCGCCTGTCCAGCACTCTAACATTCATGGGAATGGAGTGGGGATGCCCAGCTCGGGAAGCCAGGGTAGAGTCCAAAAAGCTCTCATCAGCCCTAGAGTCGATGAGGACCCGGAAAGATTTCGACTGGTTGCCCCACAGCAGAATGGCATTAAACGGAGTGTGAGTAAGGGAAGCAGAAAACTTCTCCATGTGGCCCACCAGAGTACTCGCACCTACCGGTGAGCCTGGCCTTTTAATGGGCAATAGGACACAAAATGACCACGAGTCCCGCAATACAGGCAACTCTTAGTGTTGAGCCTGTATAGCCGTTCCGCTGGAGACAACCCAGCTCTGCCTAGTTGCATAGGCTCGGGAAACGATGACTCGACCGTCTTCGGCAACTCTCGGGGCACCTCGGGTAGCCTCGGGTTCTCTCGGCAACGGGGCCATCGGGGACTTCCGGGATGCCTCGGAGGCGAGGTGGAAACCTTGGACAGGCGAGCGAAATCTCCTCTCCTCTCCCTCCGTCGTCAAGGCGATGAGGGAATCGAGATCCATCAGTAATTCCCGGGCTGCAGCTCGTCCTTGACCTCCTCCAAGACTCCGTGTAGGAACATGTCGAACAGCGCTTCCTGGTTCCAGGCACTCTCAGCTGCCAACATGCGGAAATTCACAGCATACACTGCTGGAGTAGCTTCCGGGCAGCTTCTCTCCCGGAGAATGGGGCATCAAACACCGTTGACCTCTCCCAAAAACTCCTCCAGACTGACGCATATGACCGGCTGTTGGTCCCATAGAGCTGTAGTGCAGGCGAGCGCCCTCCTGGACATCAGCGTGAGAAGGTATGCTATCTTAGAGTGGTCCGAGGGGAAGGAGGAGGGCTGAAGCTCAAAGATGAGGACACACTGAGCTAGAAACGCCCGACAGCTACCCGGCTCTCCATTGAAGTGTTCCGGGGGAGGTAAGCGGGGCTCGCGGAAAGGCGGTGTCGTGTCTCTAGTATGGTTAAATGAGATGACATGCTATTTTCAAATCGATTACCTAACGTTTAATTGATTACGTGATTTAATTAAACCATGCAACAATTAAACCATTAATAACCTGGGGCACCACGGAAGCATTCGTTTATATAGAGTGGCTATCTCCCGAATCAGATCTTAAAGATCTGAAGATCTTTTATATCAGTAGCAGTCAATCATTAATTATTCTTAACCTTCTATCAGTCTCATCTGAACGTCGTAAAATTCTTGGTTATCTGCACGAACCCTAGCATAAATTATGAATCAGCAACATACAAATTGGCTTAATCATTTATTTACTAACTAACTAAATAACCACAGAAATACATAAATCAAGCAGTAGATATTGGTTACTAACAATGATGGAGAAAGTCCCTAGTGGGCTAAGCTGATATGACGGCTTGGTAGACAAAGGGAAGGGAGTGTGGACTGAGAAAGAGCGGGAAAGACCACATGGATTCATTACACACAGTCTATAATTATATTGATTGAAATGCTAATCCTTTGCCCATGAACGGCCGCACGTTTGAAAGTAAATTGCAATTCATATTTACAACCACATGTCGTTGTTGTCTTCGCTGTTGGAATCCGGTCCGTCTGCTGGAGAGTTCATCAGAGTCACTCTGGTTGCGTTTCCCCAAAGATCAAAATATTTAGTGTTGTTAGAATGGATACTTCAGAGTACCATTCAGGAATGTTCTCATAGAATAGATGTTTCGGCGGTTGTCTGTATTCTCGTCCTAGGTTTACGTGATTTCTAGCTACAGACTAGTAATTCATGTCTAAGATTTGCTGTTATTCTGTAGGGATCGATAGTCTCTGAACCATTTCCAGCCGTGTAGCCAATGCTCCATGTGTTATGGTCTTGTCCTTTGGTAGAGTTGTAGTTTAAACCACTTCACACACCAGCGTCACCCGGCATGTTTTGGTTTCAGAAATTCAACCATTTGCAACCTCAGCTCACACTGGGGTTTGCTTAGTCTGATGTGAATTTCATCAGGAGTGGCTTTTATGCATTTCAGTAGAAAAGGGTGGTCCATGGCGCCAACGTAATGCCTATGCTCATGTGGGCTTGGCCACTGACTAGTTTATCTTTACATGAAAATCCATACTCATTTAGAAGGTTAATAGCACATTACATCTTTTCACAAATAGTTTTATGTTTAATCACATACATTTCACAATATTTAGATGTAAACCTGACAGCTGGGAAATGTACACTTTAAGATATACAGTTATGTGTTTCCTGTCCTTCATGAGATCACCACATGAAACACACTCCCCATAAGGGACAGTGAAGTGTCCAGACTATTCCCACATTCTCAAAAGTAGCAATATTGTTTAATTCTCTCATTTTTGGGGATTAGGAGTTTGGCCAAGTCTCTGTTCTGGGAGACTCCCTCAATACTGCATGGTAGTTTCTACCCGGTATTTACGACCTGAGGTAATAATCCTGGGTTAGGAGAGAGAGGTGGGGGGGGGGGCATGATCTACACTCAGAAAGGGCCACATCATGAAAGCGGAGTGACCGGTGAGGCGGCGCTGCTAACAGCCGAGTTACTGAGGGGCTGTGAGGTTACCTTTGTAGTAGGCTGCCTCTTGAGCCAACCCACAGAATTGCTCCAGCAAGATGTCCAACGCCCTGTCATGGCGTTCGGGCCAAGGCCACGTAGCAATTCCTCGTGCCTATCAATGGTGGCTCCTTGGGAGGAGATGGCGTTGCGCAGCTGGTCCGAGTCTGCTGGGTCAGTCATGGACAGGTTGTACTATCACGTTTCAGGTAAAACTGAGATGCAGACAACATCGAAGTAACAACAGTTTATTAATCAAACAGGGGCAGACAAAAAGCAGGTCAAGGACAGGCAGAGGTTGGTAATCCAGATAGGTGGGGCCAAAGGTACAGGATGGCAGGCAGGGTCAGGGCAGGCAGAATGGTCAACACCAGGAAAACTAGGAAACAGGAACATATCGAGAGACCGGAGCAGAGGGGAAAACGCTGGTAGGCTTGACAAAACAAAACAAACTGGCAACAGACAAACAGAGAACACAAGATGGGCAACACCTGGAGGGGTGTGGAGACAATCACAAGGACAGATGAAACAGATCAGGGTGACACCACCTCCTTTTCTGTTTAACCCTTTAACCTCTTACATCTAGACGTTCCGCTAGCGGAACACCTGCTCCAATATCCAATGATGGGCGTGGCGCGAAATACAAACTCCTCGAAAATCCGAAAACTTCAATTTTTCAGACATATGACTATTTTACACCATTGTAAAGACAAGACTCTCCTTTACCTAACCACACTGTCCGATTTCAAAAAGGCTTTACAACGAAAGCAAAACATTAGATTATGTCAGGAGAGTACCCAGCCAGAAATAATCAGACACCCATTTTTCAAGCTAGCATATAATGTCACAAAAAACAAAACCACAGCTAAATGCAGCACTAACCTTTGATGATCTTCATCAGATGACACTCCTAGGACATTATGTTATACAATACATGCATGTTTTGTTCAATCAAGTTCATATTTATATCAAAAAACAGCTTTTTACATTAGCATGTGACGTTCAGAACTAGCATTCCCACCGAACACTTCCGGTGAATTTACTAAATTACTCACGATAAACGTTCACAAAAAACATAACAATTATTTTAAGAATTATAGATAGCGAACTCCTTTATGCAATCGCTATGTCCGATTTTAAAATAGCTTTTGGGTGAAAGCACATTTTGCAATATTCTGAGTAGATAGCCCGGCCATCATGGCTAGCTATTTTGACACCCACCAAGTTTAGCACTCACCAAACTCAGATTTACTATAAGAAAAAATGGATTACCTTTGCTGTTCTTTGTCAGAATGCACTCCCAGGACTTCTACTTCAATAACAAATGTTGGTTTGGTTCCAAATAATCCATAGTTATATCCAAATAGCGGCGTTTTGTTGTGCATTCAAGACACTATCCGAAGGGTAACGAAGGGTGACGCGCCCGGCGCGTATCGTGACAAAAGATTTCAAAATATTCCATTACCGTACTTCGAAGCATGTCAAACGCTGTTTAAAATCAATTTCTATGCGATTTTTCTCGTAAAAAAGCGATAATATTCCGACCGGGAGTCGTTGTTTTCATTCAAAGACTGAAAATGTAAACATGGAGTTGTCTCGTGCACGCGCGCCCCAGTCTCATTGTTCTCAGATCGACCACTTACCAAATGCGCTACTGTTTTTCAGCCAGAGACAGCAAAGTCATCATTCAACGTTCTGGCGCCTTCTGAGAGCCTATGGGAGCATTAGAAAATGTCACGTTACAGCAGAGATCCCCTGTTTTGGATAGAGATGGCAAAGAAGGCCAAGAAATGGTCAGACAGGGTACTTCCTGTACAGAATCTTCTCAGGTTTTGGCCTGCCATTTGAGTTCTGTTATACTCACAGACACCATTCAAACAGTTTTAGAAACTTTGGAGTGTTTTCTATCCAAAGCTAATAATTATATGCATATTCTAGTTTCTGGGCAGGAGTAATAATCTGATTAAATCGGGTACGTTTTTTATCCGGCCGTGAAAATACTGCCCCCTATCCATAACAAGTTAACTGTCTCTTCTTGAAAAAATATATATATTTACAGTACCAGACAAAAGTTTGGACACACTTACTCATTGCAGGGTTTTTCTTTATTTGTACTATTAGTGAAGACATCAAAACTATGAAATAACACAAATGGAATCATGTAGTAACCAAAAAAGTGTTAAACAAATCTAAATATATTTGAGATTTGAGATTCTTCAAAGTAGCCACCCTTTGCCTTGATGACAGCTTTGCACACTTGGCATTCTCTCAACCAGCTTCATGAGGCACCTGGCATGCATTTCAATTAACAGGTGTGTGGAATTTCTTTCCTTAATGCGTTTGAGCCAATCAGTTGTGTTGTGACAAGGTAGGGTGATATGCAGAAGATGGCCCTATTTGGTAAAAGAACAAGTCCATATTATGTCAAGAACAGTTCAAATAAGTACCGAGATATGACAGTCCATTATTACTTTAAGACATGAAGGTCAGTCAATAAGGAACATTTTCAAGAACTTTGAAAGTTTCTTCACGTGCAGTCACAAAAACCATCAAGCGCTATGATGAAACTGGCTCACATGAGGACCACCACGTGAAAGGAAGACCCAGAGTTACCTCTGCTGCAGAGTATAAGTTCATTAGAGATACGAGCCTCAGAAATTGCAGCCCAAATAAATGCTTCACAGAGTTCAAGTAACAGACACATCTCAATATCAACTGTTCAGAGGAGACTGTGTGAATCAGGCCTTCATGGTCGAATTGCTGCAAAGAAACCACTACTAAAGGACACCAATAATAAGAAGAGACTTGCTTGGGCCAAGAAACACGAGCAATGGACATTATACCGGTGGAAACCTGTCATTTGGTCTGATGTGTCTGAATTTTAGATTTTTGGTTCCAACTGCTGTGTCTTTCTAAGACGCAGAGTAGGTGAGCGGATGATCTCCGCATGTGTGGTTCCCACTGTGAAGCATGGAGGAGGAGGTGTGATGGTTTGGGGGTGCTTTGCTGATTATGCTGTCAGTGAATTATTTAGAATTCAAGGCACACTTAACCAGCATGGCTACCATAGCATTCTGTAGCGATATGCCATCCCATCTGGTTTGTACTTATTCCCAATATCATTTGTTTTAAAACAGGACAATGACCCAACACACCTCCAGGCTGTGTAAGGGCTATTTGACCAACAATGAGAGTAATGCAGTGTTGCGTCAGATGACCTGGCCTCCGCAATCACCCGACCTCAACCCAATTGAGATGTTTGGGATGAATTGGACCACAGAGTGAAGGAAAAGCAGCCAACAAGTGCTCAGCATATATGGGAACTCTTTCAATACTGTTGGAAATGCATTCCAGGTGAAGCTGGTTGAGAGAATGCCAAGAGTGTGCAAAGCTCTCATCAAGGCAAAGGGTGGCTACTTTGAAGAATCTAAAATCTAAAGTATACTACATGATTCCATGTGTTATTTTATAGTTTTGATGTCTTCACTGTTATTCTACAATGGAGAAAATAGTCAAATAAAGAAAGTAGGTGTGTCCAAACTTCTGACTGGTACTGTATATATTTCCCTGTAAAATCCTACAACTTCCAATAGTTTTTTTTCTCAGATTTAATGTTTATATTAGAAAGGACAGCGCTTTACCAGGGATGGGGGCCCATGTTGACTCCAATGCTTCCCACAGTTGTGTCAAGTTGGCTGGATGTCCTTTGGGTGGTGGAAAATTCTTGATACACACAGGAAACTGTTGAGCGTGAAAGACCCAGCAGCGTTGCAGTTCTTGAACACACTCAAACCGGTGCACTTGGCACCTACTACCATACCTCGTTCAAAGGCATTTCAATATTTTTTGTCTTGCCCTCAGAATGGCACACATTCACAATCCATGTCTCAATTATTTCAAGGCTTAAAAATCCTTCTTTAACCTGTCTCCTCCCCTTCATCTACACTGATTTGAAGTGGATTTAACTAGTGACATCATTAAGGGATCATAGCTTTCACCTGGATTCACCTGGTCAGTCTATGTAATGGAAATGTGTTCCTAATGTTTCGTAAACTCAGTGTATAGTGCAATGTCCCCTAAAACAGTTTTCTTACATTTTGAAATGATCCAGGCTTTTCCAACGTGTTTCACACATGTTCAGACTACCTTTTGAGATACAGTGCCTTGCGAAAGTATTCGGCCCCCTTGAACTTTTTGACCTTTTGCCACATTTCAGGCTTCAAACATCAAGATATAAAACTGTAATTTTTTGTGAAGAATCAACAACAAGTGGGACACAATTATGAAGTGGAACGAAATTTATTGGATATTTCAAACTTTTTTAACAAATAAAAAACTGAAAAATTGTCAGTGCAAAATGATTCAGCCCCCTTAAGTTAATACTTTGTAGCGCCACCTTTTGCTGCGATTACAGCTGTAAGTCGCTTGGGGTATGTCTCTATCAGTTTTGCACATCGAGAGACTGAAATTTTTGCCCATTCCTCCTTCCAAAACAGCTCGAGCTCAGTGAGGTTGGATGGAGAGCGTTTGTGAACAGCAGTTTTCAGTTCTTTCCACAGATTCTCGATTGGATTCAGGTCTGGACTTTGACTTGGCCGTTCTAACACCTGGATATGTTTATTTGTGAACCATTCCATTGTAGATTTTGCTTTATGTTTTGGATCATTATCTTGTTGGAAGACAAATCTCCGTCCCAGTCTCAGGTCTTTTGCAGACTCCATCAGGTTTTCTTCCAGAATGGTCCTGTATTTGGCTCCATCCATCTTCCCATCAATTTTAACCATCTTCCCTGCCCCTACTGAAGAAAGGCAGGCCCAAACCATGATGCTGCCACCACCATGTTTGACAGTGGGGATGGTGTGTTCAGGGTGATGAGCTGTGTTGCTTTTACGCCAAACATAACGTTTTGCATTGTTGCCAAAAAGTTCGATTTTGGTTTCATCTGACCAGAGCACCTTCTTCCACATGTTTGGTGTGTCTCCCAGGTGGCTAGTGGCAAACTTTAAACGACACTTTTTATGGATATCTTTAAGAAATGGCTTTCTTCTTGCCACTCTTCCATAAAGGCCAGATTTGTGCAGTATACGACTGATTGTTGTCCTATGGACAGAGTCTCCCACCTCAGCTGTAGATCTCTGCAGTTCATCCAGAGTGATCATGGGCCTCTTGGCTGCATCTCTGATCAGTCTTCTCCTTGTATGAGCTGAAAGTTTAGAGGGACGGCCGGGTCTTCGTAGATTTGCAGTGGTCTGATACTCCTTCCATTTCAATATTATCGCTTGCACAGTGCTCCTTGGGATGTTTAAAGCTTGGGAAATCTTTTTGTATCCAAATCCGGCTTTAAACTTCTCCACAACAGTGTCTCGGACCTGCCTGGTGTGTTCCTTGTTCTTCATGATGCTCTCTGCGCTTTAAACGGACCTCTGAGACTATCACAGAGCAGGTGCATTTGATTACACACAGGTGGATTCTATTTATCATCATTAGTCATTTAGGTCAACATTGGATCATTCAGAGATCCTCACTGAACTTCTGGAGAGAGTTTTCTGCACTGAAAGTAAAGGGGCTGAATAAATTTGCACGCCCAATTTGTCAGTTTTTTATTTGTTAAAAAAGTTTGAAATATCCAATAAATTTCGTTCCACTTCATGATTGTGTCCCACTTGTTGTTGATTCTTCACAAAAAATTACAGTTTTATATCTTTATGTTTGAAGCCTGAAATGTGGCAAAAGGTCAAAGTTCAAGGGGGCCGAATACTTTCGCAAGGCACTGTAATTAATATTTGACAAAGTACAATTTTTGTATTAATATTATAGGCATTATTTTATAGGCGACATTTAGTCTGAATATGGATGAATTGACCTCAAGGGGCATGAAATGCCGTTTAACCAATTTATGTTGGTTTAACCAATTTATGTTGGTGTGTTGTCAACAATTAAATATTTTCTTCACCAATATAAGTATTTGTATTCATTTTTTTTCTTCATACTTTATAGTACCTTATATTGACTTATGAACCGCGTGGTTGAGCACATTTTTTGTCTTTTTACATGTTAACTATTTATTTACATATTCCTACTCTTCAAGGTCTCTACTAATTGTTATGGTGCAATATTTATCGCTCACCAACTGAGTTCCTTTCTTTTATTCCATATCTTTGGTGACTGTTTTTTAGTTTTCGTACTAAAAAACAGTGCAGTTCAGTGCCTCAACACTGAACTGCAGGAACCCAAAAGGATACAAATTATGTAAATTAATGCAGGAAGGCTGGGGGAGTTGACCAATCAAGTTAAAGTGAATATTTTTTTTCATATTCACTTGTAAATCCACTGTCAAAACATACTCTACCAGCAAAATTATTATCATTTCATTTGTTTATTTCATTTTGCTTTACAGTAGTTATCTTGATGATGTGTCTTTTTAAGCCTAGACTTAAGAGGACAATGCTTGTATAAAATGGCAAACACATCAGGAACAATAATTGCACAGAGTAATTTCACATTAAACCTATCAGACCTTAATTCTTTTCCCTTCTTGCATCACAGTTCCTCACTCCCATTGAACATTTCATTCTATGATTACCTCATAAATCCCCATAACTGATCTGCCATAAAAGTATATTTCTTTGTCTGAAACAGCCTCAGCCAAAATCACTCGGACTCAGCACAATGACAACAATATTTTCCCCTTTTAAGTGACCCAAAAGAACAACTCAGCAATATGTTGTTTAAATTTTGTTGTACAATGTAACCACCAGGCATCAAAGAAAGGCTGTTTTTGTTTTACACTTTGAGGCAATTACATTTAAACAGATTCTCAGACAATGAAACTATGGACCATTCTGAACTGGTTGAATCTCTCTTCAATAACACTAGTCTCTTTTTATTTCTCTTTGTTCTTTCCCAGAGCCATCCAGCTAAACCCCATCTATTTCCGCCACCATCTGCGCCAGGCCATGGTGTATCGACTGCTGGGGAACCCATGTGCCGCGGCGAGGTAAGAGTTAGTGGTAAATGCTAGGGTGTGAGGAGGGGGTCCTCCACAGGAAATGAAGATAGATTAACTTTGGCTAAAGCGCCAAGTCATTTACAGAGGGAGGATGAACACATGTCCAGTCAGCGGGTTGTAACATCGGCTCGCCGACTGTTGGATCCGTCTTTTCCAGGAAAAATATGTTCATGGAGACACATAAATACTAACTGCTCAATGTAGTATGAGTAGTGGGTAGAGGACAATTAGACTCATAATTACATTCTCTGCTAACGCTGCCATAACCCAGATACTAGAAGCCATCACTTCCTACAGCTCCAGTGTTGTTAATGTGTCCACCAGTAGTCCCTTACATATGACGGTGCTTATTCTATATTGAATGAGGAGGGAATAAATTTCAAAGGGCTCCAGAGCCACAGCCGACCGTCTGCTATTTATTTTGTTAATGTCCCTTCCTGTTTCATCATTATCGAACCACATCATTGGAATGGACTGGAGCAGAGAGCAGGTTAAGTTTGGTTAATCTCTCTCGCTCTTTCCCCCCTCCATCCCTCTTCTTTTGAATTGTCTGGGGGACCAATTAAATCAAAATTTAGCGACCTGCCTACTAATACAAAAATAAAAGGGCCTTATGTGTTTAGCAGTTTTCCGTGTGCATCAGGGCTTTGATAAATGGTCAATGGGAAGGTCAGTTGCCTTTTCTTGGGTCTCTGTGTTGGGGTTCTGGCATTGGGCCTGAACTGAATGGCTACAGTACAGCTGTCAGGGATCCAGGGAGGAGAGGGAGAGGAGGAGGACACTGGCAGTGGGCAGTGCTCTGTCTCTCCTCCGGACACATCTCAGACTCCTGTCCATTCCCCTCAGGTCAGCCAATGCTGACACTGCTCTGTCCTGGACACTCCAAAACAGAAAATCAGCATCTTTGCCTAGGCTCAAATCATCGTAGATTAGTGAACTGAGGGATGGATCTTGTCAAGGCATTGCATATGCTGTTTCTGTTATGACATTTTACATTTGAGTCATTTAGCAGACACTGTTATTCCAGAGCGACTTACAGGAGCAATTAGGGATATGTGCCTTGCTCAAGGGCACATTAACAGATGTTTCACCTAGTCGGCTTGGGATTTGAATCAGCAACCTTTCGCTTAATGGTCCAACGCTCTTAACTGCTTGGCTACCTATGAGAAAAGCAGTCATAATCTTGGCCTGCTGAAAATAACTGCTTAAATGTGTCTTCTGGATGGCACATTGGTAAAGATTGCTTGTGTGTACCTCTCTGGGTACAGTAGGTGTATGAGCTACAATGGAATTTTTTTCATGCAATAGACTAAAACCTTTTTTGTTTTGGAATTTCAAGAGATTTTGAGCTTAGCCTTGCTTATAAGGCACTCCATTTTCTTCTTGGAAATTATATAAAGCCATATCAAAGCTAATTACATGGATAAGTGAATGCATTCCTTAAGCCGTTTCAGGTGGGCAGATAATTAACGAACATCAATCTCATTTAATATTCATTTAATGGTTCTGTTCTTTTATATGCCAATGGTAGTGAGAATGTGATGGATTCTCCCTTTGTTCCATGAAGAAATCCTGCTAGTAGAAGGCTCTCACCATGCCTCCACTGAATTGTGCTTTGCAATTTTCCTGACTTCTGGTGCACTTTCCATCATTGGATAGTCATCTGCAGACAATTACATTACAGGTTGCCACCTTGAAGATTGAATAGGAATGTTTATTTGACCACTCGTATGCTATAACATGTCTCTCCTGTAGAGGGTTTCTTCTCAGGAAAAAAGGCTCTGTGAAGAATGTGATTTTAGACAAAGAAATTTGTCCATTTAAGCAATTAAGGGTCATGGTTTCCTCTCTCTAGTGTCAAACTGCGTTGACACAGAAATGTAATGAATAGAGTGGCTCTGAATTATTGAATACCCATACAATGCTGCAGTGATCCTAATAGCCTCGTTTTTGGCAAATATGTTTTACATGTTGTAGAAACATTTATCACTTGACAAATGTGGCCTTTATGTGCATTAGTGATCCGCAGGTTGACTCATAACCTGCAGTCCCCACAGTTATATCCGCGGTGCGGGCGGGTTAAGGGTGGGTGGGTGGCGTGCGGGCGGGTTGAAACAATACATTTTAAAAAATCTAGAAATGTTTTTCTTTCATTTTCTTTTGTCTAACTGGCATTAGTACGTAAGTCTAAGCTTCAGGGCCTGACTTTACACGCACCAGATAGCATACACGCCAAACGCTTTTGGGAACGGGCAGCAAAAGTTAATGTCTATCCACTGAGGCAAAAAGGATAATGTCTGTGTTTTAATTCAGTAAGCGAAAGCTGTGAAATGGAGAGTTGAAAATAAGAGAAGAGAGGGCCAGAAAAGTAATGTTTGGGAAAGATTTGATGAAGTGGTAAAAGAGGATGATAGCAGTGCCTATGCTATGTGAATGATGATTGTGAGGCGCTATAGAAATTTGACAGTCACAAGATGGGGACTTCAAAAAAGCCTATGGCACGAGAAGGGAACTGTAGCCTACTGTTCAGATGGGTACAATGGAAACTGAAATATGGACACAGACTGTAGGTCTATAACTTCTCACATAGTCTTAATATGAACTCCTGCAGAATTAAGCATTTCTTGCAGTAAAATGGTACACCAAATGTACATTCTGACTCAGGAGTGGAGAAATATGGTTTCTTAATTTCAGCATCTTGAGAGGTGCTATCTTTATACGCATCATAAAAGCTGATAGTATTTCAACCACATAAAACATGCATCCAAGCCGAACTGAAATCTTATCAGAAACATGTTGGGTTGTTTTCACAGCTTTCTATTTTCTCACAACTGATCAAACTGATGTTATTTAGAATTTTTTTCCCCCCAATTATTTTTATTTTTTCTGAGGTCCCTAAACGTCTTTGCTCTGTGAAAGAAGCAGAGATAGCAGAGAAACTCTACCGACGTGAACTAGATTGAAGCATTCTTTCTATCATTTAGGACATTATTCTGGTGAGCAAGGGTTTATTTAGTCTTCTAGGGCAACATATAATGACAGAAGAGAAGGTGCATGTATTTAATTATAGACTAACAAATAGCCTACCAAAATTCCATCATTATAAGCAGAATCTAATCTAAATTAGGCAAAATAAATCCTGCACCCCCTGTCAAATCGTTCCGTCCTCTCTGACTGTAGCCTACAGATAATTTTCTATATTTTCAGGTTAGGGTCGAGCATTTTCACTTTATCACAGTAGGGCAGTTGTGGATGGACTATTAGCAATTGCGTGTGGGTGAACAAACAGCTGACCAGCGCACCGCTAATGTGCATTCCATTTATAAGGAACTACTTCATTGTAATCAGAGGGCTAATATTAATACTATGCATGCTGGCAGTGGCGGATTTAGGTATGGGTGACATGGGCAGCCGCCAGGCATCTTGCCAGGAGAGGCACGGGGCGGCCGCACCAAAAAATTTGGAATGGTGACATTTGCGTAATTTGGTTTTCTATCACTCATTTGCACGTCACTTCAGTGATATCATGTCACCATGTGGGACTGTGGGTCAGTTAACCTTGTCAGAGTGGGCGCCCTGATTGTAGTTTGTGAGCTAGGCAGGCTACTGCCTGGGAAGGTCTCCCACTCAGAAGTACGAGATGGGGAGGGGGGTGGGGGTAGGTTTGACCTCAGGTCTCCCCACTGGAAGCCCGAGGTTGTGGGAGTGGGGGAATCTATCAAATAGCTCACCTCTAACTTTGTACAGTACTAATGCAATTAGTCAAATCAGTCACACTATGAAATGGTTTGTGCGAAATCGTTAAGAATAATATAAAACCAGTCTGCACACCACCAAGGTGAATCTGTTTAGTCTTGACTCTTGGTTGACAGTGTTGGGGGATGGGTAATGTATTGATGCTCGAGTGCCAAATCAACACAAAATGGATAAGAAAAGGTCTAAGCCATCAGGTGCCCAGTTTAGGAAAAAGAGAAAAGAAGAAGAGGAGAAACGCGCAAAAGATAAAGTTATACAGCTATGTCATCTCTTTATGAGTATAATATTATGCATGTAATGAAATAGGCTAGTATAACACTTATATTTGTTAGCCTATGTTGCTATGTTGCTTGCTATGCTATTACACATAGGGCGACAATATTCCGTTTTCTGTCCAACTAGCTTACATAGTATTGGATATAATTTCACACAGTTTCATCATGATAGTGTGTGTAGCCTGCAGCAAAACGATTACAACCTAAATAACACATTATTGATTTGGTTAACTTTCATTGAGGTGACATCATAAAGGTTTTCTGTGATTGTGTTGACTATGTCCTAAACTCAGTAGGGGGAATTTCCAATGCTGTAGGCTAACTTAGAAGACGTCAATATTATGCTGATATTTTGTATCTTATGGTATATTGAGTCTTTTGGGGTGTCTTATGCCTAGAATTAGCCAAGGAGGTTGTATGGTTCATGTGGTTCCTATTCTGAAAATTTGATAAATTGTGCATAATGACATGTATATTTAATTGTGCACCAAATGTATTTAGGGTGTCAGACTCATATACTGTATTTCAATGCAAATTCAGGGACACTTCTGAAATATTTTGGAGCACCCTCTGGCACTGGCCAGGATGAGGAGCCATCTACCTCCTCAGCCACACAGGCCTCTTCAGAAATGATCTCGGAGCCTCAGGATGAGGAGCCATCCACCTCCTCGGCCAAACAGGCCTCTTCAGAAATGATCTCAGAGCCTCAGAATGAGCAGCCATCTACCTCCTCGGCCACACAGGCCTCTTCAGAAATAATCTCAGAGCCTCAGAATGAGGAGCCATCCACCTCCTCAGCCACACAGGCCTCTTCAGAAATGATCTCAGAGCCTCAGGATGAGGAGCCATCCACCTCCTCGGCCACACAGGTCTCTTCAGAAATGATCTCAGAGCCTCAGGATGAGGAGCCATCCACCTCCTCGGCCACACAGGTCTCTTCAGAAATGATCTCAGAGCCTCAGGATGAAGAGCCATCCACCTCCTCGGCCACACAGGTCTCTTCAGAAATCATCTTGGAGCCTCAGAATGAGGAGCCATCCACCTCCTCAGCCACACAGGTGTTTTCACAAATGTTGTCTGAGCCTGAGGATGAAGACCCATTTGCTTCCACTTGTCCCTAGCAGGATTCTTCAGGTGTGTGTGTGTGTGTGTGTGTGTGTGTGTGTGTGTGTGTGTGTGTGTGTGTGTGTGTGTGTGTGTGTCAGTACACACGCATGTGTTTATGTGTACATCCCTGCATAACATAAACAAAATTAATACTTTCCCTTTTGCAAAGTTTTAAGTTTCCATATTGTAGGTAACATTGATGATTTTATTATTACTGGGTATGTATGTGGGATGTTCCACCACTATAAAACTATAAATGCTGTGAATAACGTGTGTAAACTAATGCCCATGTGCTCCCCATTAGAAATGCATCCCCACCAAATCCTGCTGCTGAGGATTAACCACAGTCTACAGACCCTGCTGACTGGCCTTCAGTTCTGACTGACAGAATTCGGACACAACTAGTTTGCGAGGACCAAGTGAGGTACCACCTAACTCTGTTTTCCCAAGGAATGAGAGTGATGGAAGAAGTTGCCACCACCAGTATTTCAGGAAGACCTTGGTGAGTGGTGAAAAAATCCCTACAAGTTGGTTGGTGTATTCCGAAAGAAACAGCAGCCTCTTTTGCTGCGAATTCTTTTCTAAGAAGCAAATTAATTTAGCAAACTCAGGACTGACAAACTGGAAACATGCAAGTTCGTTGCTGACTTCACACAACAGCAGTTCAGAACACCACAACTGCATGAAAACATGGAAAGAACTGGCAATGAGGATCAAAAAAGGGGAAACAATTGATAAGCATGAGATGGCACTTATGGAGGCTGAGAGGATAAGATGGAGAGAGGTGTTGACACGTCTGACTGCTATTGTGCAGTCTCTGGCAATTAGAAATCTGGCACTAAGGGGACACACAGAATCACTGTACTCTCCATCAAATGGACATTTCCTCAAAGAGATTGAACTGATGGCACAATTTGATCCAGTCATGAAAGAACACTTTAGCCATGTCCAAAAAAGGACCTCGAGTCACACCACCAGCTACCTTGGCCACCAAATACAGAATGAACTCAGTGATTTGTTGAGCAGCAAGGTAATTTCAATAATGGTGAGTGACATCAAGCTGGCAAAATTATTCTCTATCATTCTAGATTCCACCTCCATTGTCATCCACACGGAACAGTTGTCAGGAGGAGGAGCCCCTTATAAAGGAACATTTTATGGGGTTTTTGGAGGCAGAGGAGTCCATGGGCCAACATTTGATCCCTGATTCTCAAAAGATTAGAGGAGCTAAAAATTCCTTTTGAGGACTGTAGAGGACAGTCTTATGATAATGGGGCCAACATGAGAGGCAAAAACAAAGGTGTCCAATCCAGACTCCTGGAAATGAATCCAAGAGCTCTATTTATGCCATGTGGGGCTCACACATTGAACCTGATTGTGGCTGATGCTGCTAAAGGTTCTGTCGATGCCACAGGTTACTTTGGCATCTTACACAAACTGTACACCTTGTTCTCAGCCTCCACACAGTGATGGGCCATCCTGAAAAAACATGTGGACATCACTTTGAAGATGTGGACTGAGACAAGGTTGGAGAGTAAAGTTAAGTGTCGAGCCACTGAGGTATCAGGCAGCAGCTGTGAGAGAGGCACTGATTGAGGTGAGGGATCAAACCCAAGACCCTGTGATAAAGATTGAGTGCCAGTCCTTGTCAGAGGAGGTGGGATCATACCGCTTCAGCATCTGTACAATGGTGTGGTATGACATCTGGAGCCAGATCCAACATGTGAGCAAGCTGATGCAGTCTCCCAGTATGCATGTGGATGTTGCAGTCAGTCTTCTCAGAAAGACAGAGAGAGGTCTCAGCAACTACAGGGCAAAAGGCTTTATGACTACATAAATGTCAGCCAAGGATATTTGCGAGGGAATGAATGTAGAGGCTGTTCTACAACAAAAAAGGCTGAGGTCCACAAAGCGGAACTTTTCATACGAATCATTTGATGAGCCTTTGGTTGATGCCCTGATGAAGCTGGAGGTGACATTTTTCAGTGTCGTTGTTGATGCTGCAACCTCAGCCCTTCAGGAAAGATTTTCCACATTGGAAAATGTAGGAGACAAGTTTGAGTGCTATCAACCTTCCAAAGTCTCTCAAATAAGGAGCTGACAGAACAATGTGAGGCCCTTAGTATGACACTGCACTATAAAGAACACTCAGACTTGGATGGCAGAGACCTTGCACAGGAACTGAAGAACTTGCCTGACTTGCCATCGAAGACCATGACCCTGCAGATAGCAATACTGGGTGATTTGAAAAACCATAGTCAATCAATCAATAATATAATAATTATTTTAGCAAAAACGTGTATTTTTAATTTACAGTCTGTAGAAGCTATGAGAATAGAAAAGTTCAATACTTTTGTGAAGCATCACTGCACAGTTAAAATATATGGCAAATAGCCAGGACGGGTTGTGCTAGCCGCAAGCGCCAGACCTCCAGTAAACCTCCATGGCCCAGTACATCCGGTGCCTGCTACGCGCACTCTCCCTCCAGTGCGCACCCATAACCCGGTACGGCCGGTGCCTGCTGTGAGCACTCGGCCCTTAGTGCGTCTCCCCAGTCCGGTGAGACCGATTCCTGCTCCACGTAAAAAGCCTCTAGTGATAATCGATGGTCCGACGCCTGTAAGGATGATCCAGGGCACTAAGCCTCTAGTGATGGTCCATGGCCCGGAGCCTGTGGGGACATTCCATGGCACGAAGCCTGAAGAGGTAATCCATGGCCCGGAACCTGAGGAAAGAATCCTTGGCAAGAAGCCTGGAGGGATTTTAAATGGTCCGGAGCTTGTAAGGATAAACCATGGCACGATGCCTGTCGGAATAATCCATGGCCCGGCACCTGTAGTGAGAATCCAAGGTAAGAAGCCTCCAGTGATGATCCTTGGCGCGGAACCTATAGAAATGATCCATGGCATGGAGTCAGCAGCAACGGTCATTAGTCCGGAACCGATTATGACGCCTCCTAGTCCGGAGCCTCCGGCGACGCTGTTCCGTCCGGAGCCTCCAGCGACACTTCTCAGTTCAGAGCCTTCAGCAACGCTCCTCAGCCCGGGGCCTCCAGCGACGCTCCTCAGCCCGGGGCCTCCAGTGACGCTCCTCAGCCCGGGACCTCCAGCGACGCTCCTCAGCCCGGGACCTCCAGCGACGCTCCTCAGCCCGGGACCTCCAGCGACGCTCCTCAGCCCGGGGCCTCCAGCGACGCTCCTCAGCCCGGGGCCTCCAGCGACGCCTCCCAGCCCGGGGCCTCCAGCGACGCCTCCCAGCCCGGGGCCTTCAGCGACGGTCTGCAGCCCGGAGCCATCAGCGGCGGTCTGCAGCCCGGAGCCATCAGCGGCGGTCTGCAGCCCGGAGCCATCAGCGGCGGTCTGCAGCCCGGAGCCTTCAGCGGCGGTCTGCAGCCCGGAGCCTTCAGCGGCTGCTTGGAGGTCGGAACCTCCAGCAGTGGTCTACAGCACAGTGATTCCGGTAAGGATCTACAGTCCGATTCCTCCAATAATGATCCACAGGCCTATGTTACAGAAGCGGAGGGATCTGCGGGCGGAATGGAGTTTACACCCTGAGCCAGAGCCACCTCCGTTGCTGGAGGATCGGGAGAAGAGGAAGGTTCTGGGTGGAGCACATGAGCCGCCATAGACTGTTGTCACCCTCCCTGCCCTCCCTTTGTGTTTGGGGTTGTTGTTGTTGGGTTTTTTGGTTTGGGTGCAGTCGGAGTCTGCACCTTTGGGGGGGGGGGGAGGGGGGTACTGTCACATCCTGACCCTGGTATGAGGTCATTTTTCCCTAGTAGATTGGTCAGGGCGTGACAGGGGGTGTTTCGTCTATGTGTTTTGGGTTTTCTGTTTTCTATGTGGGTTGTCTAGAGTTTCATTCTATGTTGTCATTTTCTATGTTGTGGCCAGGTATGGTTTCCAATCAGAGGCAGCTGTCTATCGTTGTCTCTGATTGGAAGCCATACTTAGGCAGCCTGTTTTTCATGGGGATTTGTGGGTGGTTATTTCTGTTTAGTCTAGAGTACCTGACGGGACTGTTGTTGGTCGTTTTCTTGTTTTCTTGTTGAAGTGTTTTCATTAAAAATCAAAGAATGAGCACTATACACGCTGCGCCTTGGTCTCCATACAACGACCCCTATGACAATATGTGTATATGTATGCATGCGTGTATGTATATGGATGTATATACACTGCTCAAAAAAATAAAGGGAACACTTAAACAACACATCCTAGATCTGAATGAAAGAAATAATCTTATTAAATACTTTTTTCTTTACAAAGTTGAATGTGCTGACAACAAAATCACACAAAAATAATCAATGGAAATCCAATTTATCAACCCATGGAGGTCTGGATTTGGAGTCACACTCAAAATTAAAGTGGAAAACCACACTACAGGCTGATCCAACTTTGATGTAATGTCCTTAAAACAAGTCAAAATGAGGCTCAGTAGTGTGTGTGGCCTCCACGTGCCTGTATAATCTCCCTACAACGCCTGGGCATGCTCCTGATGAGGTGGCGGATGGTCTCCTGAGGGATCTCCTCCCAGACCTGGACTAAAGCATCCGCCAACTCCTGGACAGTCTGTGGTGCAACGTGGCGTTGGTGGATGGAGCGAGACATGATGTCCCAGATGTGCTCAATTGGATTCAGGTCTGGGGAACGGGCGGGCCAGTCCATAGCATCAATGCCTTCCTCTTGCAGGAACTGCTGACACACTCCAGCCACATGAGGTCTAGCATTGTCTTGCATTAGGAGGAACCCAGGGCCAACCGCACCAGCATATGGTCTCACAAGGGGTCTGAGGATCTCATCTCGGTACCTAATGGCAGTCAGGCTACCTCTGGCGAGCACATGGAGGGCTGTGCGGCCCCCCAAAGAAATGCCACCCCACAGCATGACTGACCCACCGCCAAACCGGTCATGCTGGAGGATGTTGCAGGCAGCAGAACGTTCTCCACGGCGTCTCCAGACTCTGTCACGTCTGTCACACGTGCTCAGTGTGAACCTGCTTTCATCTGTGAAGAGCACAGGGTGCCAGTGGCGAATTTGCCAATCTTGGTGTTCTCTGACAAATGCCAAACGTCCTGCACGGTGTTGGGCTGTAAGCACAACCCCCGCCTGTGGACGTTGTGCCCTCATACCACCCACATGGAGTCTGTTTCTGACCGTTTGAGCAGACACATGCACATTTGTGGCCTGCTGGAGGTCATTTTGCAGGGCTCTGGCAGTGCTCCTCCTGCTCCTCCTTGCACAAAGGCGGAGGTAGCGGTCCTGCTGCTGGGTTGTTGCCCTCCTACGGCCTCCTCCACATCTCCTGATGTACTGGCCTGTCTCCTGGTAGCGCCTCCATGCTCTGGACACTACGCTGACAGACACAGCAAACCTTGCCACAGCTCGCATTGATGTGCTATCCTGGATGAGCTGCACTACCTGAGCCACTTGTGTGGGTTGTAGACTCCATCTCATGCTACCACTAGAGTGAAAACACCGCCAGCATTCAAAAGTGACCAAAACATCAGCCAGGAAGCATAGGAACTGAGAACTGGTCTGTGGTCACCACCTGCTGAACCACTCCTTTATTGGGGGTGTCTTGCTTATTGCCTATAATTTCCACCTGTTGCCTATTCCATTTGCACAACAGCATGTGAAATTTATTGTCAATCAGTGTTACTTCCTAAGTGGACAGTTTGATTTCACAGAAGTGTGATTGACTTGGAGTTACATTGTGTTGTTTAAGTGTTCCCTTTATTTTTTTGAGCAGTGTATTTACCCAAACAATATATGGAGGATTGAAAATGATGCAGACAATTACATTGATGGAAGCAACATTCTTTCTGCAATATTAAGCTGATCCACCCCTTAAAGGGGGAAGAAAAAGACCATGACCCTGCTTGAGCTGCTGGTATTTATACACGAAGGGAGCTCTCAGAAATGTATCCACATTTGTGTACTGCTCTCAGAATTTGTCTTACTCTTCCAGTGACCGTAGCTGAAGCAGAGAGGAGCTTTTCAAAGCTGAAGCTCATCAAATCCTACCTGAGGTCCACCATGTCACAGGAACGCCTTAGTGGCCTTGCTGTCATCAGTATTAACCATGCAATTGCTGGGCAGATTTCTTATGATATAATTGATGACTTTGAATCAAGGAAGGCAAGAAAGGTCAGGGTTTAGATGGCAGTTGTGCAATTTAGTTTGTGTTTCTTGTTTGAAGTGCAATAGTGTAATAATCAGGTTCTCTTCTTTATAATTGTGTTATTCTGTTTGTGTATTTGTGTGATATAGAATTTGTGTAATCTAGTTTTTTGTGTGTTTTATTGTTAGCAATAGGGTAACAGTGTAATAATTTGATTCTCTTTATTTGTATTTATATACTACAATTTGTTTCTATTTGTCTTTGTTACTTTTTGATATTTATGAGTCTTATTTTTGTATATATTTTTATATCGTTTTAAATGTTATGACTATTTATTTGTGTTGTTCCAAATGTCTGAATAAAAATTACAGTTAGTGCAGAATGGTGCTTTTTTTGTTGTTGTTGGCTGTGGGGTAGCTGAAGGGGGGGGGTTCTCCCAGGGAGCCATACAAGCTAGAACCGCCACTGCATGCCAGTCTCTCTTGGCTTAGAGTTGAGGAAAGACTGACTGCTTCACTTATTTTTTTTTTATAAGAAACATGTTGGAAATTGCAAGTTGTTTGCACTTACACAAAGCACTGACCCCACGAGACACCAGTTTTTTTTAGTCCCCAGGTCCAGAACAATTTCAAGGAAACATCAGTATTATACAGAGCCATGAGTGCATGGAACTCCCTTCCATCTTATATAGCGCAAGTGAACAGCAAACCTGGTTTTAAAAAAACAAATAAAGCAACACCTCACGGCACAATGCCTCTCCCCCATGTGAGCTACTTGTATGTACTGACATGTATGTGTAACTGAAAGATGCACACACGCACACAGACTACATTTTAATATTTGTAAATGTATGTAAAGTCTTTTGTCTGTAATGTCTTTTTTTGTTGTGTGTCAGAGCCCAGTAAGACTAGCTGTCTCCATTGGGGTTGGCTAATGGGGATCCTAATAAATCAAATCAAATGTATATCAATAGACACATGTATGCCACGATTATGGGAACTAGAGGAGGTAGGCTACTGAGTGCCTGGTGAATGGAGAGAAAAATATCCTGTACACACCACTAACTCATTTTCTTATACGATTCACTTTTGTCTTCCATTATGCATACATCTGATTTGCCAAGCCCAGACCTCGGAAAAGAGGTGTTGAATGCCAAACCTTTTGCACTCGGGAGCCAAGAGTATGTAGAATGCTGACACCAGTAGAAAACAACGTTATTCTCTACAGCTGCATGTGCTGCTAATGGAGTTGCTGTGGCGTGTGGGGTTGGGCTGTTATTTTCTACAGCTTTCAAAGACAGTTCTTACAATGGTGTGTCACCTGAGTATCAGAACATATCTATGTTGTGGTGCAGTACAGCTACCTGGGCTGAGCTGCTATGTGAAGGGAGTTGGTGGTGATGATGAATTGACCATCCCCTAGTAGTCCATTGTGCTGTGGGGCTGCTGTGGCCTTCCACTTACCTACCCCATCACTTTGGTTTGTTTTTTTCTTCCTTAGACTTTAATGGTGTCACATTGTGAAGTCTACACAAGCTGCCTCTATTGGCCATTTTTTCAGGCCAGCCGTCACAAACGGCCCCATGCTGTCAGACTGGTCATTATCTTGATATGAGGGGTCAGTCCGGTCCCAAATGTTTTTTTTTCTGTCTTGAGGTTGATATTTTTTGGTTGTCATGCTGTCCTTTGACAAATCTCTTATTGTTCGTCCACACCCCCCATGTGGCCAGAGTGAGAGAACTAACAGGAACTTTTCAAATGAACCCAAATCCCAGTCTGCCTGTTGAATTTAACTCTGTCAAATTGACTGCCAGCATCGACATAAAGGAGATGTATTTTTAATGTATACATATCAAGAGGACGAGGGGCTGTAGGCAGCAGGCTAGTCTCATAGGGCGGTCACAGTGCAACTGGAAAGGTTTCCAATTCCAAGTGTTTTGAAGACGTTTTTAAAAGGCTTGTGATAGCCAGATGTACTTTCCGTGACATCACTCAATAGACAGGGCCTCTCATGTAAGGGAGCTATTGATCTGATCACCCATGTTACCTTGGACCCTCAGAAAAGGGGATTAAGGGGTCAATTGACATTATTGGCAAACTTGTTTTTATAGCTCTCTCTGTTACAAGAGTGGCATGACAGGATTATAAATGGGTGTTTGCTCTCACTCTGTAACAAAGAGAATATACACTGCTCAAAAAAATAAAGGGAACACTTAAACAACACAATGTAACTCCCAAGTCAATCACACTTCTGTGAAATCAAACTGTCCACTTAGGAAGCAACACTGATTGACAATAAATTGCACATGCTGTTGTGCAAATGGAATAGACAACAGGTGGAAATTATAGGCAATTAGCAAGACACCCCCAATAAAGGAGTGGTTCTGCAGGTGGGGACCACAGACCACTTCTCAGTTCCTATGCTTCCTGGCTGATGTTTTGGTCACTTTTGAATGCTGGCGGTGCTTTCACTCTAGTGGTAGCATGAGACGGAGTCTACAACCCACACAAGTGGCTCAGGTAGTGCAGCTCATCCAGGATGGCACATCAATGCGAGCTGTGGCAAGAAGGTTTGCTGTGTCTGTCAGCGTAGTGTCCAGAGCATGGAGGCGCTACCAGGAGACAGGCCAGTACATCAGGAGACGTGGAGGAGGCCGTAGGAGGGCAACAACCCAGCAGCAGGACCGCTACCTCCGCCTTTGTGCAAGGATGAACAGGAGAAGCACTGCCAGAGCCCTGCAAAATGACCTCCAGCAGGCCACAAATGTGCATGTGTCTGCTCAAATGGTCAGAAACAGACTCCATGAGGGTGGTATGTGGGCACGACATCCACAGGTGGGGGTTGTGCTTACAGCCCAACACCGTGCAGGACGTTTGGCATTTGCCAGAGAATACCAAGATTGGCAAATTCGCCACTGGCACCCTGTGCTCTTCACAGATGAAAGCAGGTTCACACTGAGCACATGTGACAGAGTCTGGAGACGCCGTGGAGAACGTTCTGCTGCCTGCAACATCCTCCAGCATGACCGGTTTGGCGGTGGGTCAGTCATGCTGTGGGGTGGCATTTCTTTGGGGGGCCGCACAGCCCTCCATGTGTTCGCCAGAGGTAGCCTGACTGCCATTAGGTACCGAGATGAGATCCTCAGACCCCTTGTGAGGCCATATGCTGGTGCGGTTGGCCCTGGGTTCCTCCTAATGCAAGACAATGCTAGACCTCATGTGGCTGGAGTGTGTCAGCAGTTCCTGCAAGAGGAAGGCATTGATGCTATGGACTGGCCCGCCCGTTCCCCAGACCTGAATCCAATTGAGCACATCTGGGACATCATGTCTCGCTCCATCCACCAACGCCACGTTGCACCACAGACTGTCCAGGAGTTGGCGGATGCTTTAGTCCAGGTCTGGGAGGAGATCCCTCAGGAGACCATCCGCCACCTCATCAGGAGCATGCCCAGGCGTTGTAGGGAGATTATACAGGCACGTGGAGGCCACACACACTACTGAGCCTCATTTTGACTTGTTTTAAGGACATTACATCAAAGTTGGATCAGCCTGTAGTGTGGTTTTCCACTTTAATTTTGAGTGTGACTCCAAATCCAGACCTCCATGGGTTGATAAATTGGATTTCCATTGATTATTTTTGTGTGATTTTGTTGTCAGCACATTCAACTACGTAAAGAAAAAAGTATTTAATAAGATGATTTCTTTCATTCAGATCTAGGATGTGTTGTTTCAGTGTTCCCTTTATTTTTTTGAGCAGTATATTTTAAACTGAGATGACTGAGAACTATGGCACTCTGCTTCCAAACAATAGCTGTTTCTATATGCAGCTTCATGCTATATGCAAACTGTATGCCAAGCAATTAGCATTCCATTGAATGCTTCATGAGGGGGAAATCCAAGATGCAGGCTTCTCGCAATCTTGGCTTTATTGTAGAGATCGCATAGAGTTAGCACTCTGATGTACATTGAAAGCTACCAATGCATTTGACCATTTAATTGTTGTGAGAATGCTAAGACTCTAGGGTTTACTAGATGGACTTCACGCCCATTAACCAGGCATGAGTCCTAACCTCCGCTGTAGTCAATAGAGGCTGGTCCAACAATGGAAAATCAGTTGCTTCACTCTTATGGGAGTGCAATTGGGTTTTCCTTTCTCAAACACACACCAGTGAGTGCTCTCATGAGGTTCATTGATTGTGGCTGTGATGATGACTTCAACCATGCCTGGCCTCTCTCTCTCTCTGGCAATCCAGGCCCACTGGCCCATCCATCCATCCCTTAGAGCTGAGCCATCATCATCACTGTCAGATGAACCAATCATGACCAATTACTGGGATTATCTTTCAGTGATCACAGCACATCTGGCAGTCATCAGCCACTGTATAGATTGTTGGAAGCAGGGGAGACAGCAACCTGGCAGGCCAAGGCATGATCCTAGCTGCTAGAGACCTGGCCAGTGCCAACAGGGTTGAACTGCAACTAGGGGAAAGGGGCATACCTAGTCAAATCCACAACTGAATGCAATCAACCGAAATGTGTCTTCCGCATTTAACCCAAACCCTCTGAATTAGAGAGGTGCGGGGGGCTGCCTTAATCGGCGCCCAGGGAGCAATTGTTGTCGGTGGTGGACTGCCTTGCTCAAGGGCAGAACGGCATATTTTTCCACCTTGCCGGTTCAGGGATTCGAATCAGCAACCTTTCGGTTACCGCCCCTACAATATTATTATTATCATCATGACCACTCAGCCTCTTTCTTCCAGCCCTTGTCCCAACAAGTACCAACGCTTAAGATCATTTATTGGTAGCTGCTTCTCTGGTGGGGAGCCAAACATCAGCCAAAATGAGAATAAATCTTTGATGTAAAATCAGAGATAGTTGCTTCATCAATTTGACAAATGTGATGTGTTCTTCTGGCGGCTTGTGTCACTTTCTACCAAACCACTGAAAATGATTTTACAGTTATGTTACCACAGTGTCTTCAGAATAAAAACTCAAATCCAATGTGCCGCCACAAGTATAGAGGTAGTGTAGTAGACAGACAGGAGTGTGACTGCATGGTGGGATGATTTTAAGGGTCTTTCACAGATGATTGGTGAACATGTTTGCAGAGGATTTATGCAGCATCAGATGTGACATCTGTAAGGCGACACAGTGTGCCATATACAGAGCCCTCAGCCATGGACGGGCATTGGCTATAAATGGGGCATACTAAAGTAACCCAAAGGTACTCTTTGCAAAACAAACAATACCTGACCTTGTGATCGTTTACGCTATAGATCCACTTACAGGCATAGTGCTCCCAAGACTAAACGTGACAGAATGCTTTTTCAGTCCGTTATGTTTTTTTTTGTATCATGTCATGTGCAATACATTCCTCTTTGTTTTTGTTGGCAACCTGGTTATTCTGAGAACATGGGACAAATACACAATAACGACATAAAGGTTTTTGAATGGCAGGATGCCAGGCAATACTTTTCCCTTGACAAATATTTATCCTTACATCGCAGGGACACCAGAAACACTGAAACTGGGTCTTATGTCTGCTATTTTGGTTGACTTTTTGATATTGCTGCAGATGGTTCTTTTGATAATGTTATCAGTGCTATGCTGTTCCATTTTAGAGAATGAAAACCACTGTGTTGTATGTGCTCTGCTTGACTCTGCTGTGCTTTGCTCTCCTGTGCTATGCTAGACTATTGCGTATGCAGTTTTCACCTAGCTATTGAATGTGTGTGCTGTCTTTCTTGTGCCTCTCTCCCCACAGAGTGTAACATCTTGATTGAAATGTGTCTGATAGTTTCTGTTTGTCTCTGTCCTTGTCATTAGGAGTGCCATGATTGCTGACTGGGTGTACTGGCTGTCCGGGTGCTCAGATGAACACATAAGCAAGCTCATCAAACTGTATTGGCAGGTGAGAACAGATGGCCCCAGAGCAGAGACGAGGGGCCCACCGCCCAATCAAAAGCTCAATGAATGATTATTACTTAAAAGACTGCCGACTGAGGTAGCTCTTTGCATATCAATCAGGCAGAACGCTGCATAACACTAAACTGTTTATAATGAACCAGAGCACAGCGGGGTGGCACCGAGTGAACCTAACCTCAACACTGGCAAGTAAAGGTCATCCAATGAATCAGCCTCTAGACTACTGTATGTTTACACAAACATTGTCCTCTCTCTAATCTAATCTTAATGACCTCAACCACTACTATCACACAATTTACACAATTGACAGAATACATGTAATGTGTTTGCTATGTTTTCCCGTTTTTACTTGCCTTGCATATGTCTAGCATCATAACCATGTAGTACTGAATATAAACCCCAAGCTTTGTACATGAGTTTCCATAAGATGTTGGAGGTTGGCGAAGGAACACATAGAGGGAATTACACTCGCTGAAGTTGCTTTTCTGCACTTCAAGTTTAGCAGAGGAAAGGTGAAGAGTTTTTTTTTAATTCGGAGGGCAAAATGAATGCTTTTGACCTTGAAAGTGGGTTTGTACGGATCTGCATTCGCTTGAAATCGAGCCTTGATTTGCATTTGCTTGAAGTGAGATGAGTGCGGGATAGATTTTAGTATTCAGTACATCAAGCACCTTCCGTTTTATTCATTTCCGTCCCATGTGAATTTCAATACGTCTGTGTGTGTTTATCCTGACGGCCCTTAAACTAGCTCCCAACATCACACACAGCCTTCAACCCACTGTGGGTTCCAAGTCCCTCAGTGAGGGCCACAGATTTTGAACCACACTACTTCCACTTTGAATGTTTCCTTTGTCAAATAAGCAGGGGAGAAACTTCGGACTGGTATTGACGTCAAGTAGGCATTTTGTTTTTCTATCGCATGGCCTTTTTATGGTTCATCTTTACAGCTAACTCATTCCATATTTTATTGCAATACTTTCTCACTAAACATGCACATGTAAATGAATGTTAATAGAAAATATCTTAGAGCCCTAGCTGTGGCATTTGTTTCATTGTGATACATTTTCTTGCCTGTTGACAAATGGCTCAGATATTCTCCATCAAAACAGAACACCCCCAAATAATTGAATCAATGGGCGAAAACACAACATTATCTCCCTAAGTACTGTAGGGAGATAATGTTATGTTTCTCTGGGTGGTCAGACTAATGAAGCCTCAGCTCTTTCTCCTTCACTTATCAATAGAGGTGATTTAATAAGGTAGCTAGCTAGCGATATGAAGCTCAAAACGAACTCATTGACATAGTACTGTAATCTGCTTATTCTAATGTCATCTGAAATAATAAGTAGATGGAGAGCTGAATTGTCTGGTAGGGTAATATTTCCCTTTAGCTTCAGACAAATATAAAAGGTTATGGGAAAACCAAAGCCATGTTAATCCCCAATCCATAATCTGTTCCCTCTCATTCAGAGTGGATTTAAACGGAGAATAGATTAGTCCAGGAACACCGTTAGTTTCCCAGTTGCAATGTTTTATTCATCCCAACAACCCAACGAAAAGCATAGCAATGTTTAAAATACATTTTTTCCCCAGTCCATCAAAGCACAGAAAACAGTAAGAACAAATGTAACCTTGAATGGCTAAATCAGCAGATCTACTGTAGCAGCCTGAACAATTCAATCAGCTCTGCTTTTAGTAACTTTCATCATTTTAGGAGTGTCTACCTCAGCGTAAGGCCAGCAGCATACCACCCTGTATCCCACTGCTGGCTTGCTTCTGAAGTTAATCAGGGTTGGTCCTGGTTGGTCCCTGGATGGGAGACCAGATACTGCTGGAAGTGGTGTTGGAGGGCCAGTAGGAGGCACTCTTTCCTCTGGTCTAAAAAAATATCCCAATGTCCCAGGGCAGTGATTGGGGACATTGCCCTGTGTAGGGTGCTGTCTTTTGGATGGGACGTTAAAGATCCCCTGGCACTTATTGTAAGAGTAGGGGTGTTAACCCTGCTGTCCTAGCTAAATTCCCAATCTGAGCCTCATACCATCACGGTCACCTAATCATCCCCAGCTTACAATTGGCTCATTCATCTCCTCTCTCCTGTAACTATTCCTCAGGTTGTTGCTATAAATGAGAATGTGTTCTCAGTCAATTTACCTGGTAAGATAAGGGTTAAATATAAAAAATAATAAGGAAATTAGATAACAATGGTCCTCTCTTACTCTCTTCCTTCCCTTCCACGACTCCCAGGCTCTGTTGGACGAGGCGATCACCATGGAGGATGGTTTCTCTGTCATGTACACCCCGCGCTCTGCTGGGGACTCCGTGGGGGATTGCATCGCCAAGGCTGAGGAGACCTTCAGGAAACAGCACCCTGCCTTCACAGACTACCTGTTCACAGGTATGGAATATAGACCAGGGGGAATGGGAGCGAGGAATAGACTCTCATCTCTATGAGATTCATCCTTTAGAAATGATAGAGCTCCCTCCAGCAGAAGGAGGGAGTGAGATGAACATGGTTCTCCCCCACATCTTCCTCTCAGCAGGAGGCTATACTGTAGCCTGTTCTCCTCACTGTCAGCCTGCAGCTCAGACTAGCAGGGGTCAAACACACACACTGCCAGTGCCTCAATTAGCCTGCCCTGCCTCATCTTTCCACCATGTCCTCCTATCGAAAACAAATGCATATCTACAGACCCCTGTCAAGATCAAATAAGCTGCCCTCTACCGTGGTTTAGCTACATTAGCTGGTTACCCCACCATGCAAGTGTGTTCCAATTTGAGAAGTGCTGTTCCATTAACTCTTAAAGATGCAGTCCATGATCTTAAGCACTTACAAATTCGTAACATATTGTACGAATTGGAATTTGTTAACGTATTATACGTATTGCACAAAAACATTTATATATATTTTTTCAAATGCAGGACTTTAACATATTTGAAATGGATGACATAGTACACAATTGTGCAACATTTTCAGGGAGCACTACTTTCAAAACTACTGGCTGAAATAATACAAAACCTCTGGAGCCTCACTTTAATTACCCTCTACACTGAGACATGGGCTCTGAATGGTGCATGTGTCCGCGGACAGGTCCGATTTCTCAAACTGCCATGGGGTGAGGCATGAGCTGTAGTGTCCAGGAAGGTCATCAGCAGGAATGGTTGGAAGAGGGGAGGAGAGAAGAGGGGAAGGAGGAGGAGGAGGGAAGGGAAGGGTAGTACCCAGAGACAGTGGATGAAAAGGGCTGAGGATCTCTGAAGGCCTTGATTAAAGTTAGACTTGTGCTCAGTTCTTTGCTTCCACCCAGCCAGGATAACAAGCCAAACCAGTAACCCCCGGTGACACAGGTCAGTGGTCAGAGAGGAGAGGGGAGTGCTCTCTGGACCAGCCTCATCAATAACACCACCACACATGGGAGGGAGAGATATACACAGACACACACACACACCGAGAGAGGAAAGAGGAACATTCACTTGAATTGCTCCAGAAGTCTAGGCTACAGTATTACTATTATAAGACTCAGTGAGTCTTGCTGAAGGGTATTGCTTTTTTGTATTGTACATTCACCATGGAAACTCTGTATTCATAGACACAGCAGGGAACCCATCATCCATCCATCACCACTCTGAGGGTGAGTGTCTGTCTGGGGTGAATCCTTTTAAGGCTAATAGCATTAATGTAACTTTGACCCAAGGGTCAGCAATGCCATGAAAACAACCCAAATGAGTGACCTGGTTTGGGAGCAAAGCAGCCATTGTGGGGGACACTGGTAATACAGTAGGCTACCCAATTCCAATGGCACCCAACTCCCTATGTAGGGTCCCTATTCCCTATGAACTGTCATCAGAAGTACTACACTAAATAGGGAATAGATTGCCATTTGGGATGCAGCCTAGTTGTAATCCAATCATTGGAATTCCATGGAGAACACATCATCCCCTGCTGTGGCTTCTGTCAACTTTGCCTCGGGGGATGAAAAAGGCAATTTCCCAATTTTTATGCATTTATGGTACACTATGCATACAGGCAGTAACATATGAAAGGGCTGACATTTGTGTGTGGTTTTGAATGTACTATTTACGGGTGAATTGGCCTGTAGAACATTACAAGACATAAAGACACTACTTGTATGTCAGAGCATTGTGAGAATAGCAATCAACAGACTCAAGAAGAATCAACGTACCCAAGTCTGTCTCTCACACATTCTGTGCATTATATTGGTCATATACTAAAAAGACTGATTGGATTCTATTGATTTGAGAGGAATGAGCTGTTAGCTAAATGTGGTGCAACATATCACTTCTCACTTCTGAGATGTACTGTATGTACATCTCAGATGTACACTGTCGTTGATGAAATTAACCTAATAAATAAATAGATAAAGATTCACCTTGAATGTATTCATGTTAATTACCCAGCCCTCCTGTTCCTCTCTGCCTGTCCCCCAGACCCCAGTGGAGGTCACCTGCTGCCCCAGACCACAGACTGGAGCAATCCCCCGTCCACCCAGCAGAAATACGTCCTCACCCTGGGCTTCAGGAGGGGACAGGACGGCAGCTTCCTCAGCAAACTCACCAGCAGGACCTGCCCCTCTTTTACAGGTACAGATACTGTACATCTCACTGACGCGTGACACTGCTGGCACACACAGAACACAGAAGTCTGTTGCTAGCAGCTGTAGTCACTGATTCTATTGTCCCGGGCTACTGCAATACTTACCAACTCTTAACTCATGTATGCCAGTTTGTAAAACTGTTTTAAAATGTTGGAGTTTGTACATCTGTTGAAGCATGCTTGTTTTATTATGGACGTGTAACTCTGAGACCTGAGAGAGTCGATAGAGTTGTTTTCTGAAGTGGTTGCAGATGATGTTGAATATTGAAGTATGCAGACAGACAGTTCCAAGTCACTGAACCCCCTTGACATCACACAGAGTGGTATGACTGTCACCTAACCTTTGACCTGGTGATCACGCCACACTGTCAGCTCTGTGTTCTCACAGCACCTTCATACTCACCACACCAAAGAGATCCCACACACTTTCTCTAAAACAGACACACACTTCTCAGAATGAACAAAACAGCAATGCTGCCGAGAGACATTTAATATTTATTAGAGACTATTCAGTCAGGGTTGTTGCATACCACTGTACTGCAGGCTTAGAACACTAGGTTGGATGATGGTATGAAAATTGACCACATGCTTTCAGTTCATTACATTAGTCAGCTGGTCAATTTTGGAATTAGTGGATTTGTCATTTGACCCCAGTCATCTTGCAATCATTACGTCAAGGGGGGCAGGGGAGGTGAAATATTGACACTGTTGGAATGGAACAGAAATCTAGCTTCTGTATTATGCATTTACATGACACTTCATATGGTCCACAGCAGTGGTTCCCAACTTGTTTTGGTTACTGTACCACCAACAGAATTTTGCCCTTGCCAGAGTGCCCCTGAAGTACACCCTCATGTACATTTTACCAGTAGGCCTATGGTCTCATGAGTCTTCTTAGGTACCCCTTGTGGATTGGGAACCACTGGTCTAGAAAGAGCATACAGGAGAGATGTTGTAGAATTGACTGCTCTGCACTAACAAAGATTATATAATCTCTCTGTCTGTGTGTGTGTGTGTGCGTGCATGTGTGTAAACCGGCTTCTATCTTTGTCTGCTTGTTCAGTTCCTCGGTAGAGGAGCGGACAGACAGAGCTGAGGAGGTCAGCTGTGCTGTAGTCGTCTGCTCTGTGCTCTGTTAAAGGGTTGGGGGTAGGCAGGGGGGAAATCGATGCCTTTGTGTAATGTATCAAAGACATGGGCACTGCATGGGTCTGTTAAGCCATCAGTCATTTGCCGCTGGTGCAGGGGGGGTGGCTGCTGAGCTCACCATAAGGGGATGTCACCACTGCAGTGTGCGTGTGTGCTGCTGCTGCTCTGTGTGAGTCACAAACACAGAACCAGACACACCATCAATCCTGCATTGATTAGCAAACCGTAGTGTTGATTAGCTGTCATTTATTTGTGCTATAGTAAGTTTGAGTTTAAAGCTGAGTCTGTGGATGTTGATTGTATGTTTATTTCTTTGTTTGTTCAGGACCCAGAGCCTCATTCAGCTCCAGTAGCCCAGAGGACATGGAGCGGGTGTGTGACACGTTCAGCAGGAGGATCCTACCAGTCTTAGATTTTATTAAGTGCACCAAACTAGCTGTGGGTATACGTTTACATGCTTTGAGTGGAGGAAAACAAAGCAACCATAATTGACAGAAAGATAGGTCATATTCGGTCCTTAAGCGCTACTAAAAAGAGTGGTGCTGTACTGGTAAACACTCCTGATAGCAACAAAAGGTGCTGAGCGTCACTGTTTATTTTACCTTTATTTAACTATGCAAGTCAGTTAAGAACAAGTTCTTATTTTCAATGACAGCCTAAGAACAGTGGGTTAACTGCCTTGTTCAGGGGCAGAATGACAGATTCTTACCTTGTCAGCTCAGGGATTTGATCTTGCAACCTATCGGTTTCTAGTCCAACGCTCTAACCACCATGCTAGCTGACGCCCCACTGTGCACCACGTGTGTTATCTGTCAATTACACTCTATTGTTAAGAACAGGCAGGATGGTGTGAAGGTCATCACACCTTGGTCGTGGGTAGGTTGATATGGACTCATTTCCCTGTGACTTGGTAAGAGACGGCAGCAGCATTAACAGACGGCTAGGCAGCAGCTTTAACAGACGTCTAGGCAGCAGCATTAACAGACGGCTAGGCAGTAGCGTTACCAGACGTCTAGGCAGCAGCGTTAACAGACGGCTAGGCAGCAGCGTTAACAGACGGCTAGGCAGCAGCGTTACCAGACGGCTAGGCAGCAGCTTTAACAGACGGCTAGGCAGCAGCTTTAACAGACGGCTAGGCAGCAGCTTTAACAGACGGCTAGGCAGCAGCTTTAACAGACGGCTAGGCAGCAGCTTTAACAGACGGCTAGGCAGCAGCTTTAACAGACGTCTAGGCAACAGCTTTAACAGACGGCTAGGCATCAGTTACCAGACGGCTAGGCAGCAGCGTTACCAGACGGCTAGGCAGCAGCTTTAACAGACGGCTAGGCAGCAGCTTTAACAGACGGCTAGGCAGCAGCTTTAACAGACGGCTAGGCAGCAGCTTTAACAGACGGCTAGGCAGCAGCTTTAACAGACGGCTAGGTAGCAGCTTTAACAGACGGCTAGGCAGCAGCTTTAACAGACGTCTAGGCAACAGCTTTAACAGACGGCTAGGCAGCAGCGTTACCAGACGGCTAAGCAGCAGCGTTACCAGACGGCTAGGCAGCAGCGTTACCAGACGGCTAGGCAGCAGCGTTACCAGACGGCTAGGCAGCAGCGTTACCAGACGGCTAGGCAGCAGCGTTACCAGACGGCTAGGCAGCAGCGTTAACAGACGGCTAGCCAGACGGCTAGGCAGCAGCGTTAACAGACGGCTAGGCAGCACTGTTAAGAGCCTATTAAGTCAGAACTGTCTGTTATATTCTTTAAGCAACGTTTGTTCATCACAGATGCATCTTAATTTCAAACGCTTTCTCTCGTATTTTGTACCACGATAACAGTTCACACATAGTTTGTATTTTAATGTGGCAGTGGTATAGAAAATGTAAGAAAATGTTCTGTAATCGAGAAACAGTGGTCATTTATTTTAGCTCGTTATCAGGATGTAATGTGGATCATAATTACTACATTTTCATTGACAACATTTCCATAATGAAGATGATTTCTAGGAGGACTGTGGTGTCCTTGATGTCTTTTGTTGTTACTTTAATAATCCTTATAAAGAGGAAGACCATAGAAACATGTAAAAGGAAAGGACAGGTTATGTGGAGAGCAAAACTAAATGTACACAAGGCTCATCTCTTTGAGATCTGAGAGGAACTATTGATTGTTTTTTCAAAATGATAATGTGGTGTCCTCTTATCTGCAAGAAATGAATTCACTCGTAGCAGCTCTCTCTTGCTTACCTGAACAGAACCACACACACACATACATACATACACACCCCTTTCTACTCACGTGTGTACTTTAGCCATTAGTTCTACGGCTATTCAGTAATGAATTAAGATGTGTGTTTTGAAAGGGAATGAGCAGTAATGAATGAAATAGCATGAAGTTTCAGATTGGCTTGTAACATAGACTTTGTGGGGAAGTTGTTTGCACTGTCGTTGTTGTTGTTAAAATGTGCTTGTCCCTAGTAATTGGAGTGCTCATTTCTTGCAGTGCAGGCCAGGCCAGTTCCCTGATTGGTGTGCTGTGTCTCGATCCTGTCTCGGGTTTACTAAGCAGCATGTGGCCTGAGGGAGTCACACAATCGTATTACACACACACGAACGCATGCACACACTTTGACACACACACAGACAGGGAGACACACACACAGAGAGAGAGATACACACACAGAATCACACACACAGAGCGAGAGAAACACACACATGCTGCTCTCCCCCGTGGCCCCTGGCAGCATGGCTGCAGGTCAAGTGGACTCCTCACCACCACATAGACAGCCCTGTCACCGACGAACTCGCTCTCTCCTCCCGCTGCTCTCAATAATTCAACTGGCTGATCACTGACCCCTTTTTTCTCTTAAGATGGACAATGCAAACTAAAGAGGAGATTTCATTTGAAGCCGCACAGCAGAGCTCTAGCAGTCGATTTCAGAAGCAGCATAATTGTAATTACATCTGCATCTGTAACACCGGCTCTATGAGATGCAGAGACACAGTGGTTATTAAATTAGTCACTCTGCAGCTGAGAAGGCTCAAGGAAATCCTATTATGTTGCGATGCATCTAGACAAATGCAGCTTGAACACCCTCCAACAATTAGTGTACAATTATTTGATGTGTGCTGCATGTATTTGGTAGAGCCGTGAAGCACGCAATGCTAAATTGTTTAATTTTAAAATCGGGATGGGTTTTTCACGTCTGCTACTTTATAGTATTTTAGTATTTTAAAATATTTGTTGATGAAATACATCTGCATATGTTCTGGGTCAGGGTTAAACTCCTCATATAGGAACAGTATGCTAACATATAGAGATGTAGATTAAAATATTTTACAGTAGGCACCAACAATTTGATAATTTGCATAGTTTAACTAGCAACATCATACAGGCAGTAAAAGCATTGGCATAGAGGTGTGGGTTAACTAATTTCAATACTGTACATAATTACAATAAAAATCAAACTCTATTGCTGCACTGTTTGCCTTGTGCTGCTCTGCTCTGTAGCATCCCAAACATTGCATACAAAGGGTAGGAGGGAGTAGTACAAGAAAATCATTATATGAAATATTCAGGGGGAGCAAAACAAAACAGCATAGCTTGTAAAGGAATGTGTTGTTTTTTCCCTCGTTAGGATGTTGAAAGTAAACTGAGAAGGGAGGAAGGCCAGGACAAAACAAAACCTTGAGGTCTGCGAGAGGAGGGGTAGAGGTGGGGCGTTGTCCCACAAAAAGAAAATCACAATTTTTCAACATGATTTCCAGCCTTTTGTTGCCTTGGAATAAAAGGGCCTGGGCACTTTGTCAGGTTCCAGCGGGTGGAGAAAGAACACAACGGGAGATATGCCAAAAGATATCTTCAGTGATGGATCGCTTCAGGAAGCGCCAGCTACTTAGATTAGATACCACTGGAGGAAGGACCTTTGACACTAGTCCTTATGGAACTGTGTTAACAGCTGTCAATACTCCAAAACTCAGCAAAATGCTAATCCTGCTGACGATCTATGCTCATTTGTTGTTCAATGTTTTGTAGTAGATCGTGTAGTGGCCAGCAATCCCCGTTTCACCACCCCACTGTTGTCACTTGAAAATTCAAAGTTATAATGAACTGGTACAGACAATGCGCAGTGTGACTGTGACATATGTACAGTTGAAGTCGGAAGTTTACATACCCTTATGTTGGAGTCATTTAAACTCGTTTTTCAACCACTCCACAAATGTCTTGTAACAAACTATAGTTTTGGCAAGTCGGTTAGGACACCTACTTTGTGCATGACACAAGTAATTTTTCCAACAATTGTTTACAGACAGATTATTTCACTTATAATTCACTGTATCACAATTCCAGTGGGTTGACTGTGCCTTTAAACAGCTTGGAAAATTCCAGAAAATGATGTCATGGCTTTAGAAACTTCTGATAGGCTAATTGACACCATTTGAGTCAATTGGAGGTGTATCTGTGGATGTATTTCAAGGCCTACCTTTAAACTCAGTGCCTCTTCGCTTGACATCATGGGAAAATCAAAAGAAATCAGCCAAGACCTCAGAAAACAATTGTAGACCTCCACAAGTCTGATTCATCCTTGGGAGGAATTTCCAAATGCCTGAAGGTACCACGTTCATCTGTACAAATAATAGTACGCAAGTATAAACACCATGGGACCACGAAGCCGTCATACCGCTCAGGAAGGAGACTCGTTCTATCTCCTAGAGTTGAACGTACTTTGGTGCAAATCAATCCCTGAACAATAGCAAAGGACCTTGTGAAGTTGCTGGAGGAAACAGGTACAAAAGTATCTATATGCACAGTAAAATGAGTCCTATGTTGACCTAACTTGAAAGGCCGCTCAGCAAGGAAGAAGCCACTGCTCCAAACCGCCATAAAGCCAGACTACAGTTTGCAACTGCACATGGGGACAAAGACCGTACTTTTTGGAGAAATGTCTTCTGATCTGATGAAACAAAAATGTAACTGTTTGGCCATAATGACCATTGTTATGTTTGGAGGAAAAAGGGAGAGGCTTGCAAGCCGAAGAACACCATCCCAACCGTGAAGCACGGGGGTGGCAGCATCATGTTGTGGGTGTGCTTTGCTGCAGGGGGCACTGATGTACTTCACAAAATAGATGGTGTCATTAGGAAGGACAAATATGTGGATATATTGAAGCAACATCTCAAGACATCAGTCAGGAAGTTAAAGCTTGGTCGCAAATGGGTCTTCCAAATGGACAATGACCCCAAGCATACTTCCAAAGTTGTGGCAAAATGGCTTAAGGACAACAAAGTCAAGGTATTGGAGTTGCCATTACAGAGCCCTGACCTCAATCCATAGAAAATTTGTGGGCAGAACTGAAAAAGCGTGTGTGAGCAAGGAGGCCTACAAACCTGACTCAGTTACACCAGCTCTCTCAGGAGGAATGGGCCAAAATTCACCCAACTTGTTGTGGGAAGCTTGTGGATGACTACCTGACACGTTTGACCCAAGTTAAACAATTTAAAGGCAATGCTACCAAATACTAATTGAGTGTATGGAAACTTCTGACCCACTGGGAATGTGATGAAAGAAGTAAAAGCTGAAATAAATCATTCTCTCTACTATTATTCTGACATTTCACATTCTTAAAATAAGGTGGTGATCCTAACTGACCTAAGACATGGCATTTTTACTAGGATTAAATGTCAGGAATTGTGAAAACTGAGTTTAAATGTATTTGGCTAAGGTGTATGTAAACTTCCGACTTCAGCTCTTTGAAAAATGTGTGATTAGTGATCAACAGGGCCGAGTGAAAAGAGAGGGGGGGTTTACAAGTTTTATTTTTCCCATGTTTCCTTGTTTCTCACATGCTGTGTTTGTTCTAAGACAACAGGCAGGTTTTTCACCAGGGTCTGGGCTTGTGGAGAGGCTGCAGTATGCTGGCTACCTGGGACAGATCCAACGCAGCAGGGAGCAGACCGTCATCCTCCACCAGGCGCTGGCTGAGCTCGCTGTCGCCCCCTACCTGCAGGACCTCAGCCACGCAGATACCTCACTGGTAAGCAACCAACAGTCTCTGGCCAAACTTTGAAATGCCTACCTAGTACTGACTCATTCTCTGTGCACTGACACACAACAGGACGCAGCGACCTCAACATCATTCTGGTAATATCAGAGGCGGTACAGGGGTGGATAAGAGGTCTCTCCTAGGCCTGAGGTGGTGTTATCTAGGAGCACTTTAACAGCACACTGGCAAAAAAATATATAGGATAGGAAAGAGAGAGAGAGAGAGGACCTTTGCTTTCCCAGAGAGAGTAGATAACAGGAGGGAATAGGGAAACAGAAATGGAAGAGGTGGTGTATGCAAGTCTCATTCAGGTATACCATGTGTTGTGATGCTGAAGCTCTATAATTGCCTCTTTACTAGAATAGAGCCGCACAGTGGCTGTGATATTGCAACCAAATCTACCATGAATAGAGACCAGGAGAGAGAGGCCATGTTTGTTTAGGCAACAACAGCCATGACAGCTTCTACTACCACAGATATTACAGTACAGTAAAGGGGTCGGCTGTCGCATACACTGGAGTCATGACGATATGACGATGTGCTTCCTTTCAACAGGCAAGGAGAAAAACACATGTCCAAAATAATGATATTTCTGTCAGTGAATCAGTTTAAATACCCAGCCCTTTTAGTGGATATTTTGGCACAGACACTCAGTAATGGGAGCTGCTCTGCCTTTAGGTCAAATATATGCTGTTTAGCATACTCTTTTATCCAAAGCGACTAACAGTCATGCGTGGATACATTTTACATGCGGGTGATCCTGGGAATCGAACCCACTATTCTGGCGTTGCAAGCGCCATGCTCTATCAACTGAACTATAGAGTTCTCTGAGTTTTCAGTGGATGTCCGGCCGGAGACCCAAAAAAACACAGTTTTACCGGCGAGCGCTCTCTCAGGAAACTTAATCATTCAGAACACACGCTGCATGTTGGTGAATTGCCCCCCAGAAAAGTGTCCTGTGTCTGGAGAAATAGAAGGGGGAAAGGTATTTGTGTTGTGAAAGCAGGTGTACCAGCCAGCAGCCAGCCACACCTGTGTGTGTGTGTGTGTGTGTGTGTGTGTGTGTGTGTGTGTGTGTGTGTGTGTGTGTGTGTGTGTGTGTGTGTGTGTGTGTGTGTGTGTGTGTGTGTGTGTGTGTGTGTGTGTGTGTGTGTGTGTGTGTTTGGTTTTACTATCCTTATGGGGAAAATTCAGCACTTCACCGGTCCCCACAAGGAAAAAGGCTTTTGCTTACAGTAAGGGTTATGCTTACAATTCGGGTATGGGTTAGGTTAAGTGTTAGTGCTGCAAAACCTCCTCCCACGCACCGTGATGGATGCAAGCAGGTCACCCGTGATACAAGTCGGTATTTGACATCCATCCATGTCTGAGGACGTCGGGAGATTAGATGGAAAACAGCCACTAGGGGCAACAGTGAGCGCTGTTACCTTCAAGTAGGTTTTGGTTTTGCTATGGCATTGTGCGCTGGTATGGTGGATGGGTGTAAGCATCTGCCTCTGGTTCCAAAGGTTGCATATTTGAATTCAGTAATACAAAGGTTTTTTTGTTTTAAGCCTGTCCCAAACCTTAACCCATTCGGAGTTAATGCCTAACATTAAGAATTTGGCATTAATGGCTAAACTTTATCTAAAACACAGAAATTTTACATTTGAGAAACATGGATGAATGTTCAATTCTGATGTGAGACTGAGAGGTTGTTGGATGGACGAGTGCTGTTTGTCAATTTGTCCACATTGTCTCCCCTAGCCCACCACTGCTGTGAAAGGCCACAGCATCCAGGCTTCTCTCCATGTAGAAAAAAGACAAGATGGCAGCCCTCATTGTATGAGGAATGAGTTGTAAAAATAATCATCCGACAAATGATTTTTTAATTAGCTTTTAAGTCTGTGTTTAGAGAAGTTATTGCTGGTGTGTGAATTGCGCTCTGATAATCTTTATCTCGGGCCCACAGCTGCAGGCTCTAATGGCAGACACCATGGACACCCTTGAAGGAAGGCGGACTGATAGAGAACGTGTGTGGAATGAAATGCAAAAGGTAAATAGAGAGAAAGGAAAAATGACAATGAGAACGAGGAGGGGACGATGGGATGGAAATACCGTCTACACTGTACCCTCCAAACGCACGCTTAGCATTCTCCCAACAAAATCTAAACGATGATTTGACATATCGAGTCAGGAAAAAAAATATATATTTTGCGTTGGGATATCCTTGTGGCACGCCTGTCACCTCTATTAAGATGAACAATGCCTACTGAACTTTCAAATGGCATGGCTCCCAGGAGGGAGAGGCCCATTTCATTTTTCAGACCAAATTATTTTCTTTGTTAATTAGTGAGGCTTTGGCATTTAATCTCACTACGGTACATAGTACTGCAAACAGACTTGGCTTGAGAACAAAACCCAGTGTAAAGCTACTGAGATACTGTAATGCAGATCAGCGTATAAACATCAAGTCCTGTAGGGCTGGAGCCTCGTTGGACAGCTGGAAATCAAAGATAAATCACATTACAATATCCCTGATTGCATTTCCATGCTCTCTGTCCTGTGTGGAGTTGTTTCCTGGTGCCTGGTGGGTATAGGAGGGGGGTTGACGCAGGGCAGTGCAGTGCATCACTGGGTCAGTCTATCTCACACCCAGTGGAGCATGACCACAGCCGTTAGTGATGGGCTGTATTAATCATGCACACACATTGACATGCACACATACTCTATCACACACACACACACCCATATCGACACATACTCACACCTTAAAAGCCCACTGCCATAGGCTGAGCCCAGTGCTGGTGGATGGGTCTTTTCACTTCCTATCTGACCCATACATCATTCCTATGCAGAGTCTGTCAAACTGAGCAGGAAAGGGCTGGGCTGGCAAGCTGTTTCTGTTTCAATGTTTAAACATGTAATGGATACAGTAATAGTTGTAATTTACTTGAATTATTCGATGGGACATTATAGTACTTCCCTATTTTGATATTTAACTGATTTTCACTGAAAGGTCGAGCTTTACTTACGATAACTAACATCACATTTTCTAACTCAAGACTATATTATTGGTTAGTCACCCTGAATTTATTGTGCATGTTGAATTCACATTGTAATTTAGCGTTGTTGTAGCGGGTGTAATTTTCACTGAGTTACCTGCACTGTGTCTAAAATCAGTTGTTAAACTAAGAGATGTAAGGCCATAAGGCTGTGGAAGAAAATGGAAGCACTGCAAGCAATGTAGGCTATCTTATCCTCCACTCAGCCATGCCATCTCTCAAGTATTTTATGTAAGGGCCGTTTGTACTGTTACTGTATGTGCAAATTAGCCTGTGCTAGCATACATGCACCAGTCCACTCTATAAAGTGCATACGGTCATAAAATCTCCCATCCTCAGACTTGTAAAATCTATAATCAATGCCCGCCGGTATTTGCTTCATATATCCTGAGAGTGACAACCAACCTTTTCTCAACACAATAATTTATTGAGTGCGGCTACTCGACGCCTAGAGAAATATTAGAGGTGGCAAGTTAATTTTCCCTTGGGCTCTCTTCAACTGGCATAAATCAGCAGGGCATTAACTAACAAATAGAAATGACGACTTGATTCTGACACAGGTCTGCATTGTTTTCCTGTTTGTTTTTGGCCAGTCATTATAAGGACATTGGCCCTTGCTGTAAATAAATGACATAAAAATAACTGCACTTTCCCCAGTTCCGGCAGAAGGACGGCATCAATGTTTTCCGCTCCATAAAATATCTATAAGAAATGTGGAATGCACCGCAGCACTGTAGTGTTTTACTCAAACTTCAGAATATTTCCAACCCCTCCCTGGAAAGATGGAAAAGCATAAGAGCAGTGCATCTGTGAGTGCTTGTACAGGAGTTTGTTCTCAAACAACACAAAGCAAAACTACAAAGTAGTCCTAAACTGTGACTCACCATAAAGTTTCATTTCTATTGATTTAGAAACTCATTTGACTTGGAAACAGTGAAAAGGTCACTAAATGTTTTAAGGGCTGTATTGACTGGGCTAGTTTGAATACATTGAGTGTCAGTCGATCGGGTAACACTCCGTCACCGTGCTGATGAGGGCTGACAGGTTTGATTGACACTTTGACAGGTGTCATATCACAGCTCAGCTCCTTGGGCATGGCATGGCAGCCTCCATAGACACACACACAAAGATACTCTAACACACACATCATTTTTGTTGTTGTATTGTATTTGTATATCGTACATTTGTGTGACTGTTCTTGTGAATCAGTGTTTTGTTACTTCCTGGACCCCAGGAAGAGTAGCTGCTGCTTCTGCAAAAGATAATTGGGATCCAAATAAACAAATAGATAGATAGCACAGCCACCTCAGTCAGCCCTGGGCCCTCTGAAGTTGCTGCTGCTTTCATATAGAAAGTGGTGCAGATGCGGCCTGCACACCAATGGAGAGGCTAATTGTTGTTCAAATGGAGTCCCAGGTTCTAAGATGCATGGGAGGGAAGTGTGGAGCGCGTATGTAGGGTGAGAAAGTGCAGGATGGGGTTGAACCAGTCAATGTCTCAGCCCCACTTCTCCTGCTCTGAGTTTAGGTGAATCCCCAGGGTATGGCTGTGGAGTTGGGTCTCAGATCCCATTAATAGAAACAGACACCCCAGCACCACCACCTCCACCATCAGACTGGCTCCTCTGTCACTCACAACACACATATCCCTCTCTCACCCTGTCTCTTTCAGTCTCTCTATATTGTATCTCCCCTCTATCTCACTGTTTCTCTTTCAGTTTCTTTCATTGTTTTATTCCCCACTCTCTCTCCTTCGCGCTCACCTCAGCCTCACTTTGAGTGCTCCCTCTCCATCTCTCCCCGGTACTCCAAATAGGCTTTTGTAAATTCATCTCTTCATCATACATTCACTTTCATATTTCACTCCCTTTCTCCTCCTCCCTTTCTCCGGTATGAGCGCGGGCTGGGCACAGTAAATTCCCACGCCAAGCCTTCACCTCACAAATGAATGAGGGAGGTACAGGCCAAACCCTACATCTCTACCAGGTAATTACTTCCCTGGTGGGGCAGAGAGGAGAGGAGGGGTTGAGCTGCTGGGCTTGGCTCGCAACACACAATCTATATAACCTCACGCTCCTCTGGAAAATCTGTCTTCATGTGAAAAGTGTTAGTTATTGCTTATAGCACATTGTAACTTGTTCTGTTCTCTTGTGTTTTGAATTGTTTTCTGGTCAGGTGGGGATGTTGGAGGATCTGTTGTTCCAACTGGAGGAGACCTATCTGAAGAACAAGGCTCAGAGGGCCAATAGGAAGCAGAGGGCCGGGGTCCAGGGGGCGGAGGGGAAAGCCAGAGGAAGACCCAAAGCAGGGGTCAAAATAGGGGCCAAAGGAGGGGGTACGGCGGTGACGGACAAGGCCAAAGTCCGTCCCACTGAAACCCAGCAAGAGACAGCAGTAACACCAATGACCTTACCAGACCTGTGATCTGCAGGCCAGGACAGTGGAGGCCCGAAGTCATCCTCATCCTCAAAATGAATGGACACCCTCCTCTTCCCTCTCACAAAGCCTCATCTTCAGTCCCAGCATCTTTCACACCATTACTCTAGGCTGGCAGAAATAAATGGACTCTGCAGCCTTGCTTTTACTCTGATTTAGGGTCTGTTTTTAACACTTTAACACCTCCTTGTTTACTCGTTAAGATAGCGTCTCTAGCCCCACCTCTAGATGAAAGACCTAGCTGATTCAAACGTGTGGGAGTGTTCAATGTATACACAAGGAGATGGTTTCATGTTTAAACTCGCTAATTTATGATTGTTCGTGCAAGTTGTAATATGAGAGATGGTTTGTAAACACAAACAAATCCATATGGTGCAGTAGCATGATCATAATGATGTATGCATTCCCATTATGGGATTCACAGCAAATCCGGCTCCAGATTCTCTGATGTTTTGAAAACTGTCTAACGTGAAACAACCTTCATTAAATCACATTATCTTTATCAATATGGTTGGTTAACTAACAAGAAATACAAAACCTTTTTCCACTCAATCCTTTGGAGGAAAAGAAAAGGGATTCAAATAAAACAAACATGCTTCCTCCTGAAGTAGCTAGCTGGAAACAGCAGCATAAACACTTTGTGTACAGTATGATGACCATGTTACTACAGTCTGGTGTATCACAGTCATTTCAATGCCAAATGTGCAGTTTGGGGATTGATCAGGCAGGGCAAAACCTTGTGAGTAAACACAATCAGTGGGGCCCTCGTCACTCACGTGCCCACGGCTGATCCATCAACTGGCCGGTCAGCACCGGCTTCCCAAAGTAGTTCCTCTGGGACAGCCAATCAGAGGTGCTCTGTGCTATCGACAGCTGCTTTCTATCTTTCTTTCTCTCTCCTGTTATCTACTCTCTCTGGGAAAACAAAGGCTGGTCTCTTTCTCTCTCTCTTTTCCCTTACTACTGAATAATCCACATTTCCCTATTTGAGGATTCATTCAAGGCTCCTACTCTACAGTACAGTGTTTCTCTCTCTCTCTCTTTCTCTCTCATCCCACCCTCCATCTGTCTCTTGCTTCCTCCGTTTCCGTTCAGATGGGTGCTTAATACCTTGGGAATTGTGTTGACAACCGAGTCGGCATAAGCAATGTTGTGATCAGCAATATGGGCATGCATTATTTTATTCGCTGAATAAATTAATGGCATTTATTGAGTGGTCGAGGAGAGAAAACGTTGGCATAGGTACTCTATTGGCATCTTTAAAAGATTAATTATGCCCGATGTAGTTTCCATTTGGTTAACAATTATTATAATCCAAGCCTACATGCATATTTAATGAATACATTGAAGGCCATAGCCTTGATTTTCACTTTTGTGTAAAGCTGTTTATATGAAAATGGTTAGAATGGCGATATAGGAATGCTAATGTGGTTAGTTATTTTTTGTGTTTTAATTAGTGTACTGTTTTGCAGTGTTGCCCCACTGCATGTTGTTGCCTCACTGCCACATGTCTAGGCTGTAGCTCAGTGGGCGAACACAGTTTTGTGGCACACTGTTGACATGGGTTCACACTGATGCCTGGTTCAGAATTGGTCAGTTGATGTCTATTATTAGCTGCTGGAGTTGATGTAGAGTGGAAGAGGTCATGGAGTCCATTGAGTAGAGTGGAACTGTCATGGCGATTGTGTGATCACGTTTTTCACCGTTTTTACTAATTGGTGTGCGAGCATCAAGTTAAACCATACCAAATGTAATTATTTATTGTTGAATGAAGAACCGTGTCATGACAGACCAGGGCCCGGTTTCCCGATAGCGATGGAACTTATTCTTACAAGTGTTTTACGTAGCATGTTTTATATATTTAGAAAATATATTATTAGCCCATCCAACACACCCCCTCTTCAGATGACAAAAATAGCTTTTTTTTACAGCCTTTTTGTTACGTGTGTGTGTGTGTGTGTGTGTGTGTGTGTGTGTGTGTATATACATACACACACACACTACCGTTCAAAGGTTTGGGGTCACTTAGAAATGTCCTTGTTTTTGAAAGAAAAGCAAAAAACCGTGTCCATTAAAATAACATCAAAATGATAGAATACAGTGTAGACATTGTTAATGTTGTAAATGACTATTGTACCTGGAAATGGCAGATTTTTTATAGAATATCTACATAGGCGTAGAGAGGCCCATTATCAGCAACCATCACTCCTGTGTTCCAATGGCACGTTGTGTTAGCTAATCCAAGTTTATCATTTTATCATTAGAAAACCCTTTTGCAATTATGTTAGCACAGCTGTAAACTGTAGTTTTGATTAAAGAAGCAATAAAACTGGCCTTCTTTAGACTAGTTGAGCATCTGGAGCATTAGCATTTGTGAGTTCGATTACAGGCTCAAAATGGCCAGAAACAAATACATGTATTCTGAAACTCGTCATTCTATTCTTGTTCAGAGAAATGAAGGCTATTCCATGCGAGAAATTGCCAAGAAACTGAAGATCTCGTACAACTCTGTGTACTACACCCTTCACAGAACAGCGCAAACTGGCTCTAACCAGAATAGGAAGAGAAGTGGGAGGCCCCGGTGCACAACTGAACAAGAGGACAAGTACATTAGTGTCTAGTTTGAGAAACAGATGCCTCACAAGTCCTCAACTGGCAGCTTCATTAAATAGTACCCGCAAACACCAGTCTCAACGTCAACAGTGAAGAGGCGATTCCAGGATGCTGGCCTTCCTAGGCAGAGTTCCTCTGTCCAGTGTCTGTGTTATTCTGCCCATATTAATCTTTTATTTTTATTGGCCAGTCTGAGATATGGCTTTTTCGTTGCAACTCTGCCTAGAAGGTCAGCATCCTCGAGTCGCCTCTTCACTGTTGACGTTGAGACTGGTATTTTGCGGGTACTGTTTAATGAAGCTGCCAATGAACATGCCAGTTGAGGACTTGTGAGGTGCCTGTTTCTCAAACCTCCTCCTCCATGCTTCCCAAAGTAGTTATTACTAGCTATTTCTTGTTAGTTAACCAACCATATTGATAAAGATAATGTGATTTAATGAAGGTTGTTTCATGTTAGACAGTTTTCAAAACATCAGAGAATCTGGAGCCAGATTTGCTGTGAATCCCATAATGAGAATGCATACATCATTATGATCATGCTACTGTACCATATGGATTTGTTTGTGTTTACAAACCATAGCAAAGCACTATCACACCTCCTCCTCCATGCTTCACGGTGGGAACCACACATGCGGAGATCATCCGTTCACCGACTCTGCGTCTCACAAAGACACAGCGGTTAGAACCAAAAATCTCATTTGGAATCATCAGACCAAAGCACTGGCGGTTCTAGCTTGTATGGCTCCCTGAGCGAAACCCCCCTTCAGCCCCCCCCCCCCCCCCCGAAAAAAAAGCACCATTCTGCACTAACTGTAATTTTTATTCAGACATTTGAAACAACACAAATAAATAATCATAACATTTAAAACTATATAAATATAAAAATATATACAAAAATAAGACTCATAGATATAAAAAAACAAGTAACAAAGAGAAATAGAAACATTTGTGTTGATTTGGCACTCATCCCCCAACACGGTCAACCAAGAGTCAAGACTACACCACTTCACCTTGGTGGTGTGCAAACTGGTTTTATATTATTAACAATTTTGCACAAACCAGAAAGAAATGCAACAATATGTCTGTGAAACCATATATTCACAGTATTATGAATGAATTGTTGTGTATTTGGTAGCATTTCGTAGTGTGACTGATTTTACTAATTGCATTAGTACTGTACAAAGTTAGAGGTGCGCTATTTGATAGATTCCCCTGCTCCCCCTACCTCGGGCTTCCAGTGGGGAGACCTGAGGTAAACCTACCCCTGACCCTCTCCCCATCTCATACTTGGGCGGCATCTATACCTAAATCCGCCACTGGACCAGAGGACAGATTTCCACCGGTCTAATGTCCATTGCTCATGTTTCTTGGCCCAAGCAAGTATCTTCTTCTTATTGGTGTCCTTTAGTCGTGGTTTCTTTGCAGCAAGTCGACCATGAAGAACTGATTCACGGAGTCTCCTCTAAACAGTTGATGTTGAGATGTGTCTGTTACTTGAACTCTGTGAAGCATTTATTTGGGCTGCAATCTGAGGTGCAGTTAACCTCTATGGGCTAGGTGGGACGCTTGCGTCCCACCTACTCAACAGCCAGTGTAATCCCGTGGCGCGATATTCAAATACCTCAAAAATGCAAAAACTAAAATTTTTCATATGACTATTTTACACCCATTTTTCAAGCTAGCATATAATGTCACAGCTAAATGCAGCACTAACCTTTGATGATCTTCATCAGATGACAACCCTAGGACATTATGTTATACAATACATGCATGTTTTGTTCAATCAAGTTCATATTTATATCAAAAACCAGCTTTTTACATTAGCATGTGACTAGCATGTGACTAGCATTCCGACTGAACACTGCCGGTGAATTTACTAAATTACTCACGATAAACGTTCACAAAAAACATAACAATTATTTTAAGAATTATAGATACAGAACTCCTCTATGCACTCGATATGTCCGATTTTAAAATAGCTTTTCGGTGAAAGCACATTTTGCAATATTCTAAGTAGATAGCCCGGCATCACAGGGCTAGCTATTTAGACACCCAGCAAGTTTAGCACTCACCAAAATCAGATTTACTATTAGAACATTTTTATTACCTTTGCTGTTCTTCGTCAGAATGCACTCCCAGGACTTCTACTTCAATAACAAATGTTGGTTTGGTCCCAAATAATCCATTGTTATATCCAAATAGCGGCGTTTTGTTCGTGCGTTCAAGACACTATCCGAAAGGGTAAATAAGGGTGACGAGCATGGCGTACTTCGTGACAAAAAAATTATAAATAATCCATTACCGTACTTCGAAGCATGTCAACCGCTGTTTAAAATCAATTTTTATGCAATTTTTCTCGTAAAAAAGCGATAATATTCCGACCGAGAAAGCGTGTATACGTACAAAGAGAGAGAAAATAAAAACATCTCGTGCGCTCGTGCACGAGCCTGAGTCTCAGAGTACTCTGACCAGCCACTATCCAAACGCGATAATGTGTTTCAGCCTGGGGCTGCCTTGATATCATTCAGCTTTTTCCCGGGCTCTGAGAGCCTATGGGAGCCGTAGGAAGTGTCACGTTACAGCAAAGATCCTCAGTCTTCAATAAAAAGAGCCAAGATGAACAACAACTTGTCAGACAGGCCACTTCCTGTTCAGAATCTTCTCAGGTTTTTGCCTGCCATATGAGTTCTGTTATACTCACAGACACCATTCAAACAGTTTTAGAAACTTTAGGGTGTTTTCTATCCATATATAATAAGTATATGCATATTCTAGTTACTGGGCAGGAGTAGTAACCAGATTAAATCGGGTACGTTTTTTATCCGGCCGTGTCAATACTGCCCCCTAGCCCTAACAGGTTAACTCTAATGAACTTTGAGTCTTCCTTTCCTGTGGCGGTCCTCATGAGAGCCAGTTTCATCATAGCGCTTGATGGTTTTTGCGACTGCACTTGAAGAAATGTTCCAGATTGACTGACCTTCATGTCTTAAAGTAATGATGGACTGTTGTTTCTCTTTGCTTATTTGAGCTGTTCTTGCCATAATATGGACTTGGTCTTTTACCAAATAGGGCTAACTTCTGTATACCGCCCCTACCTTGTCACAACACAACTGATTGGCTCAAACGCATTAAGGAAAGAAATTCCACAAATTAACTTTTAACAAGGCACACCTGTTAATTGTAATGCATTCCAGGTGACCACCCCATGAAGCTGGTTGAGAGAATGCCAAGAGTGTGCAAAGCTGTCATCAAGGCAAAGGGGGGCTACTTTGAAAAATCTCAAATATATTTTGATTTGTTTAACACTTCTTTGGTTACTACATGATTCCATATGTGCTATTTCATAGTTTTGATGTCTTCACTATTATTCCACAGTATAGACAATAGTAAAAATAAAGAAAAACCCTTGAATGAGTAGGCGTGTCAAAACTTTTGACTCGGTTTCATTTTAAGCATGTTTTTATACTTGCATCAATTGCAAAGACATTGGCAACTTTATATTTGTAGTCAACTTTGTTTTGAAGTTATCAGGTCACAGAGAGGTGAATAAACCATGTGATTCTATGTTTAGTCGAGGTCTTCTGTGTATAAAGTTACGCAGGAGGGCAAAAAATTGATCTAACGACTCACTTAGCTGTTCTACGAGTGGTCTTGGCTGTTCTACGAGGCGGGCGTTAGATTACAAGCGTTTTCAAGTTCAACGTAAATAACGATGGTTTTTTGAAACAGCTCAGAGATTTAACGATGCTCCAATGAAGGTTCTAACAATGAACTTAGTCTTAAAATGCTTTTGTGAAACTGGGCCTAGGACATTGTTGGACTTTGTATACATTCTAATGGGGTTCAAAAGAAATAGGCTTCTTGCTTTTGGGGAAAGAAATTATGGAACTTGTTTTAACAGACCACGTGAAATTATTGTCTGGAAGCACAACAGTCAATTCAAACATGAAATGGCAACCTCACTTTTCAAATGTAATTTTGTTCTGGAGGTGGAAATTCTATACTGTAACGAGTGCGCTGAGAGTCGGGAAGCAGGCCTACAGGTGAGCAAGTTTTGGGGGAAACAGAGACTGCGAGATAAAACGACTTGTCTGAGAAGGACAGAAGGACAGACTGTGCAACAGAAGGCACACAATCGAATCCACCTTGAGCCACCTGGGAAAATCTGCAGGGATTACCACTGGCCTTGAAATGACTGACATTGAGTCTTTTGTCAATTTGATGATAACAGAGCCCCTGATAACTAGGAAGAATTCTGCACAGGGACAGAACACAGATCTAAAGAAACCGAAAAACAGAAGAATACGCTCAATACAGGCCGCAAAATCTCCTTCAAACTTGACAGCCCAATCAGAAGATTGGTGGTAGTTTGTGGACCCATATGGCACCCACAGGTGGACAACTTTACCTGCCAACCAGACTCCTCTAGAATGCCAAATCATTGTCCAGGGAGAATGCCAGTGACATTGAACCAACTGCAAAACCAAGTTTTCTTTGTTTTGAAGCCATTTTAGTTAGCCACCCATGACTCCAACTCAATCCTCAAGTTTGTACACGACACAATATAGTGGTAGGCCTGATTACCAATAATGACAAGACAGCCTACAGTGAGGAGGTTAGAGCCCTGGCGGAGTAGGGCCAGGAAAATGAACTTTCCCTCAACGCCAACAAAACCAAGGAGCTGATCGTGGACTACAGGAGCCAGAAGAGGGAGCACCCCCCCATCCATATCGACAGGGCCACAGAGGCGAGGATCAAAAGCTTCAAGTTCCTTGGTGTGCACATCACTGAGGACCCAAAATGTTCCCACCTCACTGACACTGTGGTGAAGAAGGAGAAACAGCGCCTCTTCGACCTCAGGCGGCTGAAGAAATTCATCATGGCCCCTCACAAACTTCTACAGATGCACCATTGAGAGCATTCTGTCAGGCTGCATCACCGCCTGGTATGGCAACTGCACAGTCCTCAACCGCATGACTCTTCGGAGGGCACTCTGCCTGCCCTCCAGGACATTTACAGCACTCTGTGTCAAAGGAAGGCCAAGAAGATCATTAAGCACCTGAGCCCCAGTCTGTTCACTCTGCTACCATCTAGCAGACAGAGACAGTACAGGTTCATCAGAGCCAGGACCGAGACACTGAGAAACAGCTTATATTTCCAGGCCATCAAGTCTGTTCAACAGCCATGACTAGCCAGCAATCTTCCCAGTACTCAGCTCTGCACCTTGTGACTAATGCCCCATGTACAGTCGTGGCCAAAAGTTTTGAGAATGACACAAATATTAATTGCTTAAGTTTGCTGCTTCAGTGTCTTTAGATATTTTTGTCAGATGTTACTATGGAATACTGAAGTATAATTACAAGCATTTCATGTGTCAAAGGCTTTTATTGACAATTACATGAAGTTGATGCAAAGAGTCAATATTTGCAGTGTTGACCCTCTGCAATCCGCCCTGGCATGCTGTCAATTAACTTCTGGGCCACATCCTGACTGACGGCAGTCCATTCTTGTATAATCAATGCTTGGAGTTTGTGGGTTTTTGTTTGTCCACCCGCCTCTTGAGGATTGACCACAAGTTCTCAATGGGATTAAGGTCTGGGGAGTTTCCTGGCCATGGACCCAAAATATCGATGTTTTGTTCCCCGAGCCACTTAGTTATCACTTTTGCCGTATGGAAAGTTGCTCCAACATGCTGGAAAAGGCATTGTTCGTCACCAAACTGTTCCTGGATGGTTGGGAGAAGTTGCTCTCGGAGGATGTGTTGGTACCATTCTTTATTCATGGCTGTGTTCTTAGGCAAAATTGTGAGTGAGCCCACTCCCTTGGCTGAGAAGCAACCCCACACATGAATGGTCTCAGGATGCTTTACTGTTGGCATGACACAGGACTGATGGTAGCGCTCATCTTGTCTTCTCCGGACAAGCTTTTATCCAGATGCCCCAAACAATCGGAAAGGGGATTCATCAGAGAAAATGACTTTACCCCAGTCCTCACCAGTCCAATCCCTGTACCTTTTGCAGAATATCAGTCTGTCCCTGATGTTTTTCCTGAAGAGAAGTGGCTTCTTTGCTGCTCTTCTTGACACCAGGCCATCCTCCAAATGTCTTCGCCTCACTGTGCGTGCAGATGCACTCACACCTGCCTGCTGCCATTCCTGAGCAAGCTCTGTACTGGTGGTGCCCCGATCCCGCAGCTGAATCAACTTTAGGAGACGGTCCTGGCGTTTGCTGGACTTTCTTGGGGGCCCTGAAGCCTTCTTCACAACAATTGAACCACTCTCCTTGAAGTTCTTGATGATCCGATAAATGGTTGATTTAGGCACAATCTTACTGGCAGCAATATCCTTGCCTGTGAAGCCCTTTTTGTGCAAAGCAATGATGACGGCACGTGTTTCCTTGCAGGTAACCATGGTTGACAGAGGAAGAACAATGATTCCAAGCACCACCCTCCTTTTGAAGCTTCCAGTCTGTTATTCAAACTCAATCAGCATGACAGAGTGATCTCCAGCCTTGTCCTCGTCAACACTCACACCTGTGTTAACGAGAGAATCACTGACATGATGTCAGCTGGCCCTTTTGTGGCAGGGCTGAAATGCAGGGGAAATGTTTTGGGGGGATTCAGTTCATTTGCATGGCAAAGAGAGACTTTGCAATTAATTGCAATTCATCTGATCACTCTTCATAACATTCTGGAGTATATGCAAATTCCCATTATAGAAACTGAGGCAGCAGACTTTGTGAAAATGAATATTTGTGTCATTCTCAAAACTTTTGGCCACGACTGTACAGTATATGGAGTCATGGAACGCTGGTCACCTCGTACTCTGTTTATATACTGTTGTTTACTCACTGTGTATGTATGTATGTATGTATATACTGTATTCACAACATAGCTCATCCTAATATACCCACTACTGTCCATACCATTTAAAAAACATTGTATAATAATTTTGTATTGGCTAGACATTCTACTGCACTGTTGAAGCTAGTAACATTCGCATTTTGCTGCACCTGCTATAGCACCTGCAAATCTGTGTACGCAACCAATAAACTTCGATTTGATTTCAGTTTTTCTGATGGAAATAAAGAATTTGATGTGCCAAACATTTTTGTAACTTACCAGACACTTATCCAGAGCAACGTAGTAGTAAGTTCCTTGCTCAAGGGCACAGACATGTTTTTCACCTAGTCAGCTCATGGATTTGAACAAGCAACCTTTTGGTTACTGGCCCAACACTCTTAAATGCTACACTACCTGCCTCCCATCCTTTCTTTATTCTGTTTTAGAACACAAAGAAAGTGCCTTTGACTGTTAATTCAAAGGGAGAATCTAACTGGTGGAAAAACACTGGGAAATATGATAGGGCTGGGTTTGTAGTCGACTACAACTGCATTCACTTAACATTCAGAGACCAAGCAAAGGGGCTGTACAGGCCTGACCTTTGGTGAGCTTTATGATAGCTGTGCAAACGTTCCTCTGTGATAGGCTGCGGTATTGTTGCATATAAAATAATTACAATTACAGATTATTTCCCCCCACTTCCCTTTGCAGTACGATTGAACCTGCTCACGACAAGACTATTTTACCCTTAGAAATGCCGGATATCTAGAGAGAGACACTGAAAATATACTTAATAATTATTTCTGAACACAAAGGAGGGAGAGTCTGATTCCTGTAAGACTTTAAACAGGTTTGAAAGGTGCGTTGACTGGAACATCTTTGAAGACATCTTCAGGAGGAGAAATAAAACGGCTGGGCTCATTCCTGGTAATCCTAAAGAAGAAGGTACAGGAGGAGTGATTTTAAGTCAGCCACTGACAACTATAAAAAGCTTTAGATATTCCTCCAGTCTTTAAATAGCTAAAGAGTCGATGTTAGTAAAGGTAAGGAGTTTATATTTAAACCTTATTCAAAGAGATCATCTGTAGACATCGACATTACACAAGGCATCAATTAGTGCTTTGAGCTGACACGACAAAGATTGTGTAAAAAACTGTCCCGCTCCGGGGTTGGATGTGATGTTTTTATGAGGTGAGTGGTTGAGGATGCTATTTTAATTGTCATAAGTGCAGTGGTTTTAAAAATACATTTAATTGGTGCTGCTTAAAAGTCAGATGTTGGTATGTTAGCAGCTCCTGGAGGAAGAAGCAGTGCATTCTCAGACAGCTGAAGAAGCTGCTCAGTATTTCCTCTGCATTCTTGTCTCTGACTTGGGCTGTTATCACCTTCAGAGAGTTAATACGCTGCAAAGTCATTTGTGAACAATCAGTGTATTTTTTACACAAAAGCACACCAAAGCGCTTCAATTGACCCTGGAAGTTTTGGAAGAGGCAATTACTGAAAAAAGATTGGATGAGAGCCAGTACAGATGAGAGGACGAGGACAAGAGAGTGCATACTGAGACTGACAACCTCGAGAGAGTTTATGAAATGTAATTTAGCTAACGGTCACACAGCACAAGTTATGCTGTCCTTCTGTTTGTAAAGGAATCAGATTCTGAGGCATATTTGTCATTCTTGTGGGTGCTTTTGTCCATTCTTATTATCACCACGTTTAGATGATACCTGCAGTAAGATCTTCAATGGGAAGCACAAGGCCCTCTAGGATTACATCATCAGTAAATCATAAGCATCTTTATGTTCTGTGGACACTTCAGCGTTCTCATGAAGGACTAAGCTAACATATGGAATTGTTTTGAAATGGTCATACCATGGATCATTTAGCTATCTGATTTAGAATTTTAGGACCCCTTTAGGTATAAAAATAAATATTTGATAAAATATTCAATTTGGCATTTACTACTATAGCCCATAGAAACACATTGAATAATACATTGATAAATGGCAAAAAATAGAGTAAAAAAAATTATAATAAGAATAAAGTTTTGAAGTGTCTGTCCAATATAAGAACGCTCAGGACATACATGCATACATACATACAGTGGGGGGAAAAAAGTATTTGATCCCCTGCTGATTTTGTACGTTTGCCCACTTACAAAGAAATGATCAGTCTATAATTTTAATTGTAGGTTTATTTGAACAGTGAGAGACAGAATAACAACAGAAATATCCAGAAAAACGCATGTAAAAAATGTTATAAAATGATTTTCATTTTAATGAGGGAAATAAGTATTTGACCCCTCTGCAAAACATGACTTAGTACTTGGTGGCAAAACCCTTGTTGGCAATCACAGAGGTCAGACGTTTCTTGTAGTTGGCCACCAGGTTTGCACACATCTCAGGAGGGATTTTGTCCCACTCCTCTTTGCAGATCTTCTCCAAGTCATTAAGGTTTCGAAGCTGACGTTTAGCAACACGAACATTCAACTCCCTCCACAGATTTTCTATGGGATTAAGGTCTGGAGACTGGCTAGGCCACTCCAGGACCTTAATGTGCTTCTTCTTGAGATACTCCTTTGTTGCCTTGGCCGTGCGTTTTGGGTCATTGTCATGCTGGAATATCCATCCATGACCCATTTTCAATGCCCTGGCTGAGGGAAGGAGGTTCTCACCCAAGATTTGACAGTACATGGCCCCATCAAATGATGCGGTGAAGTTGTCCTGTCCCCTTAGCAGAAAAACACCCCCAAAGCATAATGTTTCCACCTCCATGTTTGACGGTGGAGATGGTGTTCTTGGGGTCATAGGCAGCATTCCTCCTCCTCCAAACACGGCGAGTTGAGATGATGCCAAAGAGCTCCATTTTGGTCTCATCTGACCACAACACTTTCACCCAGTTGTCCTCTGAATCATTCAGATGGTCATTGGCAAACTTTAGACGGGCATGTATATGTATTCTTGAGCAGGGGGACCTTGCGGGCGCTGCAGGATTTCAGTCCTTCACGGCGTAGTGTGTTACCAATTGTTTTCTTGGTGACTATGGTCCCAGCTGCCTTGAGATCATTGACAAGATCCTCCCGTGTAGTTCTGGGCTGATTCCTCACCGTTCTCATGATCATTGCAACCCCACGAGGTGAGATCTTGCATGGAGCCCCAGGCCGAGGGAGATTGACAGTTCTTTTGTGTTTCTTCCATTTGCGAATAATCGCACCAAATGTTGTCACCTTCTCACCAAGCTGCTTGGCGATGGTCTTGTAACCCATTCCAGCCTTGTGTAGGTCTACAATCTTGTCCCTGACATCCTTGGAGAGCTCTTTGGTCTTGGCCATGGTGGAGAGTTTGGAATCTGATTTATTGATTGCTTCTGTGGACAGGTGCCTTTTTTACAGGTAACAAGCTGCGGTTAGGAGCACTCCCTTTAAGACTGTGCTCCTAATCTTAGCTCGTTACCTGTATAAAAGACACCTGGGAGCCAGAAATCTTTCTGATTGAGAGCGGGTCAAATACTAATTTCCCTCATTAAAATGCAAATCAATTTATAACATTTTTGACATGCGTTTTTCTGGATATTTTTGTTGTTATTCTGTCTCTCACTGTTCAAATAAACCTACCATTAAAATTATAGACTGATCCTTTCTTTTTCAGTGGGCAAACGTACAAAATCAGCAGGGGATCAAATACTTTTTTCCCCCACTGTACATACATACATACATACAACCATTCAAAAGTTTGGGGTCACTTAGAAATGTCCTTGTTTTCCATAAAAACATACATGAAATAAGTTGCAAAATTAATAGGAAATATAGTCAAGACGTTGACAAGGTTATAAATAAGGATTTTTAATTGAAATAATTATTGTGTCCTTCAAACTTTGATTTCGTCAAAGAATCCTCAATTTGCAGCAATTACATTGCAGACCTTTGGCATTCTAGTTGTCAATTTGTTGAGGTAATCTGAAAAGATTTCACCTCATGCTTCCTGAAGCACCTCCCACAAGTTGGATTGGCTTGATGGGCACTTCTTATGGTCAAGCTTCACTAAATAGTTATTTGTGTCATTGTCCTGTTGTAGGACATTGGCTCCAATTAAGCGCCGTCCACAGGGTATGGCATGGCATTTCAAAATGGAGTGATAGCCTTCCTTCTTCAAGATCCCTTTTACCCTCTACAAATCTCCCACTTTACCACAACCAAAGCACCCGCAGACCATCACATTGCCTCCACCATGCTTGATAGATGCCATCAAGCACTCCTCCAGCATCTTTTCATTTTTTTCTGCATCTCACGAATGTTCTTCTTTGTGATCCGAACACCTCAAACTTAGATTCGTCTGTCCATAACACTTTTTTCCAATCTTCCTCTGTCCAGTGTCTGTGTTCTTTTGCCAATCTTAATCTTTTGTTTTTATTTGCCAGTCTGAGATATTACTTTATCTTTGCAACTCTTCCTAAAAGGCCAGCATCCCGGAGTCGCCTCTTGACTGTTGACGTTGATACTGGTGTTTTGCGGGTACTATTTAATGAAGCTGCCAGTTGAGGACATTTACATTTACAATTTCGTCATTTAGCAGACGCTCTTATCCAGAGCGACTTACAAATTGGTGCATTCACCTTATGATATCCAGTGGAACAACCACTTTACAATAGTACATCAAAATCTTTTTTGTGGGGGGAGGGTGGGGGGGGGGGGGGGTAGAAGGATTACTTTATCCTATCCCAGGTATTCCTTAAAGAGGTGGGGTTTCAGGTGTCTCCGGAAGGTGGTGATTGACTCCGCTGTCCTGGCGTTGTGAGGGAGCTTGTTCCACCATTGTGGTGCCAGAGCAGCGAACAGTTTGACTGGGCTGAGCGGGAACTGTGCTTCCGCAGAGGTAGGGAGGCGAGCAGGCCAGAGTTGGATGAACACAGTGCCCTTCTTTGGGTGTAGGGACTGATCAGAGCCTGAAAGTACGGAGGTGCCATTCCCCTCACAGCTCCATAGGCAAGCACCATGGTCTTGTAGCAGATGCGAGCTTCAACTGGAAGCCAGTGGAGTGTGCGGAGGAGCGGGGTGACATGAGAGAACATGGGAAGGTTGAACAACAGACGGGCTGCGGCGTTCTGGATGAGTTGTAGGGGTTTAATGGCACAGGCAGGGAGCCCCGCCAACACCGAGTTGCAGTAATCCAGACAGGAGATGACAAGTGCCTTGATTAGGACCTGCGCCGCTTCCTGTGTAAGGCAGGGTCGTACTCTGCGAATGTTGTAGAGCATGAACCTACAGGATCGGGTCACCGCCTTGATGTTAGCGGAGAACGACAGGGTGTTGTCCAGGGTCACGCCAAGGATCTTGGCACTCTGGGAGGAGGACACAATGGAGTTGTCAACCGTGATGGCGAGATCATGGAACGGGCAGTCCTTCCCCGGGAGGAAAAGCAGCTCCGTCTTGCCGAGGTTCAGCTTGAGGTGGTGATCCGTCATCCACACTGATATGTCTTCCAGACATGCAGAGATGTGATTCGCCACCTGGTAATCAGAAGGGGGAAAGGAGAACATTAATTGTGTGTTGTCTGCGTAGCAATGATAGGAGAGACCATGTGAGGATATGACAGAGCCAAGTGACTTGGTGTATAGCGAGAATAGGAGAGGGCCTAGAATTGAGCCCTGGGGGACACCAGTGGTGAGAGCACGTGGTGCGGAGACGGATTCTCGCCACGCCACCTGGTAGGAGCGACCTGTCAGGTAGGACGCAATCCAAGAGTGAGTCGCGCCGGAGATGCCCAACTCGGAGAGGGTGGAGAGGAGGATCTGATGGTTCACAGTATCAAAGGCAGCAGATAGGTCTAGAAGGATGAGAGCAGAGGGGAGAGAGTTAGCTTTAGCAGTGCGGAGAGCCTCCGTGACACAGAGAAGAGCAGTCTCAGTTGAATGACCAGTCTTGAAACCTGACTGATTTGGATCAAGAAGGTTATTCTGAGAGAGATAGCAAGAGAGCTGGCCAAGGACGGCACGCTCAAGAGTTTTGGAGAGAAAAGAAAGAAGGGATACTGGTCTGTAGTCGTTGACATTGGAGGGATCGAGTGTAGGTTTTTTGAGAAGGGGTGCAACTCTCGCTCTCTTGAAGACGGAAGGGACGTAGCCAGCGGTCAAGGATGAGTTGATGAGCGAGATGAGGTAAGGGAGAAGGTCTCCGGAAATGTTCTGGAGAAGAGAGGAGGGGATAGGGTCAAGCGGGCAGGTTGTTGGGCGGCCGTCCGTCACAAGTCGCAAGATTTCATCTGGAGAGAAAGGGGAGAAAGAGGTCAAAGCATAGGGGGCGGGGCGCTGTCGCCTGCGCTGCTTGCCTCGCCAGTTGTGCACCGGGGCCTCCCACTCCTCTTTCTATTCTGGTTAGAACCAGTTTGTGCTGTTCTGTGATGGGAGTAGTACACAGCTTTGTACGAGATCTTCAGTTTCTTGGCAATTTCTCGCATGGAATAGCCTTCATTTCTCAGAACAAGAATAGACTGACGAGTTTCAGAAGAAAGTTCTTTGTTTCTGGCCATTTTGAGCCGTATGTTTTTAAGCTAAACCGTTCAGACGCTACGGACCTTTTTCGTGAGAAAACTGATTTTCGCGATGTCTCATGGCCTGACAAAGACAGCTGTAGTTCGGCCGCCTTCCACAACAGACGCGGAAGGCAGACATTGGTGAATATGGTGGGTGCAAAAAAACTCTTGCTTAAACTGACAGATTTTGATGGGGATTTTTTTATTTTGTTACCTGAATTGATACACGGGTGCGTCGATAGACTCTTAAGGATTCAGAATACATCTTGGGTTAGCTGATAATGTAACAAAAACAATGCTCATGCTTCAAAGGGGCAGAAGGCCATGTGTTGTTATGGTTCTGGAGGGCCAGATAGCTAGCAACAATAACAAGAAACTGCCATGTGGTGAATCTTAAATAGCTTGTCTTAGCTCGTTTAATCTTGTTCTTGTTTTGAGGTGTTTTGACTGATGTCACGTCTATGCTAATATGGCTAAAAATTTGCTTACCAACAACTGTAACATTGTCTTTGAGAGACAAGTGCTCATTGTGCAACTTTATTTGTTTTCAATAAACATAAGGGAGACTAAATATTGTTATCAACAATCTAAGCGAACCCTGTCTGTTTTGCCACATAGTTGCACACGCGTCGGTTTGTTGCTAACCAACCAACCTCATGGAAAGGGGAGACTCTCAAACACGATGGTGTTCCCCATTTTTCTCTATAACCCCCACAAGTGTCACGGGACTCGTCTGAAGGTAACCCAGTACAGGTTAAAACAATTACTGGAAGAATGGAAGTAGTTTTGTGCCAACAAAAAAGGGGTTAAATACGTGTCAAAAAATATATATATTTCCTGAGATTTCTTATATCGCTTTCTTATATTGATCAAATCGCTGAATACAACAGGTGTAGACCTTTCAGTGAAATGCTTACTTACAAGCCCTTAACCAATAATACAGTTTAAGAAAAATAAGTGTTAGTAAATACTTTCTTAAAATAAACTGATATAAAAAATAAATACAATTTTAAATTTAAATTAAAAAGAAGAAAATAGCAAAAAAACAAATAGGAGCAACAATAAAATGATAGTAGCGAGGCTATATACAGGGAGTACCGCTACAGAGTCAATGTGCGGGGGCACAGGTTAGTTGAGGTAATTGAGGTAATATGTACATGTAGGTAGAGGTAAAGTGACTATGCATAGATAATAAACAGAGTAGCAGCAGTGTAAAAATGGGGCAGGGAGAACAATGCAAATAGTCCGGGTAGCCATTTGATCAGCTGTTCAGGAGTCTTCTGGCTTGGGGATAGAAGCTGTTAAGAAGCCTTTTGGACATAGTCTTGGCACTCCGGTAGCGCTTGTCATGCAGTAGCTGAGAGAACAGTCTATGACTGGGGTGGCTGGAGTCTTTCACAATTTTTAGGGCCTTCCTCTGACACCGCCTGGTATAGAGGTCCTGGGTGGCAGGAAGCTTGACCCCACTGATGTACTGGGCCGTACGCACTACCGTCTGTAGTGCCTTGTGGTCAGAGGCCGAGCAGCTACCATACCAGGCGGTGATACAACCAGTCATGACTATCGATGGTGCAGCTGTAGAACTTTTTGAGGATCTGAGGACCCTTGCCAAATCTTTTCAGTCTCCTGAGGGGGAATAGGTGTTGTCGTGCCTTCTTCACAACTGTCTTGGTGTGTTTGGACCATAATAGTTTGTTAGTGTTGTGGACACCAAGGAACTTGAAGCTCTCAACCTGCTCCACTACAGCCCAGTCAATGACAATGGGGAGCGTGCTTGGTCCTCCTTTTCCTGTACTCCACAATCATCTCCTTTGTCTTGATCACATTGGGGAAGAGGTTGTTATCCTGGCACCACACTGCCAGGTCTCTGACCTCCTCCTTATAGGCCCTCATAGTTGTCGGTGATCAGGCCTACCACTGTTGTGTCGTCAGCAAACTTAATGATGGTGTTGGAGTCGTGTTTGGCCACGCAGTCGTGGGTGAACAGGGAGTACAGGAGGGGACTAAGTACACACCCCTGAGGGGCCCCAGTGTTAAGGATCAGCATGGCAGACCAGGGGCGAAAATCTGATATCAACTTTGGAGGGGACAATTACATGACATTTTCTCAAGAGCAATTCCTGAGGGGGACACCAAAAGTAGTGCTGTAACACATAGCCTACATTGTAATATGGTAAATGTATATTGAGGAACCAAAGAAATAAGGTGTTTGCCGTACTCCTAACTACCGGTACCCAAAACTACACAACTAATCACAACAGCAATACCATTGCCTTTAACAAATCTTAGTTCAGTCACCAGTTTAAGTTGAGAGTGGGGGTATCCATGGCATTTTCCAATTATGTTCCTATTTTACAAGTCAAAAAAATGGAGAACCTTTCATAATGTTGCCAAACAAAGACTCAACAAACTTACCTGAGACTCCGTCTCTGCCAGTCTGTCCCTGCATATCTGTCCCCAACTCTGCTGTCTGTGTGCCATCTGTTGCCTGCTCTGCCTAATGACATCATTGTGAAACATTTCCATTAGAATTTAATTTCTTTCTTATGAACATTTTATCAACTACTCTTTGAGATATTAGGCTACTAGGGTTCTTACTTTGCGTTTTGGTGTGCTGAAAAATACTCTTTTTCTGCCATTTTTCTACCTGGCTGGCTGGCTACACACACACACAGTGTGTAGGTTATTTACAGTAGGAGATGGGCTTCTATCATCTTATCTTTTATCATTCTATTTGGGCTTCGATCTAAAAGGTAGCTAGCAAATGTGAAACGGATTAAAATGACAAGAGTTGACAGCTGTATGAGTTCACCATTTACACAACATATGCTGCAACCTTTTGTAATTTTAATAGTTTGTTTCATATTGGCTGGCTTCCAACAATAGCTGAATTTGCAAAGCAAGCGAGCACCAATTCCGTTTCAGTGGTGTTTGCTATAATCTTTGCTACCCGGGTTAAATAAAATAAATAAATAAAAGTTCCCTTGCGACAATTTAGCTTTTGCAATGAGACCATTAAATATATTTAAGACAATGGTAGAAGAGAGTGTAGTTTTGTTCAGTTTGGACTTCAGTTTATCGCTAACCTTATCACAGGGACTTTGAAGCACTAACTTACATCATCTGCATGCTGATCTTGGAATAAATTGACGATAGCAAAGATTCCATCTTTGACGAGGCCACATAAATGGAATAGGTACTAGCTAGCTTAATAGTTAATATTTGCGCGCTAGCTCTGCATATTCAGCTAGTGTGTGTGCGCGATTGACTGGATTAACCTCACTTCAGTTACGTTCATTGAGTGCCTTTCAGACAGTAGACACGACCCCTCTGTTACCTTGACAACTAAGGAACTGGCAGTGGATCAAACCATTGTGAGGCAAAGGGTGGGGGGGGTCGCAATCTTTTGAAACTTAAAAGCGCGCTATTAACCTATTACATCTAGACGTTCCGCTAGCGGAACACCTGCTCCAATATCCAATGATAGGCGTGGCGCGAATTACAAATTCCTCAAAAATACAAAAACTTCAATTTTTCAAACATATGACTATTTCACAGCATTTTAAAGACAAGACTCTCCTTTATCTAACCACACTGTCCGATTTCAAAAAGGCTTTACAGCGAAAGCAAAACATTAGATTATGTCAGCAGAGTACCAAGCCAGAAATAATCAGACACCCATTTTTCAAGCTAGCATATAATGTCACAAAAACCCAGAAGACAGCTAAATGCAGCACTAACCTTTGATGATCTTCATCAGATGACACACCTAGGACATTATGTTATACAATACATGCATGTTTTGTTCAATCAAGTTCATATTTATATCAAAAAACAGCTTTTTACATTAGCATGTGACGTTCAGAACTAGCATACCCCCCGCAAACTTCCGGAGGAATTTGCTAAGAATTTACTAAATTACTCACGATAAACGTTCACAAAAAGCATAACAATTATTTTAAGAATTATAGATACAGAACTCCTCTATGCACTCGATATGTCCGATTTTAAAATAGCTTTTTGGTGAAAGCACATTTTGCAATATTCTAAGTACATAGCCCGGCATCACAGGGCTAGCTATTTAGACACCCGGCAAGTTTAGCACTCACCAATATCAGGTTTACTATTATAAAAGTTTGATTACCTTTTGTTGTCTTCGTCAGAATGCACTCCCAGGACTGCTACTTCAATAACAAATGTTGGTTTGGTCCAAAATAATCCATCGTTATATCCGAATAGTGGCGTTTTGTTCGTGCGTTCCAGACACTATCTGAAAGGGTAAATAAGGGTCGAGCGCATGGCGCAATTCGTGACCAAAAAAATCTAAATATTCCATTACCATACTTCGAAGCATGTCAACCGCTGTTTAAAATCCATTTTTATGCCATTTTTCTCGTAAAAAAGCGATAATATTCCGACCGGGAATGTCCATTTAGCTAAACAGAGGAAAGTAAACAAAGCTTTCGGTCGACGCGGGCACGAGCCTGAGTCTCACAGTACTGTAACCAGCCACTACCCAAACGCGCTACTTTTTTTCAGCCAAAGCCTGCAAAGCCACGATTCAGCTTTTTACCGCCTTCTGAGACCCTATGGCAGCCGTAGGAAGTGTCACGGGACAGCTAAGATCCTCACTCTTCAATAAACAGAGACAAGAAGAACGACACCTTGTCAGACAGGCCACTTCCTGCATGAAACCTTGTCAGGTTTTTGCCTGCCAAATGAGTTCTGTTATACTCACAGACACCATTCAAACAGTTTTAGAAACTTTAGGGTGTTTTCTATCCATATGTAATAAGTATATGCATATTCTAGTTACTGGATAGGAGTGGTAACCAGATTAAATCGGGTACGTTTTTTATCCAGCCGTGAAAATACTGCCCCCTAGCCATAACAGGTTAAGTGTCTATAATCAGCACATTTGCTTTCATTGCGTATTATTAATATTATTTAAATTACATAGTTATGTTTCAGTGATATATTGGGGGGGACAAATCATATTTTTCCCAGGATGGGGGGGTCGTGTCCCCCTCGACCCCCGGGGATTTCCGCCCCTGTGGCAGACGTGTTGTTGCCTACTCTTACCACCTGGGGGCGGCCCGTCAGGAACTCCAGGATCCAGTTGCAGAGGAGGTGTTTAGTCCCAGAGTCCTTAGCTTAGTAATGAGCTTTGTGGGCACTATGGTGTTGAACGCTGAGCTGTAGTCAATGAACAACATTCTCTCATAGCTGTTCCTTTTGTCCAGGTGGGAAAGGGCAGTGTGGAGTGCGATTGAGATTGCGTCATCTGTGGATCTGTTGGGTTGCAGAATGCTGTGGTAGCCACACTGGTTAAGAGTGCATTGCATTCTAAATAAATCACTGACAGTGTCACCAGCAAAGCATCATCACACCTCGTCCTCCATGCTTCAATGTGGGAACCACACATACGGGGATCATCCGTTCACCTACTCTGCACCTCAAAAAGACCAGGCGGTTGGAAACAAAAATCTAAAATCAGACCAAAGGACAGATTTCCACCGGTCTAATGTCCATTGCTCGCGTTTCTTGGCCCAAGCACGTCTCTTCTTATTATTGGTGTCCTTTAGTAGTGGTTTCGTTGCAGCAATTTGACCATGAAGTCCTGATTCACGCAGTCTCCTCTAAACAGTTGATGTTGAGATGTGTCTGCTACTTGAACTCTGTGAAGCATTTATTTGGGCTGCAATTTCTGAGGCTGTTAACTCTAATGAACTTATCCTCTGCAGCAGAGGTAACTCTGGGTCTTCCTTTCCTGTGGCGGTCCTCATGAGAGCCAGTTTCATCATAGCGCTTGACGGTTTTTGTGACTGCACTTGAAGAAACTTTCAAAGTTATTGACATTTTCCGGATTCATGTCTTAAAGTAATGATGGACTGTCATTTCTCTTTGTTTATTTGAGCTGTTCTTGCCATAATATGGACTTGGTCTTATACTGCCCCTACCTTGTCACAACACAACTGACTGACTCAAACACATTAAGAAGGAACTTTTAACAAGGCACACCTGTTAATTGAAATGCATTCCAGGTGACTACCTCATGAAGCTGGTTGAGAGAATGCCAACAGTGTGCAAAGCTGTCAACAACACAACTGACTGACTCAAACACATTAAGAAGGAACTTTTAACAAGGCACACCTGTTAATTGAAATGCATTCCAGGTGACTACCTCATGAAGCTGGTTGAGAGAATGCCAACAGTGTGCAAAGCTGTCAACAAGGCAAAGGGTGGCTACTTTGAAGAATCTCAAATATAAATATATTTTGATTTGTTTAACACTTTCTTGGTTACCACATGATCCCATATCCCATTTTCACTGTTATTCTACAATGTAGGAAATAGTACAAATAAAGAAAAACCATTGAATGAGTAAGGTGTATCCAACATTTTGACTGCTACATGTGATGGTGAATGCATGCAAAAAAGATATACACCAAATGAGATGTAGAATTTCACTCAGAATGAAATATCAAGAAAGATCAGGTAAGAATAATTTAATTAATAAATAATCAAACAGATATCAATTGCCAAAGCCAACTCAATCATTTTTTTTCTGCCAAGGTAGGATTTACCGGTCATGCGTAGATGGATACAGTTCTGACATTTTTTTTTACATTTTAGCTAACCCTAACCCTTTTCCTAACCTTAACCAACTCCTCCTAACCCGCTACATTAATTATCCTATCCTGCTGCGTAAGTTTTCTTAACCTGCTACGAAAAAAATCTAAAGCTGTATCCCTTCTAGGCCAAACCAGATTTACCCTCAATCCTCCTTCTCTTCTGAACCTTTCCTTTCCACTTTGAAGGGGTATTTTCTTTTGTTGGGCTGGTCCATGAAATGATTTGGTCAAATGTAACAGAGTAAAAAGCAAGTTACTCCCTTCAGCAATTACTTGAATAAGAGTACAAGTACAGCCCACTGAACGTAACTAGAAAAGTACTTGTTCCTCCAAAAATTCAAAGAGCAGTAGTGGGCCAGATTCAAACCCATGCCAACTCTGGCATAATGTGTGGTGGGGTCAGCACCTGTAACCACTGGACCACACAGGCACTGAAGCAACATTACATTTATTCAGACTATTGGTTTCCTTGAAAATATAATAATACAATTGATTTAAAAAAAATCTTTTCCCTAACAAAAAATGCATCTATTCCCTATAAATGTCAATTTATTATAATCCACACAAGACGCTCAGAAGTCTGCATGTAGCCAACAAGGTGAAAAATCTGTTGATGTGCCCTTGAGCAAGGCACTTAACCCTAATTAGCTCCAGGGGCACCATACTAATATGGCTGATCCTGTAAAACAACTCATGTCACTGCACATATCCGGTGTGTGACAATAAAAAAAAAAGTTGAAATGTTAATGACGCTCAGTGGACCTGCATTCTAATATAGCGTACAAACACTGCATCCAGCTGCTGTTGGTGATTCTAAATATTCAATATTCATTCAAATTCTCCAGCTGCAGGATTATTTTCCTCCTGCGATGAAAGGGGCCAAATTAAGATCCGACATCTGTAGTGTGAGTAAATGTTTGCTGCCGACACCAGGCTTACGTTAACAGATATATGCTCAGAGAAATGAATAATGAGTGACCTGGAGGTAAAAAAAAAAAGGTGTGTGGGAAGAAAAACCATTCCAGGAAGGGAAGATGATTCCACACATACTGGAATGGTTTGTTGGTTCGATGAAACTATAGATGTTCCATATAAAATCAAGAATTGACATTCTCTTAATTCAAATGCTGTATAGTCTGAAACTGAGTGATATGTAGATGTGAAGGGTAAGGAATGCCCTTCACAGGAATGGGAGCTAGAAACCTTAAGACAATCTCTCAGAGAAGAGCTGAGAGCCTCACAAGGTCACAGACATAGAATGTTAAGGTACAGCTGGAAATGGAGCGGAAACACTGCCCTAACTCATCATTACTATGGTAAAACATGTAAATAACCTCCGCTCTTTCTCCATTTGATATTGGCTCTTTAAGTAATCACTCCCCTTAGTGGAAAGTCAATACTGTTTCTCACCTGTTAAGTGCCATAAACCCTTGTGCCATGCATACATTTTTCATAATTTGAGACATTGATCCAAGTTGTGCTATCACCTCTCTCTCTCAGGGGGTGTCTCATTGCACAAGCAGACAGACCAATGGTGTTTTAAGTTACCTAGAATATCAGGTCGTCATTTGTGATCATAAGGAATCCAGCCAAAGGACTGGATAGAGTGACGTCCTACTGAGGTTTTCAACTATGGTAATTTATAAAGGGCTTGTTGGAGACCGACAATATCCCACAGTACACGAACATGACAGCTGTTACAGGAAAAAAAAAACATACATTTATTTTTAAAAGGGGCACATCTTCTTTGTTACACACACATGGATGTTACACTTTGCAAACAGCAGACAACCTTAATTGACAGTTGCAAACTGCACCACTTCTCTCCCGAGTGGCACAGCGGTCTAAGGCACTGCATATCAGTGCTAGAGGCGTCACTACAGACCCTGGTTCAATACCAGGCTGTATCACAACCGGTGTGATTGGGAGTCCCATAGGGCAGCGCACAACTGGCCCAGCGACGTCCGGGTTTGGCCGGGGTAGGCCGTCATTGTAAATAAGAATTTGTTCTTAACTGACTTGCCTAGTTAAATAAAGGTTAAATAAAACATAAATAAAAGGGATGACAAATAAAAAGGCCAATGTCAGGTCATGAAGTGCTATGGGATGACCCTGAGATAAAGTATAGTGTTTCCAAGATGATAGAATAGCTCAAATGGCTGAGGGGTAACTTTCATCCATAAAACTATATAGTTTCACGCATGAAACGAGGTGTTATGAGTGTCTGACTGCATCGGATTCAGATATAAATAGAAAAAATCCATCAAACACATACAGTGCATTCGGAAAGTATTCAGACCCCTTGACTTTTTTCAAATGTTTCTACGTTACAGCCTCATTCTGAAATTGATTAAATCATTTTTTCCCCTCATCAATCTGCACACAATACCCCATAATGACAAAGCAAAAACTGTTTTTTAGAAATGTTTGCAAAAAACAAACAAACAGAAATATAACATTTACATAAGTATTCAGACCCTTTACTCAGTACTTTGTTGAAGCACCTTTGGCAGAGATTACAGCCTCGAGTCTTCTTGGGTATGACGCTACACGCTTGGCATACCTTTCAGGTCTCTCCAGAGATTTTCGATCGGGTTCAAGTTCAGGCTCTGGCTGGGCCACTCAAGGACATTCAGAGACATGCCCCGAAGCCACTCCTGTGTTGTGTTGGCTGTGTGGTTAGGGTCATTGTTCTGTTGGAAGGTGAACCTTCGCCCCAGTCTAAGGTCCTGTGCGCACTCTGGAGCAGGTTTTCATCAAGGATCTCTCTGTACTTTGCTCCGTTCATCTTTCCCTCGATCCTGACTAGCCTCCCAGTCCCTGCCTCTGAAAAACATCCCCGCAGCATGATGCTGCCACCACCATGCTTCACCGTAGGGATGGTGCCATGTTTCCTACAGACTTGACGCTTGGCATTTAGGCCAAAGAGTTCACCCTTGGTTTTATCAGACCAGAGAATCTTGGCTCATGCTCTGAGAGTCCTTTAGGTGCCTTTTGGCAAATTCCAAGGGCTGTCATCTGCCTTTTACTGAAGAGTGGCTTCCGCCTGGCCACTCTACCATAAAGGCCTGATGTTCTTGGGGACCTTTTTTTTTAACCTTTGTTTAACTGTATCAATGGTGCCGACATTTTTTGGTACCCTTCCCTAGATCTGTGCCTCGACACAATCCTGTCTCTGAGCTCTACGGACAATTCCTTCTAACTCATGGCTTGGTTTTTGCTCTGACATGCACTGTCAACTGTGGGACCTCATTTATACAGGTGTGTGCCTTTCCAAATCTGTCCAATCACTTGAAGTTATCACAGGTGGACTCCATTCAAGTTGTAGAAACATCTCAGGGATGATCAATGGAAACAGGATGCACCTGAGCTCAATTTCGAATAGCAAAGTGTCTGAATACTTATGTAAATAAGGTATCTGTTTTTTTATTTGTAATACATTTGCAAAAATGTCTATAAACCTGTTTTCGCTTTGCCATTGTGGGGTATTGTGTTTAGATTGAAGAAGATTTGTTTTATTTAATCCATTTTAGAATAAGGCTGTAACGTAACAAAATGTGGAAAAAGTGAAGGGGTCTGAATACTTACCGAATGCACTGTACCTGACATTCAACAAGGGACGATATTTATTTTATAGTCAAAACTGATTCCATTCATGTAATGGTTCATATGGTGTGGACCACAGAGACTATATGACCCTGGAATAGATCTCTGAAATCATCTCACTTAGTCCTCAGTCGTACATTTGAATGATCTGCTAGTGCTATCAGACTCCGATGATGTCCTGAACCATGGTGGTACTCTACTACTTATAGACCAGAATGTTTTGAAAAAAAAAAACATCACTACATCTCTGCCATCAGAGTTTAGGCCCCTACAAGATAATAACCATCTTGTCAAGATGAGTCTTCACGGTTCACTCTTAAAGAGCGACTTCCCCTAAAAAACAACTACTCCCTTTGAAAATGACCTGTGGCATTGATATGAGTCGTGAAAACCCCAGAAGTGTTGCAGTCTTTGATTCTCTGGTATAAAGTAGCGGTCGAAATGTACACAATTGTTACCAGGAGGAAAATGGGGATGTTTATGCTTTTTCAATTTCAGTCAGTAGGAGGGTTTAGTTGTTTTTGTATTCCAAGGGAGGGTCATTTGAAGTCGATTAAATGTAACAAAATAAATACCCACACCAAACTTAAAGACAGGAAGCAAACCAAAATGATTGAGAAAAAGTAAAACAGGGGAGATCAGAAAAAAGGATTGTTTGTCTAGAAATCAAACAGGGAGAGTCAACTAAAGGTGCTAACCCTCCACATCTCTCAAGACAACTGGAGCACTGGGCCAGCCACTCCTAAATATCAACTGGACCAGCACAGGTGAAACACCTTCCCACTAAAGAGATTACAAATCAGTACAGGTGTAACACCTATTGACTAACAAGGTGACACAAATCTGTGCAACCCCACGTGCTAACATGCTAACGTCCAACCTCAAAATAGAAATGGAAAAACCAAAGCCTCTAACACTAGTGTGATCTCAATATTTTATTTAAAAATATATATTTTTAGGGGTGGATCAGCTTAATATTGCAGAAAGATTGTTGCTTCCATCAATGTAATTGTCTGCATCATTTCCAATCCCACATATCTTTTTTTGGTAAATATCCATTTACATACACACCCATACATATACATATGTATACATATACACATAAATACATACACATACCTATATAGATATACATACTTTTATTAGAATATACCTTTATTATTCCCCGCAAACCCTACCACCCTTCCCCCAATTGGAGTAAACTAATAAACAGTAACACTTAGGCTTCTACCTTCAGTTTATACATCTTATACACATTTTTCAGACACAATCTATTTTACAATAGTTATATTTTGTTTGTTTTTAGTCCTTCCTTTATTTTGGATGTCTATCCAGTTTGATTTATATTTGTAACTGTGCTATTTCACAAAATTTCTGAACCTATATACATTTTACAGACCCTGTATATTATACATTGTTATTAGTCCCACCCTTCAGCTCCATTCAACCCCTCCCATCTATCTCTTAAAACCATCCATTTTGGATTTCTATTTGCCATATATTTTTCAACTGTGCTGTGATGCTTCACAAAAGTACTGAACCTTTCTATTCTCATAGCTTCTACAGATTGTAAATTAAAGATAAACATTTTTGCTAAAATAATTATTATATTATTGATTGATTGACTATGGCTTTTCAAAACACCCTGTATTGCTATCTGCAGTGTTAGTTCTAGGCAAATGTTGCAATTCTTCAGCCATTCCTGGACCTGTGACCAAAAATTAGCTACATATGGACAATACCAAAATAAATGATCTAATGACTCTGCCTCCTCACAGCAGAATCTGCAGAGCTGGGAAGATTGTATCCCCCATATAAATAACATTCTATTGGTTGCAAGAATTTTGGATTGTAATTTAAATTGAAAAATTCGAAGTTTTGAATCCGGCATTGTTTTGCGTGTCAGTTCATAAACCATGTGCCATGGAATGGGTACATTGAAAATCTCTTCCCAACTATTTTGCAATTTATATGGCACAGGTGTCAATTTTTTGTCCTTAAATGAAATTGGTATATGTTTCTTTTTATCACACTTTTCTTTAACCATTAATGTTCTTTAATGCAGGGCCGACATACAAGTTCCTTACTTTTTCCCATCCTACTTGCCTCTTCCCTTTTTGTGGTAATGCTGCAATTAGTTGGTTGTAATTTTGGGTAGAGCAGACATTTCCATATGTCTGTGTTAGCTGCATGTGTGACATAACTCCACCAGTCCTTTTTATGTTATCATTCACTAAAATTATAACTTTTTTTTAAATTTCATCGAAAAATACATTTTTTTATCAATATCAACATTTGTTGTATTATTTGCTCTGTCTTTTCAGGTAGATTAAACTGAAATTGCAACCAAAATTCTAAGGCTTGTTTAAAAAATAACGATATTTTGGAGATTCTTTCCTTTTCAAACAACCGAAAGTGAGCAGTTGGAATCTGAATAAAGGGAAAAAGGCCATTCTTGAACATGGGGTGAGACATTCTTACCAATTTACTAGAGAACCAGTTTGGATTTAAGTATGTATGACTGATGACTTTAGTGAGAGGTCTAATGCTTTAATATTTAATAATTTCTGCCCTCCAAATTCATATTCGTTATATCAATAGGCCCGTTTACTTGTCTGGCTTGCCATTCCAAATAAAATGGAATATTCCTTGTTCATATAATTTTAAAAGCAGGTCACTAGGTGTAGGCAAAACCATAAGCAAATAGGTAAACTGTGATATGACTAAAGAGTTAAAATCAGGGTGATTTTTCCACAAATAGACAGGTATTTTCCTTTCCATGGTAGCAAGATCTTATCTGTTTTTGCTAACTTTCTATAAAAATGTATTGGAGTGAGATCATTTCTTTCTTTTGGGATTTGTATACCGAGTATGTCCACATCCCTGCCAGACCATTTTATTGGTAAACTTCACGGTAATGTAAAATTAGCATTTTTTTGTCATCCAATACGTAATATAGTATCATAATTTGGTTTTAATCCAGAGAGGTTAACAAAAGTATCTAGATCCTCTATGAGGACATGGAGGGATTCTAATTGTGGTTTTAAAAGAAAACATAAATCATCAGCGTACCTTTGTTTTTAAGCCACGGATTTCTAATCCCTTAATATTATTGTTGGATCTAATTTTAACAGCTAACATTTTGATGGCAATAATAAATAGATATGCCTATAGTGGACAACCTTGTTTTACTCCTCTAGATAGTTTAAAACTTTCTGAGATGTAGCCATTATTTACTATTTTACACCTAGGGTTACTATACATAACTTTAACCCATTTTATAAGAGATTCCCCAAAATTGAAATATTCTAGGCATTTATATATAAACTCCAGTCGTACTTTAATCAAAAGCCTTTTCAAAATCAGCTATGAAAACCAGGCCTGGTGTCTCCGATATTTCATAGTATTCTATTGTTTCCAGTACTTGTCTTATATTATCTCCAATGTATCGTCCGTGTAAAAAACTTGTCTGATTAGGATGAATAATATCTGACAATACTTTTTAAATTCTATGCACCAAGCATTTAGCTATGATTTTTCACAACACAGAAGTGTAAGAGGCCTCCAATTTTTTAAGAGGAGAAGATCTTTATATATACCACTTGAGTCCTATTTCAGTAATAATGATATCAGACCTTCTTGTTGCATGTACAATAATCTACCATTTATATAGGAGTGGTTAAAACATGCTAATAATAGTCCTCTGTGTATATCAAAAAAGGTTTGGCATACTTCCACTGGTATGCCATCCAGCCCTGGAGTTTCCCCAGACTTAAAGGCTTTAATTGCACCAAGAAGTTCCTCCTCTGTAATTTGGCCTCCACATGAGTTTCTGTACAGATGTTAATTTTACATTATTATTAGGAAAAAAATCCATACAATTAGCTTCGGTTAGTGGTGATGGAGGAAACTGAAACTAAAACATATTTTTAAAGTACTTAACTTCCTCTTTCAAAATATAATTCGGTGAATCATGCGTAACTATCATTTGTAACAAGTTTCAATAAAAACATTTTGGTAGCATTTCTATACTGAAGACTGAAAAAGAATTTGGTGCATTTTTCCCAATATTCCATCCAGTTCGCTTTATTTTTATAATATTGTATATTACACTGGATCTTTCTTGAATAAGTTCCTCCATTTCTTTTTGTTTTTCCTCTAACTTATTCTGTGCCTCTATGGTACAGTTTTTATTGCTATCTAACTGTACTGTTAGTCCTTCAATTTCCTTTGTTAATATGGACTCTTTTGATCTAAATTGCTTTTGTTTTATAGATGATTACTGAATTGCATGGCCTCTAAAGGCACATTTAAAAGTATCCCATACAATAAGGGGATCTGCTGATTACTTTCTTATGTCAATAAGGGGATTCTATTTATCAAAATATATGTTTGTAAACGTACCATTAAAAAGTAACATGATTGATAGTTTGCAGTGTGATTTCCTATGTTATGTCTGAAAAAGTCAGTTATAAATTCTTCTGTCCTAGTTCTAAACAATTTATCATCTAGTAGGCTTTGATTAAATTTCCAATATCCTCGCCCACGTGGAAATTCTGTAAGAGTAATATATATGCCAATTATGTGATGATCCGACCGCATTCTGTCCCCTATCAACACTTTTTAAACTTTTGGTGCCAGAGAAAATTACATTCCACATTCCAATATATCCATAACATTCATGATTACCTTAAGTGCCTGAGGGTAATAGTTTGCAGTGTGATTTCCTTTCCGGTCCATAGAGGTATTTAAAACTGTATTAAAATTTCCCACCATAATAATAGAGTCTAGTGTTGCTTGTAGACTTGATAAATTCTTATATATATTTTCAAAGAAGCTTGGATCATCATTATTTGGACCATATAGGTTAATAAGCCATATCTGTTTATTGTCTAATAACATATTTAAAATAATCCATCTACCTTGATGATCTGTTTGGACAATTTGCACATTTGGTTCAAAATTACTGTTAAATAACACCATTACCCCTTTTGAATTTCTTTGCCCATGGGAGAAATATATTTTGCCCCCCCCAGACCTTTTTCCACAAAACTTCATCTAAAATTGTTGAATGAGTTTCCTGTAAACAATAGATATTATATTCCTTCTCTTTTAGCCAGGTTTATTTATTTTATTTTACCTTTATTTAATTAGGCAAGTCAGTTAAGAACAAATTCTTATTTTCAATGACGGCCTAGGAACAGTAGGTTAACTGCCTTGTTCAGGGTCAGAACGACAGATTTGTACCTTGTCAGCTCGGGGATGCGAACTTGCAACCTTTCGGTTACTAACCCAACGCTCTAAATACTGATCGTCTTTTCTTATTATCTGCTAAGCCATTACAATTATAAAACTGGCTATACTTATTTCACCACTTGCCATAATGAGACAACTTTCAATTCTATTTATCAAAATATATGTTTGTAAACGTACCATTAAAAAGTAACATGATGATTGAGTGTCTATATAGCTGTGCAATGATATTTGCATTGCTACTAAGTAAACCTCCAATTGGTTCCCACTATTCCACCCGCTAAAAGCCCTCCTCATCCCGAGTTGGGTTGTCATCCCAATGCCCGGCAGGCCACCCTCGACCCCCCACATCCCATATCCCTGAAGAGACTGGGATCCATCCTTCGAAAAGAGCACACAGTGCCACTCACAGAACAGAAGTAGATCAACCACCAAATGCATTTCCACCTCGATTTGTATTATATATAGCCATCAAAAAATATATATTTAAAAAATCCTATTTCTTATTTTCCATAATTAGCTATTAATATTTGTAGTAATCTAGGCAATTTATGCAAAGGATTTTACCTCTCAACAGTCTCGCCATTACCAACATTACAGTATTGCAAGCAATTATTGTCAATCATCCTTTATTGTCCCTAACATCTTTTACTCCCACACACATACACCCACACACTCATACACACTCATACACACTCAACCCCTTTCCCCCACACAACCATAGGCTTACATTCTCAACAGTTGCACCATCTCAGAGCCCAACACAAGAAAAGTCTTAATTTACGATTGCATAAACAGTTGCAGCTGTATGAGAAGGCCTGCAAAACTGTGCAAAAAAGTGGCCTGAAATGGGGAGATTTTATTAACCGTTGTCACGTCCTAGATTGTGGAGGTCAAATGTACCCCTGAAACACCCACAACACGGTCCCCCGTATTGACCATACCCAAGCATCTCCATGCAGTCAGACTTAGATTTTTTTGCCGCCAGAGCCACAATAATATACCCCCTCTCTGAATGGCCGAGTGTGACCCCCCCCCCCCCCATGGGTTACTGCAGCTAGTGTTGCCAGTACTGCCACTGCCTGGGTGGGGGCACCCCACCGGAATCCCCACCGGCTAGGTACAAGGTCGTGAAAGTTCTCATTAGCAGCTTTGAGAATTTCCTTATATAGTATGCTCTCCCTTTAGGGGGGCTTTGGCTTTGCAGGACCAACCCTGCCAAGCAGGCTCAGAATCTTGAGGGGGCAGTGCTGCTCTAGGTCTCTGACCGCATTTTGGCTGCATACGGACCGCTTACAGCAGGCCCATAAAACAGTTCGGGACTTCTCCTTAGTATCTGGGCCATTAGGTGAGTGTCTAGGTTATAGGGTTGTGGACCTTTCCATCAATATAGGATCATAAATACATAAATTAGATGTATAATTTATTTAAAAAAATGTGTTCCCCATGATAGGACAATAAATACCTTAAATGTATAATTTATTTTAAAACGCTGTTCCACCATGATAGGACAATAAATAAATAAATAAGATGTATAATTCATTGGAAAAAGTTTATCCATCATCTGAACAACATTGAAAGCTCTCTCACACCCCCACTCACAGCAATACATTGGTTCTGGGATATGCAACCATTTCCTTGCTCACTCAACGCCAAACTTTCCCAAACACCAAAAAACACACACCACACATACTGTGCCTTCTGTTTACTGCGTTTTTATCTTCACCATGTTGAATTAGTGCTTTTGTGTTCCAATTAGTTATATTTAAAGATATAAAAGCTATATTTTTTGTTGTATTATTACAATCCATGAGAACTGTGTGTTTCATTATTTTTCTCGTCTATAAGAACTTAGTAATTTTTAAAATAACCATGGAGTAGTCTTTGTGTCTCTGAACAACTGGTTATCAATATATAGTTTATCAACGACGAGAGCTACTCGTTTCCCTTTTAATCTATTTTCCTTGAAAATTGGATACAGAACTTTACGCTGTTCTGAAATTTCCTTTGGGAACTGGTCATTCATGCCAGCAAGTAATTTACCCAGGCTTTTAACCATTATTGTATCTTTAAAGAAAGCAAATTTGGCAACGATTGGGTGTTCATACCTCTGCCCAAAACGGTGTACAGGTTCGAGTTGGATTTTGTCGATAGCTTCGCATGAAATCTGAAGCTCTGTAAGGAGGAACTCTCTAACTACAGATTCAGGAACTTCTCCTTCTTTCTCTTGGATACCTGTAAGTACCAGATTCTCTCTCATGGATCTAGTCTGTATGTCAAGTAAGGCTTCTCTCAGAACGGTGTTCTCCTTTTTAAGTTCATTAACTTCGGTTTCAATCTTATTGACTGTCCCTTTTAGCTTGTTTGTGTCTTTCTCCAATGTCGCAGCTTTTTCATCACTCATCTTGAGGCTTGCCTTCAACTCTTTTATATCCTTACTGACTAGTTCAAGTATACCCCGTTTGTCATTTATTGATTTTAACAGATCGGTTTCGACCTTTACCATTCCAGATAGGTTCCCCTGTCTTACTCTCCGTTATGTTTGGGTGTTGCTTGTTTTCGGAATATTTGTCGATACATTTCTCTAGTCTTAAGATTTGTTTTGTGTTGTTATCCAGATTGAAGGTTATCACCCACCAGAATGTGTAGTGCTAATATTCAGTCTAACTTGCTGATATTGAATATTACGTTTTTGTCTTGAGTGCTCTACATAACTACATTCAGTCCGCCATCTTCCTTCCTGGTGTTCTCTCTGGTGGACCTATTGATTGAGAGAGAGGGGGGTAAAGGGTGAGCTCCTATTTATCAGAGTTACATGAATTACTATGAAGTGGCAGCCACGGAGATGCACAGCGCATGGGTTCTGAAAGTAGGCTAATTCGAGAAGGCCTATAATTCATTTAAACAGTCTTCATTTGACTTTAGGCTACTAACAACAGGAGGGCTTTGTGTTGTAACCTATTTCTTCCTATTCAAGAAATAAGAGGTAGGCCTACCTGTTTGACAGACTAAATTATAGTCTATTATCCATAGATTTTTGTCAGACAATTCCTTCAGTCACCATGCACTCCTTAAATATCTCAGTGTCAGTAAAGGCTTGCTATGTTAAGCTAAAACCAGGGCTCAAATTGAGGGCTTATGTGAGGGCATTGTGGCTTCTGTTAAAGAAAATGGCTAAAAGCATAGGCCTACCCCTTGTTACCCCTTGTCATGCTCTGTTATGGTATTAAAAAAAGATTGTTTGTCTCCAGCCATGCAAAATTATTTAGAATTGCAAGAAATGTGTTTATAAAAGGCTATTTTTTTTCAGACCGTAAATAACATTTATTTTGTCCCACCACACAAAACGCGATCACGACCACCAGGTTGAAATATCAAAACAAACTCTGAACCAATTAACGTTATATTAATTTGGGGACAGGTCAAAAAGCATTAAACATTTATGGCAATTAGGCTAGCAGTTGCTAGCTAATTTGTTCTATTTAGCTAGCTTGATATTGCTAGATAATTTGTCCTGGGATATAAATGTTGAGTTGTTATTTTACTTGAAATGCACAAGGTCCTCTACTCCGACAGTCGGTCAACCGAATCGTTTCTAGTCATCTCTCCTCCTTCCAGGCTTTTCTTCATTGGACTTTATATGGCAATTGGCATCAAACATTCATATTATTACACTCAAAAAATTAGGGGTTTAACTGGAGTTCTTCCCAGATCCTCGAAGAACCTTAACAGCCCCAAAAGGTTCTTCAATGAACTTCTTAGGAGGTAGGGTTCATCGAGGAACCCCCATTGTTGCTGGAGTTCTTCGGGGAACTTTGCAACTGAAAACACTCATGTCAAGTTTGAATGTGACAACAGTTAAAAATGTAAGTTGGGTTGATGTTTGGCTCTGAATATGTATCAAAATAATTTCTATAATATTATAAAACATTAATGAATAACGAAGACAATTATGGTCTTCTGTGAATAGCTTCCATAACGTTAGCTGTTACATTAGTTAGCTATAGTTCAGAAGAATTAACGTAAATACTAGAAAGCCGGGTTTGACTGTTGGTGTTATGACCTACAGCACAGTAACGTTAGCTAGCTAGAAAATGTTATGTCCTAACTATGCAGAACTAAACTCAACTCAACTTTAGGACCCTGTCTTTCAAAGATCCTTTGTAAAAATCGAAATAACTTCACAGATCTTCATTGTAAAGGGTTTGCTTTTCAATGAACCATAAACAAATACAACTGTGAAGGACCTTGGCATTACTCTGGACCCTGATCTCTCTTTTGACGAAAAACAGCTTTTTTCCATCTACGTAACATTGCAGAAACTTTCTGTCCAAAATGATGCAGAAAAATGTATCCATGCTTTTGTCACTTCTAGGTTAGACTACTCCAATGCTCTACTTTCCAGCTACCTGGATAAAGCACTAAATAAACTTCAGTTAGTGCTAAACATGGCTGCTAGAATCTTGACTAGAACCAAAAAATGTGATCATATTACTCTTATTATATTAGTGCTAGCCTCTCTACACTGGCTTCCTGGTAAGGCAAGGGCTGATTTCAAGGTTTTACTGATAACCTACAAAGCATTACATGGGCTTGCTCTTACCTCTCTTTCTGATTTGGTCCTGCCGTACATACCTACACGTATGCTATGGTCACAAGACGCAGGCCTCCTTACTGTCCCTAGAATTTCTAAGCAAACAGCTGGAGGCAGTGCTTTCTCCTATAGAGCTCAATTTTTATGGAATGGTCTGCCTATCCATGTGAGAGATGCAGACTCGGTCTCAACCTTTAACTTTTTTAGGATAGGGGGCAGCATTCGGAATTTTGGATGAAAAGCGTGCCCAAAGTAAACTGCCGGCTACTCAGGCCCAGAAGCTAGGATATGCATATAATTATCTATTATCTAGATTTGGATAGAAAACACTCTAAAGTTTCCAAAACTGTTAAAATAATGTCTGTGAGTATAACAGAACTGATATGGCAGGCGAAAACCTGAGGAAAATCCATCCAGGAAGTGCCATTATTTTGAAATGGGTGTTTTTCCAATGAAAGCCTATCGACCATTTAAGGGGATAGGACCCAGATTCCACTCCCTATGGCTTCCACTAGTTATGAACAGTCTTTAGACATTATTTCAGGCTTTTATTCTGAAAAATTAGGGAGAATGACCACTTTGAGTGAGTAGACCCTGGGAAGTCCCCAGAGCTGTTTCTGCGCGTGACTGAGAGTGCGCCTTTCTTGTATTTCTTTTATATTGACGACGCTATTGTCCGGTTGAAATATTATCGATTATTTAGGCTAAAAACAACCTGAGGATTGATTATAAACATCGTTTGACATGTTTCTACCAACTTTACTGGTACAATTTGGATTTTTCGTCTGCCTGTTGTGACCGCATTTGAGCCAATGGATTACTGAACAAAAGGTTTTTGGACATAAAGAGGGACTTTATCAAACATTTATGGTGTAACGTAGTCTTATTAGTGCCACCATATGAAGATCATCAAAGGTAAGTGATTAATTTGATTGATATTTCTGACATTCGTGACTAATCTACTTGGCTTGTAACTGTTTGTAATGTTTTGTGTGCTGGGCGCTGTCCTCAGATAATCACATGGTTTGCTTTCGCCGTAAAGCCTTTTTGAAATCTGACACGGTGGCTGGATTAACAACAATTTAAGCTTTATTTTGATATATTACACTTGTGATTTCATGAAAGCTAAATATTTATAGTAATTTAATTTGAATTTGGCGCTCTGCAATTTCACCGGATGTTGTCGAGGTGTCCCGCTAGAGGCACACAATTCCCAAACAGGTTTAAGTCTTTACTGAAGACTAACCTCTTCAGTAGGTCCTATGATTGAGTGTAGTCTGGCCCTTGAGTGTGAAGGTGAACGGAAAGGCACTGGGGCAACACACCGCCCTTGCTGTCTCACCCTGGTCGGTTCCCCTCTCTCCACTGGGATTCTCTGCCTATAACCCTATTACATGGGCTGAGTCACTGGCTTACTGGGGCTCTTCCATGCCATCCCTAGGAGGGGTGCATCACTTGTGTGGGTTGAGTCACTGATGTGATCTTCCTGTCCGGGTTGGCGTCCCCCCTTGGGTTCGTGCCGTGGGGGAGATCTTCGTGGGCTATACTCGGCCTTGTCTCAGGATGGTAAGTTGGTGGAAGATATCCCTCTAGTGGTGTGGGGGCTATGCTTTGGCAAAGTGGGTGGGGTTATATCCTGCCTGTTTGGCCCTGTCTGGGGGTATCATCGGATGGGGCCACAGTGTCTCCTGACCCCTCCTGTCTCAGCCTCCAGTATTTATGCTGCAGTAGTTTATGTGTTGGGGGGCTAGGGGCAGTCTGTTATATCTGGAGTATTTCTCCTGTCTTATCCGGTGTCCTGTGTGAATTTAAGTATGCTCTCTCTAATTCTCTCTCTCTTTTTCTCTCTTTCTTTCTCTCTTTCTCTAATTTTTTCTCTCTTTCAGAGGACCTGAGCCCTAGGACCATGCCTCAGGCCTGATGACTCCTTGCTGTCTCCAGTCCACCTAGCCGTGCTGCTGCTCCAGTTTTAACGGTTCTGCCTGCGGCTATGGAACCCTGACCTGTTCACCGGACGTGCTGCCTGTCCCAGACTTGCTGTTTTCAACTCTCTAGAGACAGCAGGAGCGGTAGAGATACTCTGAATGATCGGCTATGAAAAGCCAACTGACATTTACTCCTGAGGTGCTAACCTGTTGCACCCTTAACACCCACTGTGATTATTATTATTTGACCCTGCTGGTCATCTATGAACATTTGAACATCTTGGCCATCTTCTGTTATAATCTCCACCCGGCACAGCCAGAAGAGGACTGGCCACCCCTCATAGCCTTGTTCCTCTCTAGGTTTCTACCTAGGTTCTGGCCTTTCTAGGGAGTTTTTCCTAGCCACCGTGCTTCTACACCTGCAATGCTTGCTGTTTGGGATTTTAGGCTGGGTTTCTGTACAGCACTTTGAGACATCAGCTGATGTAAAAAGGGCTTTATAAATAAATGTGATAGATTGATTGAATTAATGAACATGCGCCTGTGGTCACAGTTATGAAAATGTAGGACACTAAAGAGGCCTTTCTACTGACTCTGAAAAACACAAAAAGAAAGATGCCCAGGGTCCCTGCTCATCTGCGTGAATGTGCCTTAGGCATGCTGCAAGGAGACATGAGGACTGCAGATGTGGCCAGGGCAATAAATTGCAATGTCCGTATTGTGAGACGCCTAAGACGGCGCTACAGGGAGACAGGATGGACAGCTGATCGTCCTCGCAGTGGCAGACCATGTGTAACAACACCTGCACAGGATCGGTACATCCGAACATCACACCTGCGGGACAGGTACAGGATGGCAACAACAACTGCTCAGTTACACCAGGAACGCACAATCCCTCCATCAGTGCTCAGACTGTCCGCAATAGGCTGAGAGAGGCTGGACTGAGGGCTTGTAGGCCTGTTGTAAAACAGGTCCTCACCAGACATCACCGGCAACAACGTCGCCTATGGGAACACACCCACCGTCGCTGGACCAGACAGGACTGGCAAAAGGTGCTCTTCACTGACGAGTCACGGTTTTGTCTCACCAGGGCTGATGGTCGGATTTGTGTTTATCGTCGAAGGAATGAGCGTTACACCGAGGCCTGTACTCTGGAGCGAGATTGAGTTGGAGGTGGAGGGTCCGTCATGGTCTGGGGCGATGTGTCACAGCATCATCGGACTGAGCTTGTTGTCATTGCAGGCAATCTCAACGATGTGCGTTACAGGGAAGACATCCTCCTCCCTCATGTGGTACCCTTCCTGCAGGCTCATCCTGACCCTCCAGCATGACGATGCCACCAGCCATACTGCTCGTTCTGTGGGAATTTCCTGCAAGACAGGAATGTCAGTGTTCTGCCATGGCCAGCGAAGAGCCCGGATCGCAATCCCATTGAGCACGTCTTGGACCTGTTGGGTCAGAGGGTGAGGGCTAGGGCCATTCCCCCCCAGAAATGTCCGGGAACTTGCAGGTGCGTTGGTGGAAGAGGGGGGTAACATCTCACAGCAAGAACTGGCAAATCTGGTGCAGTCCATGAGGAGGAGATGCACTGCAGTACTTAATGCAGCTGATGGCCACACCAGGTACTGACTGTTACTTTTTTATTTTAACCCCCCCTTTGTTCAGGGACACATTATTTCATTTCTGTTAGTCACATGTCTGTGGAACTTGTTCAGTTTATGTCTGTTGTTGAATCTTATGTTCATACAAATATTTACACATGTTAAGTTTGCTGAAAATAAACGCAGTTGACAGTGAGAGGACGTTTCTTTTTTTGCTGAGTTTAGGTTTGTATTATTTCCTGAACTATATTCTGTCCCATATATTGTATATCGTTTCCATAAAGCCAACATGGTTTTACACTTATTAATATAAGTTTCCAATCTCACTTTTGTGAGAATGAACTAGCTAACATTAGCTTCGTTGACACCAACTAACCAACTAAGGACGGTGACCTGTCCAGACGAGATGTTGCAACGAACTTAATCGGTCAATGGAGGGCTTCCTCTTTATATAGCCTGCTACAGCATGCAATACTGTTGTGAACTCACAAGGGAGCATAACATTACATGTACAATACTCTCCCATTTTGGAAAAGTTGCATGTATTCCCCCTTGTGGAGGGAAATGAATAGCTTAGATGGTAGCTATAGATGGGATTCAAATGTATAATGGTATTAATACAGTGACTAGACCTCTTTTGTATACATGCATGCCCTTCAGAATCCAAACACAGTATTGCCACGTAGCAAAATGTTGCGTATAATCTTTCAAGTCAGCCTGAAAAAATATTGAACAATTTGTGTACAAAGATAGCTTGAAATGTGATATTAGGCCTGTATGGCAGTACTTTTACTTTATGGCAGTACTTTTACTGTATGGCAGTACTGTATTGGCTAGTGCTTTGTCCAATATGTTCTTCTATTTTGCATTCAATTGTATGTCGATGCCATTTATCTTTCATTATTTATTTAATATATATAAAACATTTTATGCTTGTAAGACTATTCTTTCACACATTTTTTCTTCCTTTGAAATTCTTATAGGACAGAACAGGGACACAATGGAATTGGGATCAAGAAGAAGGCAAGGATATGTAGTAGGACAGCTGCATTTGAAGTGTACATTTAACCTACATAGCAGTCAATACAAACTGAAATCTATCAGCATACAAATGTGTGCAAAGATCTTTTCAGATCTTCTCAGAAGTGAATCAAGTCCATGAAATGGATATAGACGAAATAAAATTCAAGGACCAGCAGAGGTAGCGAGGCGAGGCAGGGGTGAAGACATCATCCTGCTATTTCAACAGTTCCTGAAGGACAATACAGAAGAGGCACACAGGGGTATTTGCTCTTATTCCTTCCCTTTCTATAATGTATTTTGCAATAAAATTAGCAAGTGTAGTAAGATCATTGCTTTACTTTACTAGGACTCGAGACCACAGCAGCGATCCTGCTCTTGCCTCTACTTGTTCAATGAGGACCCAAGTGACCTTTATGTCCGAGACGACAAGGTATGCCTATGCACAAATAATCTGTTTCTTCATAAACATAAATGTGCAAGCTTATATAAAACTACAGCTGAACATTTGTTATGTTCTTTGTTAATTGTATGTGTATTCATCTTATCTTACTTTTGTTGACACAGATTTCACCGCTCCCCACTCCTTTACTGCACATCGGCGGAAATCCATTTCACCATGAGAGTGAAATCACGCTGGCCTTTGATGGGGAGAACAAGCATGCCCTAGAGGACATCCCTAGAGGACATCCCCATGGGACTTGGGGCTCTGCTAGGGCTGGATTTTTTTTAATTTTCAGCTAAATTTCCCCAAAATTTCTGAAAAACACTTATATTCTTAAGTTACTGTGTTCTGGGGATAAGAGACGTTGGGGTGAAGTTACCAGGGCCGGTCATAAAGATGGCAAACTTCCTAACATAACTAAGTTGTCAGTCGTTGCTAGGAGTGGTGGTAGGAGTCAGGCGCAGAGAGCAGAGGTGAGGAACTGTGTGTTTATTCAATAAAAACACAACACGATCGACGCCAACACAACGGACGTGAAAAATGCAAAGTGCCCAAACAACAGGTGCACAGCATGCATGAAAATAGAACAGTAGTAGATCGCCAGCACATCCAAATACAAAAAAACACAACCTGACGCTAAATAATCCCGCACAACACTGGGCGGGCTAACCAGGCTTAAATAACCAAAATCAAAAGACAAATGAGGAACAGGTGCAACCAATAAGACAAACCAAACGAAAAGGAAAAAAGGATCAGCGGCGGCTAGTAGGTCGGTGACGACGACCGCCGAGCGCCGCCCGAGCAGGCAGGGGAGCCACCTTCGGTGGGATTCGTGACAGTACCCCCCTCCTGACGCGCGGCTCCCGCAGCGCGCCGCCACCGACCTCGAGGGCGACCCGGAGGACGAGGCGCAGGGCGATCCCCATGAAGGCGGTGGAACTCCCTCAGTAGTGGAGGGTCCAAAATGTCCCTCCTGGGTACCCAGCACCTCTCCTCCGCGCCGTACCCCTCCCAGTCGACGAGGTACTGTAGGCCCCGCCCCCGAAGTCTGGAGTCCAGAATGGCGCGTATTTTATACGCCGGGGACCCCCCAATGTCCAGCGGGGGGGGAGGAACCTCCGGCACCTCACCTTCCTGCATGGGACCAGCCACCACCGGCCTGAAGAGAGACACATGAAACGAGGGGTTAATACGGTAGTAAGATGGAAGTTGTAACCGGTAACACACCTCGTTTATCCTCCTCAGGACTTTAAACGGCCCTACACACTGCGGGCCCAGCTTCCGGCAGGGCAAGCGGAGGGGCAGGTTTCTAGCCGAGAGCCAGACTCGATCCCCTGGTGCAAACACAGGGGTCTCACTGCGGTGCTGGTCAGCGCTCTTCTTCTGCCGTCCACTCGCCTTTGTAAGTGCGTCTTTGACGGCTCTCCAGGTGTCCTTCGAGCGCTGCACCCAATCCTCCACCGCAGGAGCCTCGGTCTGGCTCTGGTGCCATGGAGCCAGGACCGGCTGGTAGCCCAACACGCACTGGAACGGTGACATGTTGGTTGATGAGTGCCGTAGAGAATTCTGGGCTATTTCTGCCCATGGCACGTATCTTGCCCATTCTCTGGGCCGGTCCTGGCAATACGTCCTTAGAAACCTACCCACCTCTTGGTTCACCCTCTCCACCTGCCCATTACTCTCGGGGTGGAAACCCGAGGTCAGGCTGACCGAGACCCCCAAACGTTCCATGAACGCCCTCCAAACTCTGGACGTGAACTGGGGACCCCGATCAGAAACGATGTCCTCGGGCACCCCATAGTGCCGGAAGACATGGGTAAACAGGGCCTCCGCAGTCTGCAGAGCCGTAGGGAGACCGGGCAACGGGACGAGACGACAGGACTTCGAGAACCGATCCACAACGACCAGGATAGTGGTGTTCCCCTGTGATACGGGAAGGTCAGTGAGGAAGTCCACTGATAAGTGTGTCCACGGCCGCTGTGGAACGGGAAGGGGGTGTAATTTCCCTCTAGGCAGGTGTCGAGGAGCCTTGCTCTGAGCGCACACCGAGCAGGAGGAAACATAAAACCGCACGTCCTTACCCAAGGTGGGCCACCAGTACTTCCCCCTCAGGTTCCGCACTGTCCTCTCGATCCCAGGGTGACCCGAAGAGGGGAGATTATGGGCCCATCGAATCAATCGATCACGGAGACCAAGCGGTACGTACTGAACCCCTGTCGGACACTGCGATGGTGCAGGTTCCGACCTTAACGCCCGCTCGATCTCCGCGTCCAACTCCCATACCACCGGAGCTACCAAACACGACGCCGGAAGAATGGGAGCCGGATCGATGGCCCTCTCCTCGGTGTCATATAGGCGGGACAGTGCGTCGGCCTTCGTGTTCAGTGAACCTGGCCGATAAGAGATGGTGAACCGGAAACGGGTAAAGAACATGGCCCACCTGGCCTGACGCGGATTCAGTCTCCTAGCTGCCCGGATGTACTCGAGATTACGGTGGTCAGTCCAGATGAGGAAAGGGTGCTTTGCCCCCTCAAGCCAATGTCTCCACACCTTCAGAGCCTTGACCACAGCTAACAACTCCCTGTCACCCACATCATAGTTCTGCTCCGCCGGCCCTAGCTTCCTAGAGAAGAAAGCGCACGGGCGGAGTTTGGGTGGCGTGCCCGAGCGCTGTGATAGCACGGCCCCCACCCCAGTCTCGGACGCGTCCACCTCCACTATGAATGCCAAAGAGGGATCCGGATGAGCCAGCACTGGAGCGACGGTAAACAGCTCCTTCAGGCGACTGAACGCTCTGTTCGCCTCTGCTGACCAGCGCAAGCGCGCCGGACCCCCCTTCAGCAGTGAGGTAATGGGAGCAGCAACTTGACCAAAGCCCCGGATAAACCTCCGGTAGTAATTGGCAAACCCTAAAAACCACTGCACCTCCTTTACCGTGGTCGGAGTCGGCCAATTACGCACGGCTTTAACGCGGTCATCCTCCATCACCACCCCCGAGGTGGAAATGCGATACCCCAGGAAGGAAACGGCTCGTTTGAAAAACTCACATTTCTCAGCCTTGACGTACAGGTCATTCTCCAGCAGTCGCTCAAGCACCTTGCGCACCAGGGAGACATGCGCGGCGCGGGTGGCGGAATAAATCAAGATGTCGTCAATATACACCACCACCCCCTGTCCGTGCAGGTCCCTGAGAATCTCGTCAACAAAGGATTGAAAGACGGCTGGAGCATTCTTTAACCCGTACGGCATGACGAGGTACTCATAGTGGCCCGATGTGGTACTAAATGCGGTTTTCCACTCGTCTCCTCCCCGGATACGCACCAGATTGTACGCGCTCCTGAGGTCCAGTTTCGTGAAAAAACGCGCGCCATGAAATGATTCCACCGCCGTAGCGATGAGAGGTAGTGGGTAACTGAACCCTACTGTGATGGAATTTAGACCTCGATAATCAATGCACGGACGCAACCCTCCATCCTTTTTCTTCACGAAAAAGAAACTCGAGGAGACGGGTGACATGGAGGGCCGAATATACCCCTGTCTCAGAGATTCCCGTGACATATGTCTCCATAGCCAACGTCTCCTCCTGTGACAATGGGTACACGTGACTCCTGGGAAGTGCAGCGTTTACCTGGAGATTTATCACGCAATCCCCTCGTCGATGAGGTGGTAATCGGGTCGCCCTCTTTTTACAGAAGGCGATAGCCAAATCGGCATATTCTGAGGGAATGCGCACAGTGGAAACCTGGTCTGGACTCTCCACCGTCGTCGCACCGATGGAAACTCCCTTACACCTGCCTGAGCACTCCTCTGACCACCCTCTGAGAGCCCCCTGTCTCCACGAAATATTGGGATTGTGATTGGCCAGCCAGGGAATCCCCAGCACCACCGGAAACGCAGGAGAATCAATGAGGAAGAGACTAATCCGTTCCCCATGATCCCCCTGCGTTACCATGTCCAGTGGCACCGTGGACTCCCTGACCAGTCCTGACCCTAATGGTCTGCTATCTAAGGAGTGCACGGGGAAAGGTTGGTCCAATGACACCAGGGGAATCCCTAGCCTTAATGCGAGCCCACGATCCATAAAGTTTCCAGCTGCGCCTGAATCGACTAGCGCCTTATGCTGGAAAGAGGGAGAAAACAAGGGGAAAGTTACTAAAACGAACATGTGACCAACAGGGAGCTCTGGGTGAGGTTGGTGCTTACTCACCTGAGATGGACGAGGAGTGCTCCGCCTGCCATCCCGATTCCCAGAGGAGCTCCCCCAGCACCTGTCGGTAGTGTGTCCTCTCCGACCACACTGGATACAAGGGGAGCCTCCTCCTCCGGTTCCCCTGGACGCGGCCCCCCCTAGCTCCATAGGAATGGGAGCTGGAGGACCTGGAGGTGGAACCAACAGGGCCCCGTCTTTCCACCCCGCTCCAGCAGCCAAGGTCCGGAACTCCAGAGCAAAGTCCTGTGCGCTCCTCGTCTCCTGACGCAGGTGGAACAGCCTTTCACCCGCCGCCCGGCCTTCTGCTGGGTGGTCGAACACGGCCCGGAACCGGCGGGTGAACTCAGGGTAGTGATCCCTTGCCGAGTCTGGGCCGTACCACACTGCGTTGGCCCACTCCAGGGCACGTCCCGTTAAGCAGGAGACGAGGACGCTTACGCTCTCCTCTCCGGAGGGAGCTGGATGAACGGTGGCCAGGTACAAATCCAACTGTAGCAGGAACCCCTGGCACCCCGCCGCCGCTCCATCGTACTCCCTGGGGAGAGCCAGGCGTAGGGCTCCGGGTCCGGACGTCGGTGGAGGGGTAGATGGTGGAGGAGGAGTTGGTGCTGGGGATGCGGTAGGGAGGCCACTCCTCTCCCATCGGTCCATCCTCTCCATCATCTGCTCCATCGCTGAGCCGATTCGGTGGAGGATGGTGGTATGGTGAAGGACCCGTTCCTCCATCGATGGGAGAGGAGGGGAGGCTGCTCCTGCTGACTCCATAGCTGGTGCGGGATTCTGTCAGTCGTTGCTAGGAGTGGTGGTAGGAGTCAGGCGCAGAGAGCAGAGGTGAGGAACTGTGTGTTTATTCAATAAAAACACAACACGATCGACGCCAACACAACGGGCGTGAAAAATGCAAAGTGCCCAAACAACAGGTGCACAGCATGCATGAAAATAGAACAGTAGTAGATCGCCAGCACATCCAAATACAAAAAAACACAACCTGACGCTAAATAATCCCGCACAACACTGGGCGGGCTAACCAGGCTTAAATAACCAAAATCAAAAGACAAATGAGGAACAGGTGCAACCAATAAGACAAACCAAACGAAAAGGAAAAAAGGATCAGCGGCGGCTAGTAGGTCGGTGACGACGACCGCCGAGCGCCGCCCGAGCAGGCAGGGGAGCCACCTTCGGTGGGATTCGTGACATAAGTGGTTGTTGGGCAAGTGATTTAGGACACAGACACACTAAAGCAAAAAAATCTGTATTTAGCATCAAGTCGACATTGTTGTTAGTTTAACTATGAATCATTTTTAATGTATCTTGTTTTTATTGTACATCATTATTTAAAATAATTTTTTGTAATGAAAAGTACTATACAAAGTATATGTATGTCATGTCTGCCGAAATGTTGCAATTGTTTAATGTGTTTTGTTTGGTAAATTGTTTTGTAAATATTAATTCACATTTATGGTGCCACTAAACAAACAATGAATTATGTAAATTAATTTTGTCAATATTGTTAAATATTTTTTTTTATAATGGAGGGAGGGTGGACAGGGAGTTAAAAAAATGAACCCCAACGGGTTCTTTGAGGAACCATTAAAAGGGGTTCTTCGAATTATCTTTTTCAAGGGTTCTTCGAAGAACTTATAGGGGTTCCCACAAAAGGTTCTTTGAAGAACCTTTTTCAAGGGTTCCTCGAAGAACTTACAGGGGTGTCAGGGATTTCTTCGTCGGAGGACGATATGGCAAAATCATCATCGGAAAATGAGGACCAATATGCAGCAGAGTTGAGATGGTTCATTTTGAACTTTTAATAAATTCCAAAACGAACATACAAAATAACAAAAATGAACGCACGATACACTGACAGTCCTGTTAGGTTTACACACACTAAACACGGAACACACACTAAACACGGAACAATCTCCCACAATTAAACAGACAAACACAGCCAACTAATATAGGACTTCCAATCAAAGGCAACACCACACAGCTGCCTTCAATTGGAAGTCCACCCCAATTAACCAAACATAGACATACAACTAACTAGATCAACATAGAAATACGTAAACAAGGAACAGTGCCCAAAAACCCCGGGATAATAAATCAAACGCCCTCCTAACTAACACGCCACCCTGAACCACATAAAACAAATACCCTCTGCCACGTCCTGACCAAACTAAAATGACAATTAACCCTTATACTGGCCAGGACGTGACAGTACCCCCCCCCCCCCCCCCTTAAAGGTGCTAACCCCGGAAGCACCTTAAGAAAAACAACCCCAAACAACAACAAAAACAAAAATTCCCCCCTACTAAAGGGAGGGAAGGGAGGGTGGCTGCCGTCAACGATGGCATTGTGCTACACCCCCCCTCCCCAACCCACCTATATCTGGAGGTGGCTCTGGTTCTGGCCGTTCCAGGCAGTCGGGCCACTCTGGCATCGCCGGGGGGCAGTCGGGGCAGTCTGGCAGCTCGGGGCAGTCTGGCCGCTCTGGCAGCTCGGGGCAGTCTGGCGGGGCAGTCTGGCAGCTCGGGGCAGTCTGGCCGCTCTGGCAGCTCGGGGCAGTCTGGCCGCTCTGGCAGCTCGGGGCAGTCTGGCAGCTCGGGGCAGTCTGGCAGCTTGGGGCAGTCTGGCAGCTCTGGCAGCTCGGGGCAGTCTGGCAGCTCGGGGCAGTCTGGCAGCTCTGACATCTCCGGGCAGTCTGGCCACTGACATCTCCGGGCAGTCTGGCCACTCTGGCAGCTCCTGACTAGTGGGTGGCTCTGGCGACTCTTCACTGACGGGCGGCTCTGGCGACTCTTGACTGACGGGCAGTTCTGGCGACTCTTGACTGACGGGCAGTTCTGGCGACTCTTGACTGACGGGCAGTTCTGGCGACTCTTGACTGACGGGCAGTTCTGGCGACTCTTGACTGACGGGCAGTTCTGGCGACTCTTGACTGACGGGCAGTTCTGGCGACTCTTGACAGCACCACGCACTAGATGCCTTGTGCGTGGTGCTGGTACTGGGTGTACCAGACTGGGAACACGCACCTCCAGGCTAGTGCGGGGAGCGGGAACAGGACGAGTCAGACTGGGCTGACGTACTTCCGGGTCCGCACGAGAGACAGGAGCTGGAAACCTAGGGCTATGGAGGCGCACAGGCGGTCTTGATCTTACCTCCTGCACAACCCGTCCTGGCTGGATGGAACTAGTAGCCCTGTACGAGCGGGGTGCTTGTACAGGGCGGACTGGGCTGTGCAGGGGCCTGATGGTAGCCGTGCGTAGAGCGGGAGTTGGGTAGCCTGGTCCTCAGAGGCGTACCGGCGACCAGATGCGCTGCGCAGGCATCCTCCTACCAGGCTGGATGCCCGCTCTAGCACGGCACCTGCGAGGGGCTGGAATAACGCGCACCGGACTGTGCGTGCGTATGGGTGAGATAGTGCGCTCCTCAGCGAAACATGGTGCTCTCCACCTCATACGCTCCTCCATATAACCACGGGTAGCTGGCTTCCGGCTCTTCCTAGGCCTAGCCAAACTACCCGTGTGCCCCCCCCAAAAAATGTATTGGGGGTGCCTCTCGTGCTTCAACGCCAGTCATGTCCCTCGGAAACGTTCCCGGTCCATACCAGCCTTACTCCATGGGCCTTCTCCGGCCATAACCTGCTCCCAAGTCCATCTCTCCCGTTTGTCCAAATCAAAATTCCTCTGCTCCTTCCTCTGCTGCTTGGTCCTGGTTTGGTGGGAGATTCTGTCAGGGATTTCTTCGTCGGAGGACGATATGGCGAAATCATCATCGGAAAATGAGGACCAATATGCAGCAGAGTTGAGATGGTTCATTTTGAACTTTTAATAAATTCCAAAACGAACATACCAAATAACAAAAACGAACGCACGATACACTGACAGTCCTGTTAGGTTTACACACACTAAACACGGAACAATCTCCCACAATTAAACAGACAAACACACCCAACTAATATAGGACTTCCAATCAAAGGCAACACCACACAGCTGCCTTCAATTGGAAGTCCACCCCAATTAACCAAACATAGACATACAACTAACTAGATCAACATAGAAATATGTAAACAAGGAACAGTGCCCAAAAACCCAGGAATAATAAATCAAACGCCCTCCTAACTAACACACCACCCTGAACCACATAAAACAAATACCCTCTGCCACGTCCTGACCAAACTAAAATGACAATTAACCCTTATACTGGCCAGGACGTGACAAGGGGTTCCCCCACAGTTAAATTTGAAGAATCCCTAAAGGATACTCCAGGAACCTTTACTTTTTTGAGTGTGCCATGACGACCGACCGACCTCAGTTCATCTTTCAATCACCCACGTCGGTATAACCAATGAGGAGATGGGAGAGGCAGGACTTGCACCGCGTTCAGCATCACAAATACAACTGACTTCTATTTTAGCGCTTGGCAACGCAGACGCTTGTGTAGGCGGCCTCCCTGTGGCTCAGTTGGTAGAGCATGGTGTTTGCAACGCCAGGGTTGTGGGTTCGATTCCCACGGGGGGCCAGTACGAGGAAAAAAATAAAAAGGGATGAAATGAATTGAAATGTATGCATTCACTACTGTAAGTCGCTCTGGATAAGAGCGTCTGCTAAATGACGTAAATGTAATGTAAATGTAATGTAGGTGTAATGATTGAATAACATGTACAGTTGAAGTCGGAAGTTTACATACACTTAGGTTGGAGTCATTTAAAATCCTTTTTCAACCACTCCACAAATTTCTTGATAACAAACTATAGTTTTGGCAAGTTGGTTAGGACATCTACTTTGTGCATGACACAAGTAATTTTTCCAACAATTGTTTACAGACAGATTATTTCACTTATAATTCACTGTATCACAATTCCAGTGGGTTGACTGTGCCTTTAAACAGCTTGGAAAATTCCAGAAAATGATGTCAAGGCTTTAGAAGCTTCTGATAGGCTAATTGACATAATTTGGGTCAATTGGAGGTGTACCTGTGGATGTATTCCAAAGCCTACCTTCAAACTGACCATCATTATGTTTGGAGGGAAAAGGGGGATGCTTGCAAGCCGAAGAACACCATCCCAACCGTGAAGCACGGGGGTGGCAGCATCATGTTGTGGGGGTGCTTTGCTGCAGGAGGGACTGGTGCACTTCACAAAATAGATGGCATCATGAGGTAGGAACATTATGTGGATATATTGAAGCAACATCTCAAGACATCAGTCAGGAAGTTAAAGCTTGGTCGCAAATGGGTCTTCCAAATGGACAATGACCCCAAGCATACTTCCAAAGTTGTGGCAAAATGGCTAAAGGACAACAAAGTCAAGGTATTGGAGTGGCCATCACAAAGCCCTATACCTCAACCTCAAATACCTCAAAATTTGTAGACAGAACTGAAAAAGCGTGTGCGAGCAACTGGGCCTACAAACCTGACTCAGTTACACCAGCTCTGTCAGCAGAAATGGGCCAAAATTCACCCAGCTTATTGTGGGAAGCTTGTGGAAGGCTACCCAAAACGTTTGACCCAAGTTAAACAATTTAAAGGCAATGCTACTAAATACTAATTGAGTGTATGTAAACTTCTGACCCACTGGGAATGTGATGAAAGAAATAAAAGCTGAAATAAAGCATTCTCTCCAGTATTATTCTAACATTTCACATTCTTAAAATAAGGTGGTGATCCTAACTGACCTAAGACAGAGCATTTTTACTAGGATTAAATGTCAGGAATTGTGAAAAGCTGAGTTTAAATGTATTTGGCTAAGGTTTATGTAATCTTCTGACTTCAACTGTATGTATGAATTTATTTAGCAATGCTTGCACACACAATGCGAGCGGTTTTGTTCAGCATGTTAAGCTCTGGTCTGTCCGAGGAGTGAGGATAAACAGCATGTTGGCATGTTCTCTGCAATCCACTTCATGTTTTAATTTTTACTTTGGGTGTAGGGGAGGGTCACTGGTCTTTTTTCAAGTGTTCAAGATGGGTCGGGGAAAAATATTCACTACCGGTTAAAAGTTTTACAACACCTTCTTATTTAAGGGTTTTTATTTATTTTATACTATTTTCTACATTGTAGAATATTAGTGAAGACATCAAACTAGGAAATAACACATATGGAATCATGTAGTAACCAAAAAAGTGTTAAACAAATCAAAACCAAATTTAGATTTGAGATTCTTCAAATAGCCACCCTTTGCCTTGATGACGGCTTTGCACATTCTTGGCATTCTCTCAACCAGCTTCACCTGGCATGCTTTTCCAACAATTTTGAATGAGTTCCCACATATGCTGAGAACTTGTTGGCTGCTTTTCCTTCTCTCTGAGGTCCAACTCATCCCAAACCATCTCAATTTGGTTGAAGTCGGGGGAATTGTGGAGGCCAGGTCATCCAATGCAGCACTCCATCACTCTCCTTCTTGGTAAAATAGCCCTTACAGAGTCTGAAGGTGTGTTTTGGGTCATTGTCCTGTTGAAAAACAAATGGTAGGCCCACTAAGCGCAAACCAGAGGGGATGGCGTATCGCTGCAGAATGCTGTGGTAGCCATGCTGGTTAAGTGTGCCTTGAATTCTAAATAAATCAGTCTCACCAGCAACCCCACACCATAACATCACCTCCTCCATGCTTTACTGTGGTAAATACACATGCAGAGATCATCCGTTCACCCACACCGCGTCTCACAAAGACACAGCGGTTGGAACCAAAAATATCCAATTCGGACTCCACACCAAAGGACAAATTTCCAACGGTCTAATGTCCATTGCTCGTGTTTCTTGGCCCAAGCAAGTCTCTTCTTATTATTGGTGTCCTTTAGGAGTGGTTTCATTGCAGCAATTCCACCATGAAGTCCTGATCCACACAGTCTCCTCTGAACAGTTGATGTTGAGATGTGTCTGTTACTTGAACTCTGAAGCATTTATTTGGGCTGCAATTTCTGTGGCTGGTAACTCTAATCAAATCAAATTTATTTATATAGCCCTTCGTACATCAGCTGATATTCTCAAAGTGCTGTACAGAAACCCAGCCTAAAACCCCAAACAGCAAGCAAAGCATGTGAAAGAAGCACGGTGGCTAGGAAAAACTCCCTAGGAAAAACTCCCTAGAAAGGCCAAAAACCTAGGAAGAAACCTAGAGAGGAACCAGGCTATGAGGGGTGGCCAGTCCTCTTCTGGCTGTGCAGGGTGGATATTATAACAGAACATGGTCAAAATGTTAAAATGTTAAAATGTTCATAAATGACCAGCATGGTCAAATAATAATAATCATAGTAGTTGTCGAGGGTGCAACAAGCACGTCCGGTGAACAGGTCAGGGTTCCATAGCCGCAGGCAGAACAGTTGAAACTGGAGCAGCAGCACGGCCAGGTGGACTGGGGACAGCAAGGAGTCATCATACCAGGTAGTCCTGAGGCATGGTCCTAGGGCTCAGGTCCTCCGAGAGAAAGACAGAAAGAGAGAAAGAGAGAATTAGAGAGAGCATATTTAAATACACACAGGACACCGGATAAGACAAGAGAAATACTCCAGATGTAACAGACTGACCCTAGCCCCCCGACACATAAACTACTGCAGCATAAATACTGGAGGCTGAGACAGGAGGGATCAGAAGACACTGTGGCCCCATCCGATGATACCCCCGGACAGGGCCAAACAGGCAGGATATAACCCCACCCACTTTGCCAAAGCACAGCCCCCACACCACTAGAGGGATGTCTCCAGCCACCAACTTACCGTCCTAAGACAAGGCCGAGTATAGCCCACAACGATCTCCGCCATGGCACAACCCAAGGGGGGGGCGCCAACCCAGACAGGAAGACCACGTCAGTGACTCAACCCACTCAAGTGACGCACCCCTCCCATGGACGGCATGGAAGAACACCAGTAGGCCAGTGACTCAGCCCCTGTAAAAGGGTTAGAGGCAGAGAATCCCAGTGGAAAGAGGGGAACCGGCAAGGCAGAGACAGCAAGGGCGGTTCGTTGCTCCAGCCTTTCCGTTCACCTTCACACTCCTGGGCCAGACTATACTTAATCATAGGACCTACTGAAGAGATAAGTCTTCAGTAAAGACTTAAAGGTTGAGACTGAGTCTGCGTCTCTCACATTGGTAGGCAGACCATTCCATAAGAATGGAGCTCTATAGGAGAAAGCCCTACCTCCAGCCGTTTGCTTAGAAATTCTAGGGACAATTAGGAGGCCTGCGTCTTGTGACCGTAGCGTACGTGTAGGTATGTACGGCAGGACCAAATCGGAAAGATAGGTAGGAGCAAGCCCATGTAATGCTTTGTAGGTTAGCAGTAAAACCTTGAAATCAGCCCTTGCCTTAACAGGAAGCCAGTGTAGGGAGGCTAGCACTGGAGTAATATGATCAAATTTTTTGGTTCTAGTCAGGATTCTAGCAGCCGTATTTAGCACTAACTGAAGTTTATTTAGTGCTTTATCCGGGTAGCCGGAAAGTAGAGCATTGCAGTAGTCCAGCCTAGTAACAAAAGTAACAAAAGCATGGATTAATTTTTCTGCGTCATTTTTGGACAGAAAATTTCTGATTTTTGCAATGTTACGTAGATGGAAAAAAGCTGTCCTTGAAACAGTCTTGATATGTTCTTCAAAAGAGAGATCAGGGTCCAGAGTAACGCCGAGGTCCTTCACAGTTTTATTTGAGACGACTGTACAACCATCCAGATTAATTGTCAGATTCAACAGAAGATCTCTTTGTTTCTTGGGACCTAGAACAAGCATCTCTGTTTTGTCCGAGTTTAAAAGTAGAAAGTTTGCAGCCATCCACTTCTTTATGTCTGAAACACAGGCTTCTAGCGAGGGCAATTTTGGGGCTTCACCATGTTTCATTGAAATGTACAGCTGTGTGTCGTCCGCATAGCAGTGAAATTTAACATTATGTTTTCGAATGACATCCCCAAGAGGTAAAATATATAGTGAAAACAATAGTGGTCCTAAAACGGAACCTTGAGGAACACCGAAATTTACAATTGATTTGTCAGAGGACAAACCATTCACAGAGACAAACTGATATCTTTCCGACAGATAAGATCTAAACCAGGCCAGAACTTGTCCATGTAGACCAATTTGGGTTTCCAATCTCTCCAAAAGAATGTGGTGATCGATGGTATCAAAAGCGGCACTAAGATCTAGGAGCACGAGGACGTAATGAACGTATCCTCTGCAGCAGAGGTAACTCTGGGTCTTCCTTTCCTGTGGCGGTCCTCATGAGAGCCAGTTTCATCATAGCGCTTGATGGTTTTTGTGACTGGAATTGAAGAAACTTTCAAAGTTCTTGAAATGTTCCGTATTGACTGACGTCTTAAAGTAATGATGGAATGTCGTTTCTCTTTGTCGTTTCTCTTTGTCAATATGGACTTGGTCTTTTACCAAATAGGGCTAGAATTTCCACAAATTAACTTTTTAAGAAGGCACACCTGTTAATTGAAATGCATTCCAGGTGACTACCTCATGGAGCTGGTTGAAAGAATGCCAAGAGTGTGCAAAGCTGTCATCAAGGCAATGTGTGGCTATTTGAAGAATCTCAAATATAAAATAGATTTTCACTTGTTTAACACTTTCTTGGTTACTACATGATTCCATGTGTGTTATTTCATAGTTTTGATGTCTTCACTATTATTCTACAATGTATAAAATAGTAAAAATAAAGACAAACCCTTCTAAAACTTTTGACCGGTAGTGTAGGTAACACTTAATTTTAAGGGGTCCTTATTACCTCCTTATTACACATGTAATTACACTAACAAATATTGTTAATTTAATAACTGTAGTTACATTGTAATAACAACATAACTGGTGGTAATTGCGGTCTGTAATTACAGAGGTGTAAGAACATGCTTGTTACCATGCTTGTTACAAATTCATCAATTTAGTGTTAAGTTTCTTCTCAGCTGCATCTGATTCAGTAATAACTGTCACAAGGTTGTAATCTCATGGACAGATGCGCTATGTGTCCGAAAAGGTTATAATAAAAAATAACTTATAATTGATGTGTACATTACCCATTATGACAACCTGAACCTCCTTGCCATCCAAGTGAGGATAAACCCATTAGTACAACACAGAGTACATGTAATATCTGCATAAGTACAATGTAATTACTCGGTGTTACACAGGATTTATCTACTTAAAATGAAGTGTATCTCGAGGGCTACTTACTTGTAATTAATGTGTACTCATATAGTACATTGCCCATCCTGACAACCTGGTCCTCATTTTAAGGCTTCTGGAAGCACCATCTAAGTGGGAGGATAATCACACTAGTACACCACAGATTAAATGTAATATCTGCATAAACACAATGTAATTACTAGGTGTTACACAGGATATAGCTACTTAAAAGGAAGTGTATCTTGAAGGCTACTTACTTGTAATTAATATGTGCTTATATAGTACATTACTCATCTTGACAACCTGGCCCTTATTTTACAGCTTCCGGAAGCACCACCGAAGTGAGAAAATAAACACACAAGTACACATACATAATATGTTGTAACATTTCTTCAGGGACTTGATTCCATTCAGCCACAAGAGCATTAGTGGGGTCGGGCACTGATGTTGGGCGATTAAGCCTGGCTTGTAGTTGCCGTTCCAATTCATCCCAAAGGTGTTCGAGGGAGTTGAGGTCAGGGCTCTGTGCAGGCCAGTCAAGTTCTTTCACACCGATCTCCACAAACCATTTCTGTATGGACCTCGCTTTGCGTACGGGGGCATTGTCATGCTGAAACAGGAAAGGGCCTTCTCCAAACTGTTGCCAGAAAGTTGGAAGCACATAATCATTTAGAATGTCATTGTATGCTGTAGCGTTGAGATTTATCTTCACTGGAACTAAGGGACCTACAGTGAGGGGAAAAAGTCTTTGATCCCCTGCTGATTTTGTACGTTTGCCCACTGACAAAGAAATGATCATTCTATAATTTTAATGGTAGGTTTATTTGAACAGTGAGAGACAGAAGAAAAACAAAAAAATCCAGAAAAACGCATGTCAAAAATGTTATAAAATGATTTGCATTTCAATGAGGGAAATAAGTATTTGACCCCTCTGCAAAACATGACTTAGTACTTGGTGGCAAAACCCTTGTTGGCAATCACAGAGGTCAGACGTTTCTTGTAGTTGGCCACCAGGTTTGCACACATCTCAGGAGGGATTTTGTCCCACTCCTCTTTGCAGATCTTCTCCAAGTCATTAAGGTTAAGGCTGGCATTTGGCAACTCGAACCTTCAGCTCCCTCCACAGATTTTCTATGGGATTAAGGTCTGGATACTAGCTAGGCCGCTCCAGGACCTTAATGCGCTTCTTCTTGAGCCACTCCTTTGTTGCCTTGGTCGTGTGTTTTGGGTCATTGTCATGCTGGAATACCCATCCACGACCCATTTTCAATGCCCTGGCTGAGGGAAGGAGGTTCTCACCCAAGATCTGACGGTACATGGGCCCATCCATCGTCCCTTTGATGCGGTGAAGTTGTCCTGTCCCCTTAGCAGAAAAACACCCCCAAAGCATAATGTTTCCACCTCCATGTTTGACGGTGGGGATGGTGTTCTTGGGGTCATAGGCAGCATTCCTCCTCCTCCAAACACGGCGAGTTGAGATGATGCCAAAGAGCTCCATTTTGGTCTCATCTGACCACAACACTTTCACCCAGTTGTCCTCAGTTGTCCAACTTCAGACGGGCATGTATATGTGCTTTCTTGAGCTTGGGCTGATTCCTCACCGTTCTCATGATCATTGCAACTCCACGAGGTGAGAACTTGCATGGAGCCCCAGGACGAGAGAGATTGACAGTTCTTTTGTGTTTCTTCCATTTGCGAATAATCGCACCAACTGTTGTCATCTTCTCACCAAGCTGCTTGGCGATGGTCTTGTAGCCCATTCCAGCCTTGTGTAGGTCTACAATCTTGTCCATGACATCCTTGGAGAGCTCTTTGGTCTTGGCCATGGTGGAGAGTTTGGAATCTGATTGATTGCTTCTGTGGACAGGTGTCTTTTATACAGGTAACAAATAGAGATTAGGAGCACTCCCTTTAAGAGTGTGCTCCTAATCTCAGCTCGTTGCCTGTATAAAAGACACCTGGGAGCCAGAAATCTTTCTGATTGAGAGGGGGTCAAATACTAATTTCCCTCATTAAAATGCAAATCAATTTATAACATTTTTGATTCCTGTTTCCACTGCTCCAGAGTCCAATGGCGGCAAGCTTCACACCACTCCAGCCGACGCTTGGCATTGCGCATGGTGATCTTTGGCTTGTGTGCGGCTGCTCGGCTATGGAAACCCACGAACAGTTCTTGTGCTGAAGTTGCTTTCAGAGGCAGTTTAGGACTCGGTAGTGAGTGTTGCAACCGAGGACAGATGATTTTCAGTTGACAGGGACAGTTCTAGCAGGGCAGAAATTAGACAAACGGACTTGTTGGAAAGGTGGCATCCTATGACAGTGCCACAGTGAAAGTGAGCTCTTACTGAGCTCTTCAGTAAGGTAATTATCCTGCCAATGTTTGACTATGGAGATTGCATGGCTGTGTGCTCGATTTTATATACACCTGTCAGCAACGGGTATGGCTGAGATAGCCAAATCCACTAATTTGAAGGGACGTCCATATAATTTTGTATATACAGTATAGGGTATTTATTATGACAATACTTTCTCCAGACAATTTGACGTTTGCGCTGCACCCGATCCTATAGCTGTACAGCAAATTATCAATCTGTTCGCTAGCTCACCTGACCTGTGTTGATTGACAGTTTGCTGGTCTAATCAGAGTGCCGAGTGTGCGTTTCACGAGCCAATCTGTTGTAGTTTTTTTGCAAGGGCGATGCTACTGTCTCTGTCTGCGTATAGATTGATGCATGTAGACTCTGTGCCACAACATTTGTGACAAAATGTTACAAAACCTGACCAGATCATTTCAAATCATCAGTCTCAAGTCAAAGTCGAGTCTCAAGTTATCAAGACAGCTCTGTAGTTAGGCACCTTGGTTGGCTAGTTAGCTATATTAGCTAAATTTGGCTAGCTCGCTCACAAAGGACTTGTGGGCTTAATGTTTTCCCTATACAAAACATAGAAACTGGTTCTGTTCCACGTGCTCCATCTCCGGCCTCTAGGTCACCAGGCTGCTCGTTATGGCGCACACCTGCCACCATCGTTACGCGTTCCTGCGTGTCATCAGACTCATCTGGACTGCATCACCTCCCGGATTACCTTCCCTATAAATGTTACTCCCTTTGGTTCCTTCCCCAGGCATTATTGTTTCTATTCCTGTGTCATGTCTGTGCGTTGTTCGTGTTTCTTATTTTGTATTATGTTGTGTTTATTTATTAAATCACTCACTCCCTGAACTTGCTTCTCGACTCTCAGCGCACATCGTTACAGTAGAAAATGTGCCAAACTAGCCTGACACAGCAGTGAAATTTTGCCTTTACAAACATAGCATGCCACAGATTTAGGACCTGAAAAAAGAAATTGTGGTCTGCTGGGCAGTTCCCAAATCCTTATGTTACATCGCTGCATGTCAGTCCTTTTCAGACAATCCCCCTATCACTGTTGGTCCTCCTCTGTGACCTCACGGCTGAGGGTTTTAACTTTCCTCTTGAGAATTAGAATCAGAAGTACAGTCGTATAGCTCATCGCAATACTTCACCTCTTCGGGCAAATAGTACCCTAGACTGTCCTGATCATCTGGTTGAGAATTCCAGAATATTCCTCGATCCCAGCAGAAATGTCCCATCCACATAGTAGGAATTTAGATGTGCAGATAGACCAAAGCCCAGTCTATTTTACCGTTACTATAGTCAAGTCTCAAGTCTGTGGGTTATGGGATTTAAATATAGATGTTACCATTTTAGTAATCAACCTAGCTAGCTAGTAAAAGTTTAAAAAAAAAATATTTCAAAACAGGCGGACCAGATACCCAGTGACAACACTCAGGTATGCAGCTGCCATTTTCCATTGGGAAAGATAAATTGCTCTGTATTTACCAGAAAAGGTAGCTCATCCACCATGATAGAAGAGGAAGATCCAAACCCTACCAGCATGCCAGACGATGAAGTTCCAGGTCCCTCGGCCGCTGGTAAGAGGCTGCTGTCTGCACAGTTGCAGAATGTTCTCACTGAGGTGCATATTAAGGAAACATTTGCGCAGTGGAAGGTTTACAGGAGAATCAGCTGTATACCTGCAACAGGTATTCAGCATCACAGCTGTCTGATAAAGTACTTAGGATGGAATCAGGACTTCCAGACAAAGACATGTTCAACATCATTGAATACTTGGAACGCTACAAGGACTGCGTTGTCTACTTTGCCAAGTAGAGGGTTGAGATGCAGTCATATGAGGATCACGTGTTTATGGTGCTTATGAAGTTGCGTCACAGCTACACCAACTTGCATCTGGCTCAACTATTCCATTGTAGTACAATCACTGTTACAATCACTTTCATTATCGTGATCCACAATCTTTTTTCATGAGCATCATGAAGACTGTTCCAAGTCAGGAGAAAAACCAAACATGTTTTCCTACATCTTTTCAGGGTTCCAGCAGAAACTTCAGGATAGTCATTGACTGTACTGATATAGAAGTTGCTATTCCAAGTCCGATGGATCTGCAGAAGCAAACCTACTATGTGTACCGTTCAATATATTACTTCAAGCTACTCCAGGGAATTGCACCTCATGCGGTGATAACATACTGCAGTGATTGTATCCAAGATCTGTGTCGGACAAAGCCATTGTCCAGAAGTCAGGGTTTTAGAAGATTTTCACGTCTGGAGACATGATTTTGACAGACAAAGACTTCTTGATCCAGAGCTTAATGCCTGCAGGAGTCAGTCTGAACATTCCTCCATTCCTGAACCGCGGAAGATTCACAGAGAGTGAAATACATCTCACAAAAGACATAGTGAGAAACAGGATTCATGTTGAAAGGGCAAATGCTTGACTAAAAGATTTCAAAATCCTGAGATTCATCCCACCTTATCTGTATTGTTATAGTAATGTGCTGGTGTAGACTTACTGTGCACTTGTAAACCCCTAAAACCCACTCATCAGCTGTTGATTGGGAAACAAGAACAAACAATGAGGCATGAGGATTGGGTGTTGAGGAACCACTTGTCACATTGTCCAAGGTGGGTTTGTGTTATGATAAACAATGCATTTTCTGTCCAGATAAAGATGTTGATACAGCATTGAAAAGGAAACACCACTGACCAAATGTCTCTTTGTTTTCCAGTCCAACAGGAGTGCATCTCTCAGACCATCTGGTGCATGGACATCCTGTGGCAGTGTGATCAGAGCGCGAGCACATCGAGCCTGTGGACGAAAAGGTCAGTAACTCATCAAATATAATACAATATTGTGTGAAACATTGCATTTGTAGATGCATCGACATTTAGACTTTCTGTCCCCTTTTCCCATGTTTTGGACATGAGACGTGACATGCGGAACATCAGGCTCACCCCACCTTTTGATTAAAAAGTTGGAGGAAATACATTCCTAGCGTGTGAGGAACATGTTTGCTGGCCTCATAAATGCTAGCAAGCAAATATTTAGAAACACTTTTTTTTGTTTGGCTAGAGTTATGTTAGCTAATTTGCAATCCCTTTAGCTTGCTTGCTAGCTGTAGGTATTTATAAAATTGTGCCAAAATGTCCCGTTTCCATCAAAGCTGTTTTATGTGGTACGACTTTACTGACATAGAAACTGTGGATGGAAACATAGTTACTTATCTTTTCCACCCTTTTATTTCTGCATTGTTACAGGACATCAGTGTCAACACCTGTGAGCACATTCGAGGTTGTTATTATTTCAAGTGTGTTTTGCAGATGGGCAGATCTTGACGCGATAACTTAATTCCTGGGATAAATAAATAATTGCACCAATGCATCCCATCCAAAAGTAAAAAAGTTCCTCGACAGCGAAACCCTTGCAAGGTTACATGATGGAATAAGAGTTTGTCTTATGACCATTATAAGTGCTTTTATAAAACATTATTCAACCAAACTTAATAGGCGTATAATTTGACAAGCACGGATAGCTATTTCACAATTTTAACCTTTTAACCATGTTGAAAAATGTTTAATTGATAGTTATAGGAATTGAACTATTGTCAAATGTACCGTTAACCTGTCGTTAACCTGTCTGGGCTAGGGGGCAGTATTTTCACGGCCGGATGAAAAACGTACCCAATTTAAACAGGTTACTACTCTGGCCAAGAAACTATAATATGCATATTATTAGTAGATTTGGATAGAAAACACTCTGAAGTTTCTAAAACTGTTTGAATGGTGTCTGTGAGTATAACAGAACTCATATGGCAGGCAAAACCCTGAGAATAATTCAACCAGGAAGTGGAGGATCTGAGAATTGTAGTTCTTCTTTCTAGTCCCTTTCGAAACTACAGTATCCGTGGGGTTATGTTGCACTTCCTAAGGCTTCCATTGGCTGTCTAAAGCCTTCAGAAAGTGGTTTGAGCATTCTCCTGTCACTGGGCAGATAATAGGAGCTCAGTTTCTGAGTGGATTGCCTGGCAACAAAGAGATTGGATATGAGCGGTCATGCGAGCACGCTGTTCCTTCTTTTTCTCCTTGAATGAATACGCTATTGTCCGGTTGGAATATTATCGCAATTTTACGTAAAAAATACCATAAAGATTGATTTTAAACAGCGTTTGACATGCTTCTAAGTACGGTAATGGAACATTTTGACTTTTCGTCTCTTGTTCCGCGCTCGCAAGTTATGCCTTTGGATAAGTGATCTGTACGCACGAACAAAACGGAGGTATTTGGACATAAATATGGATTATTTGGAACAAAACCAACATTTCTTGTGGAGGTAGCAGTCCTGGGAGTGCATTTTGACGAAGATCAGCAAAGGTAAGAGAATATTTCTAATACTAATTCTGAGTTTAGGTTGCCCCAAACTTGGTGGGTGTCTGTATAGCTCACCGTGATGGCTGAGCTATGTACTCAGAATATTGAAAAATGTGCTTTCTCCATAAAGCTATTTTAAAATCTGACACAGCGGTTGCATCCAGGGGTAGTCTATCTATAATTCTTTAAATAATTGTTTTATATTTTGTCAACGTTTATGATGAGTATTTTTGTAAATTGATGTGCACGTTCATCGGACGTTTTGGTGGGAATACATTTTGTGAACATCACGCGCCAATGTAAAATGCTGTTTTTGGATCTAAATATGAACTTTATCGAACAAAACATACATGTATTGTGTAACATAATGTCCTAGGAGTGTCATCTGATGAAGATTGTCAAAGGTTAGTGCTTCATTTAGCTGTGTTTTGGGTTTTATTGATACATGTCCTTGCTTGGAAAATGGCTGTGTGATTATTTTTGTCTATGTACTCTCCTAACATAATCTAATGTTTTGCTTTCACTGTAAAGCCTTTTTGAAATCGGACAATGTGGTTACATCAAGGAGAAGTGTATCTTTAAAATGGTGTAAAATAGTTGTATGTTTGAGAAAGATGAATTATAACATTTTATTGTTTTTGAATTTGCCGCCCTGATATTTCACTGGCTGTGTCCCGCAGGTGGGACGCTAGCGTCCCGCGTAGCCCATAGAAGTTAAATGATTTAATAATTTAAAGTGTTTTTTATGTGATCCATTTGTGAACCTGTTTTTGACATTGAGCCTGGGCATCAGACTCCAGATCTTTATGGCAGAGTTGTATCAATGAGGTGATCGGTTTTCAATTGGCTAACACATATCACGTAGTTTGAAATATGATCCGTTGGGACGCTATCGGAAACTTTAACATTTGTAACAAGCATGGCATTCGTCATTACACCCTTGTAATTAAAGACTTCAATTACATTTTACATTTACATTTTAGTCATTTAGCAGACGCTCACAATTTTTTTTCTCCCCATACTGGTCCCCCGTGGGAATCGAACCCACAACCCTGGCGTTGCAAACACGTTACAAACACCATGCTCTACCAACTGAGCCACACCCTCCCCAGGGTTACCACCAGTTACATGTATGTGTTGCATTGTAGCTATGAATTATTACAATTAATTACATTACTTAATTATATATGTAATTACACTGTAATAAGGACCCCTTAAAATGACGCATTAACAAAATATATTTTACTGAAGGGAGGTTCATCCATTTTCATTCAGAGGTCTGATTTTCTCCAGGTATTCCTCATTATAAATAATGTACAGTCCCTAACTTAGCTAACGACGTTAGATAACGCTTGGTTTCCATACAGTTTTCTGTTTCCAAAACTAGAATCTGAAACAGAGTGGACTGCATTTTGTAGACTTTACCCTTTGCCAAAGTTTTCAAAAATTGTGTTGTTTAGAAGGAGTGCAAGGGCAAATTTAGTTATTGCATACGTGCACTTCACAGCTACGTTCCCTAAAGGAAATATGCAAATAAATGCTAGAATGCTCCAATAGGATTGTTACATCTGCTCCTGCCACGCCCTCTGCTTCTCATCCTGTCTCCCTAACCTGCCCACTCCCCCTGTGCTCTCTCCCTCTTCCCGTGTGTGTGTGTGTGTGTGTGTGTGTGTGTGTGTGTGTGTGTGTGTGTTGTGTGTGTGTGTGTGTGTGTGTGTGTGTGTGTGGGTGGAGACAAGTGTGCTGGAGGCAGAGCAGATCCCCACCAGCTGCAACCTGTTCCATAATCAAGACCTCTATAAATACTCAGCCCTGCCACTTCCACGCTGCCAGGTAGTAACCTCTGCTCAGTCAGTCTGCGGTTTTTAGCTGTTTGTTCCTGCTTAGAACCTGTTTTCATGTTATTCCTGTTTTCCCTTGCCTGACGCTGTTTTCCTCTCCGCTACAGTTCTTCCCGCTCTGACTTTGGCCCCTGTCTCCAGTCCCACGTCTTGTCAGTCCTGCTACTCTGTCCTGGACCCTCCACTCCACTGCGTCCTTGGATTCCTCTCTGGACCTGCTTGCCCAGTCGCAACTCCCCTCACTCCAGCCTCAGCCTTCGCACCTGGCTTCCCCTGGCCTGCACCCCATCTTCCCCCTGTGTTTCAATAAATACCATGGTTACCTCATCCCAGTCTTCTAGTCTGAGTCTGCTCTTGGGTTCACCTGTTCCGCTTCGCGTGACAAGGATCTCACTAGCTTGTTCTTGGCTGCCCACCTCCTTTCTTGTTCTGCCCACTATGATTCAGTTGCTCTCATTGGAAACGATAGATTCTGGGATATCTTGTGTTAGTTATAAAAATCTCTCCAATCCTGTTCCTGGAGAGCTACCGTCCTGAACAACCTGGTCTCAGAGCATTTCATATTATTCTGTATGTAACTCCAAGACACTCCATTTAGTATGATATGTTGCATTTCATACCGTATGTATTAATTTATGGATGTCCATCATCCATTTCTTATGATATGTTACGTATTACAATTCGTATGATATGTTCCGAATTTGCAAAACCTAAAATATGTTTTGAATTTGCAAAATGTACAATATGTTACGAATGTGCAAAATGTACAATATGTTACGAATTCCAATTTGTTGTGGCTCACGTTAGCTAGGTGGCTAAAGTTATCTATTAGGAGTTAGGGTTTTAAGGTTAGGGTTAAAGTTAGGTTCAAGGGTAAGGAGAAGGGTTAGTAAGGTTAGGGTTAAGGGAAGAGTTGGCTAACATGCTAAATGGTTGCAAAGTATCTAAAAAGTAGTAAGTCATTTGAAAAGTTGCTAATTAGCTAAAATGGTCCATTATGAGATTCAAACACTAAACCTTCGGGCTGCTAGACATTAGTTTTTGCCTTAAGTAACCTTCTGTAACATCCATACTAATTTCAGTGTCCCGTATTTACATTTTCTACGTCTAGTCTATGAGACCAGGCTGTCCTGTAGGTTTTCACTCCAACCCTAATCTAGCGCATCGGATTCTAATAATTAGCTTGTTGATTAACTGAATCAGGTAGTTACAACTGGGGTTGGATTGAAAACCTAGAGGAGGGTAGCACTCCAGGAACAGGGTTGGAGAGGGTTGGCAAAACTAAATAGTGGATGCAGCTATGGTGGTAGCTAACTCATGTCTGATTCCGCAATAGCATTACCTGCCTGAATATAATCCAATCTGGAGCTACAGTCAAAGCATATAATTATGGTTTCAACTAGTTACCACAGCCACAAGTCAAAATTGTCAATCGTAAAAATTCATGAAAACAAACATTTTGTTTTTTGGTCTTAATTTAAGGTTGGTGTTAGGCATAAGGTTAGCAGCATGGTTAAGGTTTGGTTTAAAATCACATATTAAGAAGAGAAATTGTAGAAATGGGCAGCCTATATGACTTTATGGCTGTGGTAACTAGTGACGACCTAGAATTAGCTTGACCAAGTTACTGCCCTGATGACACAGATGGCTTCATAAACCTATATCACCCTGTCACAGGCCCTCCCAGTCAATGCCACCTCATAAGATGAAGTACATTGTTTATGAGGATGTCCCGTTTGCAACCGAACATGCAACATAGAGAAGTCCAGCAAGGTGACCCTCAGTATCACATAGACATGCACTAGCTGTGAGAATTCCTATAAATGGAACAGAGAGGAAACTTGAATCAGCTTGATGACAAAACAGTTTTGAGTTTTGTCCCAATTTACCTTCGTAACCTAGCCTGGTGGAACCACATATGATATCTGAAGTCTAGTAGGAAGGTGAATGCAGCAATCAAGTTGGTTCCTTCCACCATGCTAATCATAACTACCATTGGTAATGTAATCTGTGTGTGTGTGTTTTATTTATTTATTTTTACCGACCAGTATCTTTGATGTGGGGCAAGGCGCTGATCTACGCTGCCATGCCCATCAATGACTCTGGCAAAGACCTTACCTCCAGTCTTACCTCTTGCCTGCTCACCAATGGTCGTCGATGGGGAGACCAGAATTAGTTAGGTTAAGTCTGACCTGTTCAAACTTCAACATAATATATGTTTGTCAGATATCACCTATCCTAAGTGCAGTTGGTAATAGAACAGTTACTGTATGTGTTCACAGATGCATCTATGGAGCCAGCACTTGGAGACTTGCAAGATGATGTGAAGGAGTCATGACCGACAGACAGACTTGATACTGACGTCTCTGAATGGAGAGAGACCTGGCACTCAACACATCCACAATGTGGGACTGAAAATGATTACTAATAATATAGTACAGCAGAAATGTCCAGAATTTGTGTCACTGATGAACTCTGCCTGTTTCTACAGATGAAGAGGACTGTAGATGCTTTTGCCAGGTCTCTCTCCATTTGCCAGCCTCGGTCGTTTGATAGGGAGACCATAATTGGGTAGGTATTGTCTGACCTGTTCAAACTTCAACATATTACCTGTTTGTGTTTTAGATATTACCTATCCTACTTGCCATTGGTAATCAAATTTGGAACAAGTTTGGGAAACCCCGGTTTCACTCTGACATGTTTGCCAAGGTAGCCCCATTACAAAAAGACAAAATGCTGATACAAAATATCTGTTTCAGCTGGGAATGACAATGAAAGGTACACATTTTATATTGGCAGAACACTGCTTCTATGGTATTATGTAAAGGTTTGTTTATTCTACATGTACCTGTTACTAGATTTGAAACTTATCAAAACACTTAGTTTAGAATATGTACATAAATTCAGCATTTGCATTCTTCCATATCACTCTATAGGCTACTGACCTATTCAAAGCTTCCTCCGGCATCTCACCATACATCTGCCTGTAGTTATTTAACTCAACCTGGAGGTTTGTTGTGATTGAGTGGGAGGAAACTGCTGCAGGCAAGGTTCTGACAGATGGGTGTGTCCTTGCCACCAAGACACACCCACATCAAACCACACCCCCAAGCCAACTCACATTTGGCTTCTGTCACAGCTGCCAGCTTTTCTTGAAGAGCAAGCCAAAAAAAAACGAGGCCAAATCAGCGGGTGCAGTTCCCCTTTAACTGGCCTGACAGATCTGCTTTGAAGTGGAGGAAAGGCAAATATGAAAAGAGTGTGTCCTCTAATGGGTGCCTTTTCACTGTGGTATTCCCTGGTCTCCCTTTGCCTCTGGGCTCTAGCTTTGGCTCACTATCCAGGAGGCTGCTTATCATCTGGCCCTTTGAACAGACTGGATGGGGAGGATGTGTGTGCTATACTGAGCTTGAATACAAATGTAGAAACGGCAAAAATAAAGGGGATAATATTAAAAAGACACCTTTCAAGTGAGTTACTTGAACCTTAATAGGCCAGTAGCTGTCGCAAAAAGTGCCAAATAAGGAAGTTATCACATTCATTGCTTTACACATGATAGCTCATAGACTGCTTGCTTTGTCCAGTAATGTACATGTCGTGCTCAAATTGAGACAATGAGCATTGCTGACGTGTCTCACTTTAGAGTGGGCTATTCTGAACACGTCAAGAGTGGTCAAAGGATGCTTAAGGCAAGCAAATGGTATCCAGTTAACACTTTACAAATGAACACGTCATTTCAGGCAGCCATTTATTGCTTCCTGGTAATTTCTTTGCAGAACTCCACAGCCTACCAGGTTCAGATTTTCTCTTCCCCCCCAAGTATTAAAGGAGGATAATACACCAAGGACATAATGAATGAGAAAGTAACTGAATAGGTAGATGGGTGAAGTCCAGATGCATGTTTTTGTTCAAAAATAATGTAAACCTCCCCCAAAAAACATCCCAAACACATAATTCATACAGGGATTTTATTAAAATAATTCAATTCCAAACCATAAGTGACTGTATAATAATAGCCACTATTCAATCCAGATGAATGGGGATGGGGGTGCTGATTTATTTTTTAATTCATCTGACAAAAGAAGTAGTGAACAACACCCTATAATTGAATAAACCACCAGAAATAAGCTTAAAGTTGGATCATGTACATGTGTAAGTGCGTTGGATACAGATACATTGGAAGATGATACAGTACCGATAATTACAGACAATCAGGATAGAGGCACATTTACACATTAATAGCAAGAGAGAAAGATACTTTTTAAAGACTATTTACAAAATGATTATGGAGAATAAATATGTACTGCAGCATCATTCCTAGTCCCTTCTGAACAAAAACAACCACTAGACAACAAAATAATCACCTAAAAACTACAGCAAACAGACAGACTTACAGCTTATGTTTGCTTTTGTTCCAATATTCCTGATCATTTGTATAAAAAGTAAAAACATTTCAAGAGCTTTATAAAAGCTGGAAACTATAGTAAGTGAAACCAACAGGCTTGTTCCCATAAAACAAAGAAATAGTTTCATTGGTTAATCATTCAGTGAATTATATACCTCTACGACAAAACTATATAAAATGTCAGTGAATATCTTCTCTATATATGTGGCTGTTTATTACATATGTCAAAATGTCTAACACACGAAGCCAACTTGTAACATTGCAAGTAAACACTAAATACAAGGGTATACATCCTTCATTTTCCAAGTCGGACAATATCTGCCTGAACTTGTGTTAATTAAAACACTTACAGAACATGCCAATCAGCAGTACCATTGCAGAAAGGTGAGCTAATTGAATTACAGTGAGGGGTGCACGGTGCAGAACAGCGTGCTGGGTTTATCCCCTCTGAGTCAATCAGAACAGGTGGGTTGTGGAGCGACTGAACGTGTGGTACTTCCTCTCAAACATGGACGGCAGGTTGACCATGGAGGGAGAGTGCATCGCCTGGTGGGAACAGAACAGGGACATCGATTAAATTAGGAAATTGATTGTGTTCCAAAACAGAAATGACCCCTCGAGTGTTAGTTTAAGGACAATGAGTTACTTGAGTGTTTACTTAAGTTCTTCTATATGAGGGCTTTCTGATCACAAGTATACGCTGGGACTTCTGGAGGACAGTTTAAAAGCCTCGACACGAAGATGGATTGTCATGTGGGCCGCAGAAGCAATCTTGTGGGAAGTGCTTAGTGAAGGATACAAGGTCGTTTTATATGCACCAGTCTCATTTAATTACTTTTACATTCAGCCTTCCCAGCCAAATGTTGGCATTGAACTAATCGAGCAACGCCAATAGAATATTTCTGTTCTCTGCCCAACTTGCAAAACAAGCGTTTAAACCATTCACAACATTTTGTCATGTTATAAAGATGTGGTTCTCTCTCTGCTTATTACTGTGGATGAATCAGTTATATTGAAAAGGAACCCAAGTACTTATATGTTACTGCAGAAACTTGAACATGAAAAGGTGCTGCATAAATGCAGGGTGTTTTCTGGGGAAGCACAGGGTCTGGCTGGTTAAAATGCATACATATTTGACTCTTATTAAGAGTCTGCCCTATGGAGAGACGAGTGTTAAAGGTAGGAGCGTAAACAGGTACGTGTCATGTATACTCCTTCATTAAGGCTGCTGCTGGCTAATGCCAGGGTGAAAGGAAAGGCCAGCCTGAATAGCAACCCAATTTATGCACCAGCACCTCATTGCGTGCTTGTTGCTATAAACACCACCACACAATTTCACTTCAACAGGGCCTAGTCATGTTAATGAGATTTGAGGTGACATTATGGTTTAATGTGAGGACCTGGGATCAATAGCAGTGGAAAAGCAATGACCAGACTGTACAGGACAGACATGAAGCCAGTGCCAGGGTTTCACAAATGCCCAGTGATGGATTGCCAAAAGGTCTGGAGCCTCCATCCAAACACTCAAGCATCATGTGACACACAGATGTTGGCTTTATTGGATTAAATTAGTGGGAGAATGATTAAATAACTGTCACCACAACATTTACTGCTTTGGAGGACATATATCATTACCAAATCATTCGCTGCCGTGACTGCTGTAAAAATACATCCCTCCTTATTCCAAAACGGATTGAGGGGGTTTATGTAAAAGCTTGAGTGAGCGTCTGCCCGGTGCTTCAGGCGGATGTTAGCGGAACTGAGTGAGTGAGGTGTGCAGCAGATAAGTAAAAGCCCACAGAGATCAGGAGAGTGAGTTCCACCCAGGGCTCTAAAGGCTGCATGTACAACCTGGAGTTTTATTTGAGAACCATTGCGGCTAAAAAAAATCCAATACCAAACAATATTTCCCTACACTGCTCAAACAAGACCGGCTGAACAAAAAATAACGAACCTAGATAATTGTTATGATTATTAGGCTTTGCTTTACCGCAGCTTCTGAGTGCTAGTCCTCTCCCTCCAGGGGCTGCTTGCTTCCAGTTCCCAGGCCAGACAAGCCCCGCCCCGTCACTCAAGCAGGCAGCAGTTTCTCCACAGCTGTTTATTCTTTCAGCATGCTGTCAATTTATGCACTCAATATATTCTTAAAAAACAAGAGCGATGCTGCTTCCCAAGCTGCTTCTAAATATGGATCCACATGTTCTCTCTATTAGACTACTAGTTTGTGTATCTTGCGCTCTGCAAAACGCAAGTTAATCTAAGAAAGCTGGCATGTGTCTAAAGTTTTGCTATTCGCTAATGTTTATCGCTAGCTGGATAGCTAAATGCCATTTAGCAAAATGCACTAGCTAGGGCAAAGCAAACATTAGCGCTAATACAGGTTGCTACCAGTATTGGTGTAGATCAGCATGTTTGTACAATGGCATGTTCTGAATCAGATGGTCTACTTTAAAACCTTTGTCTAAATGTAATGTCTATTGAAAAGTGATTATAGTCCCCTGGGAAACACTGACCAACACTTTGGTTCCTACCCTGTTATAACCCATACCTGGCTTTTCATTTGATGCCATGCCAAACACCAACCATAGAATTCGAATAATAAGTATGATTCCAACAATTCACCCAAGTGTTTTGATCTATATCGCAAGTCAAACCGTTACTCAACCAGCTTCAAACGGCTGTGAAAACAATATTTGACTGAAAATATATTTCACAGCGATTTAAGATGGTACAATGACTCCCTACACCATTTAGTGCTTCTTCTCACAAACTGAAATTGAGTTTACAGTGTGAATTTTAGCAACAAGGAAATGACAGAGCGATTTCCATTAGATAACGCAGCCAAAGTCAGAACAGCTTTCACATTTTGCTGCTCCGGCGGCAGAAATCAACAGTCGAATATCACAGCCAATTACAACACTGGCGGGTAAGTAATACTGTGAAAGACTATCATTCCACTATTACTGCAGATATACACTGCTCAAAAAAATAAAGGGAACACTTAAACAACACAATGTAACTCCAAGTCAATCACACTTCTGTGAAATCAAACTGTCCACTTAGGAAGCAACACTGATTGACAATAAATTTCACATGCTGTTGTGCAAATGGAATAGACAACAGGTGGAAATTAAAGGCAATTAGCAAGACACCCCCAATAAAGGAGTGGTTCTGCAGGTGGGCACTTCTCAGTTCCTATGCTTCCTGGCTGATGTTTTGGTCACTTTTGAATGCTGGCGGTGCTTTCACTCTAGTGGTAGCATGAGACGGAGTCTACAACCCACACAAGTGGCTCAGGTAGTGCAGCTCATCCAGGATGGCACATCAATGCGAGCTGTGGCAAGAAGGTTTGCTGTGTCTGTCAGCGTAGTGTCCAGAGCATGGAGGCGCTACCAGGAGACAGGCCAGTACATCAGGAGACGTGGAGGAGGCCGTAGGAGGGCAACAACCCAGCAGCAGGACCGCTACCTCCGCCTTTGTGCAAGGAGGAGCAGGAGAAGCACTGCCAGAGCCCTGCAAAATGACCTCCAGCAGGCCACAAATGTGCATGTGTCTGCTCAAACGGTCAGAAACAGACTCCATGAGGGTGGTATGAGGGCCCGACGTCCACAGGTGGGGGTTGTGCTTACAGCCCAACACCGTGCAGGACGTTTGGCATTTGCCAGAGAACACCAAGATTGGCAAATTCGCCACTGGCGCCCTGTGCTCTTCACAGATGAAAGCAGGTTCACACTGAGCATGTGACAGACGTGACAGAGTCTGGAGATGCCGTGGAGAACATTCTGCTGCCTGCAACATCCTCCAGCATGACCGGTTTGGCGGGGTCAGTCATGGTGTGGGGTGGCATTTCTTTGGGGCGGCCGCATAGCCCTCCATGTGCTCGCCAGAGGTAGCCTGACTGCCATTAGGTACCGAGATGAGATCCTCAGACCCCTTGTGAGACCATATCCTGGTGCGGTTGGCCCTGGGTTCCTCCTAATGCAAGACAATGCTAGACCTCATGTGGCTGGAGTGTGTCAGCAGTTCCTGCAAGAGGAAGGCATTGATGCTATGGACTGGCCCGCCCGTTCCCCAGACCTGAATCCAATTGAGCACATCTGGGACATCATGTCTCACTCCATCCACCAACGCCACGCTGCACCACAGACTGTCCAGGAGTTGGCGGATGCTTTAGTCCAGGTCTGGGAGGAGATCCCTCAGGAGACCATCCGCCACCTCATCAGGAGCATGCCCAGGCGTTGTAGGGAGGTCATACAGGCACGTGGAGGCCACACACCCTACTGAGCCTCATTTTGACTTGTTTTAAGGACATTACATCAAAGTTGGATCAGCCTGTAGTGTGGTTTTCCACTTTAATTTTGAGTGTGACTCCAAATCCAGACCTCCATGGGTTGATAAATTGGATTTCCATTGATTATTTTTGAGTGATTTTGTTGTCAGCACATTCAACTATGTAAAGAAAAAAGTATTTAATAAGATGATTTCTTTCATTCAGATCTAGGATGTGTTGTTTAAGTGTTCCCTTTATTTTTTTGAGCAGTATATTATGGATGTTTTCTTAAATCTACAATGCAAAAATCCTGTCAAGCACCTTTAAATTATGAGCACCAGTGCAACCAATATTTGTATTTATTTTGAGCCCTGGTGCCAGCACAGTCCAGGAATTAGGAGTTAGTCAGTGAGACAGCCATCACCCAAGCACCTATCCCAGTGAGTTAAAGCCAGCGTAGTGATGCTCACATCAGTCTGAGGTCAGTCAGCCACCTATAGGAGGGTCTCTTTGCGGGGGCTCAGGCAGCCTGCCTTGCGGGTGTCAGAGTAGGGGACCTGCAGGTACCGGCAAGCCCCAGGGGGAATCCTCCCTTTGGACGGGACCCTCAAGGAAGGGGGGCTGGTAGAGTAAGGAGGCATGGTATGGGTGGGTTGGGGTCTAGGTGGGGTCTCCTCAGGGCAGGGTAGACTAGGGGTGGGATCGGGGGTGTGAATACAGACGGGAACGCGGAGCCGGGGACAGGGGGCGTTGTCCAGGGAGTTCGAGCGCTGCACCACAGCAGCAGCAGAGTCCTTGGCGGAACCACTGAGGTTGAATGTGGAGGTAGAGCGAGCCATCTACACAGTCACAAATCAGAGCATGGGGGGGGGGGTCAGAGTATTGGGGGAGAGAACTCACAAGACAGACTACTTATCCCACCACTGCACCAAGGTGCACTTAAAATCCCTTTTTAATAGCCAAGTTTGAGAGCAGTAACTTTCTTCAAATATTTAGTGTTGTATGATTAATCTTTACCGTTTTAGTAAAAGGAAAGACAAATATCAAGAAGGTAACCTTGCTCAGAAAAAGGGTAATCAAAGATTTTTTTTAAATTAAGCCTGACATCACTGACGCAGTTAGAAGAACAGGAAATAAATGTCTAAAAGTTCAACAGGCATGTGAAAACTGCAGCCATTATCAAAATACAAATGGCTTGCACTGGAGGAACAGCAATTTCACCGTTAGACAAACTCCTAATGTGTAACCCATTTACCATCATGCTTTGGAGAGCACTGCAAATGGATCTTCAGAGGGAAACAAGGTACATGGTGCAATTAGACAGCCCATGTCAGAATCTTAAATTACGTATGTTTCCTCTGCCATAGCCCTGTTAACCTCCTTTTGACTTGTAATATGCCCCTTTAGCCTCTTGACTTGGTTAGATAAGCCTTGTTCAAGGCTTGGACTTGAAAGTAGATGGTTGGATGAACTTACAGACAGGGTGGCACTGCTGCCCACACGGCTCATGTTCTCAGAGCTAGGGCCAGGGCTCTTGTCATCTGGGGTGCTGTTGGCCATGAAGGCTCTCTGGATCACCCGTTTGGGTGTTTTGGTGAAGGAAAAGGCTCTCGTTACCTGGGGTGTAAACACAGTCACACAAACACTCAAAACCTGACTCAAAATAGCTCTTTCTAACATGCAGCTGTGAACATGTCTAAAATCCAGCATAGGCCTGTGTGGAATACAGGAGTGAGACGGGCTAATTCGGAGCCCATTTTACCTTCTTTGAAGTCTTTTTGATGACTCTAGAGGCTTTACTCAGCGTGCTGTCCATATCCTTTGTGCTCACTTGGACAGAGTCAGGCTCAGTGCACTGAATTAGATCTTGCTGTTTAAAACAGAAACAAATATAAATATCCAGCCCATTCTGCAACGCTGTCAAAATGCAAAGAGTGAGAAGCAGTTGTCCGTTTTTGCAAGCAGCTGGAGCTCATTGGTATTCAGGGTGCGGGGAGAGCCAGTGAATCAATTAAGATCGCAAGCCCAGGTGGTAGTAGAGGTTTACATCGCCACCTAGTGGACACCTCACTCAGAGCTGGAACAGCCCGGGCACACCGCCGAAGCTTATTGCGCCTGTTTTTAATTATGATGGGAAACATACGTCTGTCTGTAGCAGCCAATTACTAGCTAGCTTCCTCAATCAATCCCTAATACTACATCAGTGAAAAGACCTGTGGAGGAGAAAAACCAACCCATCTATGTCTGAAGTGTTAAAGTTCAAATACAATTCCACTTCTAATTACATTAATCCATCTTCCAGTTTAACCATAGAGGACAATCTAATAGAATTAAAATGACCAAAAAGGACTCTTGCGCAATATAATTTGTAAGTGTAATAAAAGTGGCCTAAATAATTAAATAATAGAATTTGTGTCCTCTTCAACCTCCAGAATCCAGACACTGTTCTACATGAGGACACCAGACCAGTGAGGGATGCCTTGGTCCCTTCGGCCAGTCTGGCTGTGTTAGTGAGAGGACGAGCAGACAGGCAGCATGTGTTACAGCTTGTGTTCTCAGGAGCCCTCCCACCCAGCCCCGTCTGGCCTATAGCGGCTCAGTGGACCACTGTCTCTCGCGTCTCTCACCGCGTCAGCCTTGCAGATGGTATTGGCCACCTGGCGACAGAGCATCTTCAGCCAGGTTGACTTCATTGTGTCCTCAGTAGTCAGCTGGAAGCTGAAGAGAAGATTCTCCTGCTCCGTGGGCGGGCGCACCACCAGGGCAAAGGCATTATGGCAATCTGAGAAAGGGAGAAGGGGTAAGGAGAAAGATTTGAGCTTTCTGGTTTGGTCGACTCGATGTAAAGAATAAGCTGCCCAAACATTTCATCCATTTCTCTTTAAGACACGTAGAGGGGCATCTCTGTATGTATCAACACTAGGGCTGGCACAATTACTGTAGTCATAACCGGGTTATTGTGTGTGTAACAAAAAGGTGACTTAAGACGAGACAGCCGGGAATTCGTGCGGTCGAGTCCATTTCTGCGGTAAGGTGGACTCTTAACGTATTGAAACTTTGTTAGTCCTTGCTGAAACAAGCAGTGTTGTAGCAAACTAGTCTTCGGATGCCTAGGCAACACCCCCCTCCCTGCAGCAGCACAGAAATAAAATGAATAGAATTGGAACCTCCAGCCCTTGCAATTTGACTGGTAAACTCATTGGTACACTCGCAAAGGCTGCCTGGTATTGTGATGCAATAATTTCCATGGTAATGTAGAATGTTCATACAAATTATGTTAGCAATGTGGCTCACGCAAATGGAATGCGTTTTTTTGTAATGTCAGTTGAGTTGACTCAAAAACCACAGCACATATTGATAGGTACACCTCCTATACGTTTCTTACACTCGCAATGGCCGCCAGTCCACCCACTACGACATCATTGACTTGAATGGGGACGCCAATTCTATTGAATCATTTCTATGGCAGCACATTCATAGAGGAGAAAATGTGCTTATAACCGTGACCAGTCATTTGGCTGACCAATATTAACAAAAACTCCATGACTGTCATAGCCCTAATCAACATACACTGCTTATAGCTAATACAGTGCATACTGACAGTGAAATTAAACCTAGCAGCTCTTGGACAAGGCCAAACATGAGCTGAGTCACTGCTAGTGGGAGAGAGGAGAGATATGTTTACTTGATTATGTCTGGGCTGTCATATCAGACACTTACTGTTGACTCCCAACATTAGGCTATCCAGTATACTTATGAATGAGATTTCACATGACCAAAAGGATACAGGGGAGAGAAGGACAGAATTAGCAATAAACATGCTCAGAGAATACCGTATTCACCCGAAAGAGTCACACAAACCAGCACTATCCTGTTGCTTAATAATAACGTTCACCCACAAGAGTCTAAGCTGGGGGGGGGGGGGGGGGTTCTACTAAGCTATAGCTATATGGAAATGTTCATACTAAGGATCACTTAGCTACTTCATTTAGAATTCAGAGCTGGAGCTAGCCATACATATATCCATCCACACACACGTTCAAAAGTTTGGGGTCACTTAGAAATGTCCTTGTTTTTATAAAGAAAAGCTCATTCTTTGTCCATTAAAATATCAAACTTGATCAGAAATACAGTGTAGATATTGTTGTAAATGACTATTGTAGCTGGAAACGGCTGATTATTAATGGAATATCTACATAGGCGTATAGAGGCCCATTATCAGCAACCATCACTCCTGTGTTCCAATGGCACGTTGTGTTAGCTAATCCAAGTTTATCATTTTTAAAAGGCTAATTGATCATTAGAAAACCCTTTTGCAATTATGTTAGCACAGCTGTTCATTGTTGTTCTGATTAAAGAAGCAATAAAACTGGCCTTCTTTAGACTAGTTGATTATCTGGAGCATAAGCATTTGTGGGTTTGATTAAAGGCTCAAAATGTCCAGAAACAAAGAACTTTCTTCTGAAACTCATCAGTCTATTCTTGTTCTAAAAAATGAAGGCTATTCCATGCGAGAAATTGCCATGAAACAAGATCTTGTACAATGCTGTGTACTACTCCCTTCACAGAACAGCGCAAACTGGCTCTAACCAGAGTAGAGAGAGGAGTGGGAGGCCCCGGTGCACAACTGAGCAAGAGGACAAGTACATTAGAGTGTCTAGTTTGAGAAACAGATGCCTCAAGTCCTCAACTGGCAGCTTCATTAAATAGTACCCACAAAACACCAGTCTCAACGTGAACAGTGAAGAGGCGACTCGGGGATGCTGGCCTTCCTAGGCAGAGTTGCAAAGGAAAAGCCATCTCTCAGACTGGCAAATAAAAAGAAAATATTAAGATGGGCAAAAGAACACAGACACCGGAGAGAGGAACTCTGCCTAGGAAGGCCAGCATCCCGGAGTCGCCTCTTCACTGTTGACGTTGAGGCTGGTGTTTTGCGGGTAGTATTTAATGAAGCTGCCAGTTGAGGACTTGAGGCATCTGTTAGAAATTGTGTGTGTGTGTGTGATATAAATATATATATTTTTTTTTGGGGGGGGGGGCCTTACTGCTACAGTATGAGCCCATACAAACACATTGAATAACAGATTCACTACATGGAACAGATAACACCCCCAAAAAGATCTAAAGGAAGTTTGTTCTGAAGTGTCTGTCCTATAAATCTGAGAGATAAGAAAGATCAGGGAATATTTGAAATGGTTTTGACATGTATTTAACCCCTTATTTCTGGCACTTAAGTCTCCATATACAGTGCATTCGGAAAGTATTCAGACCCCTTCCCCACCTTTTGTTACATTACAGCCTTATTCTAAAATGTATTAAATAACCCCCCCCCCAATCAATCTACACACAATATCCCATAATGCCCCCCAAAAAATTGAAAATGTATTATGAAATACAAAACCGAAATACCTTATTTACATAAGTATCAGACCATTTGCTATGAGACTCAAAATTGAGCTCAGGTGCATCCTGTTTCCATTGATCATCCTTGAGATGTTTCTACCACTTGGAGTCCACCTGTGTTAAATTCAATTGATTTGACATTTGGAAAGGCACACACCAGTCTATATAAAAAGGTCCCACAGTTGACAGTGCATGTCAGAGCAAAAGAAATCCCACCATATCCACCTGTATTATATTTACTGTATAAATGACCATGCCATGTTAGAATATGTTCTCTTATTTTTATGGCTATATTTTGGTTTATATGAAAATAAGAGTAAATAGCAACCGTGGTTATGAAGCACGTGGTAGATTAATCGGCACTCAGGACAGACTGGGGAAAAGGTTAATCTTCCAACAGGATGACTCTAAAACACACAGCCAGAGCCCTGAACATTGCTGTGCAGCGACACTCCCCATCTAACCTGAGAGCTTGAGATGATCTGCAGAGAAGAATGGGAGAAACTCCCCAAATATAGTTGTGCCAAGCTTGTAGCATCATACACAAGAAGACTCGTTGCCAAAAAGGTGCTTCAACAAAGTACTGAGTAAAGGGTGTGAAAACTTAGGTAAATGTGATATTTCAGTTATGTATTTGTAATAAATTAACACATTTCTAAAAACCTGTTTTTGCTTTGTCATAACGGGGTACTGCGTGCAGATCGATGCAGATTTTTTTATACATTTGCAAACATTTAAAAAATGTTTTTTTGCTTTGTCATTATGGGGTAGATTGGAGGGAAAAAAATTAATTGATCCATTTTATAATAAGGCTGTAACGTAATGTGGAAAAAGTAAACGAGTCTGAATACTTTCAGAATGCACTGTATACAGTACTTCCATTAATTATTTCGACTGACACTGGGGGACCTTCAGATGAGTCTTGTGAGAACTGTGGGCGTCCGAGAGCAAAACAACCAACGTGTACGTGAGCCTCATCTTTCCATAGAGGGGTCACAATAGTTTGGGGGTTTTATTAGTGTGAAGCCCGAACTGTTCAGACGCTACAGACAGAAGTTGTCAGATCGGCTTTACCAACTTCAAAACGGAGAACACCATCGTGTTTGTGAGAGACTCCTCTTTCCATAAAGGGGTCACAATAGTTTGAAGGCAAAACCCGTTTGGACACTACAGACGATTTTGTGAGAAGATCGATTTTAGATCTCAGTCTGACAAACACCGCTCTAGCTCTGTCACCTTTCACCGCAGATCCCCCCCCCCCCCCCAAAAAATCACCTATATCTTAAACTGACAGATTTTGTAGGTTTTGTGTTATTATTATGCTAATTAGACTTCCGCGGGGGGCTCGGACATCGTATCAAGGGGGTTAAGCACTGTCTGTTACGTAGTTCCGTAGAGAACATGCCAGGAGCTGGGGCTCACTCACCCTCTGTATCCTGCAGGTCCAAGACCCTCCTGATCTGGGACAGAGGCATGAGGGTGATGTGTTTGAGTTGGGCTGCAGGCCGCGTCTGGCCCAGAGGACTCCTGAATGTGCTGATCACCTTATGTCTCTTCCTGGCAATCTGCAAATACAGACAAAAATTCTCAATCAAAAAGGGGCTTAGGTGCAGTCGGCCAGTCTGAATTTGAGAAACCTTTAGAGTCCCCCATCTTGGCGATGTAAAGATTTATTTTTTTTAAACGTTAAGGCAATTTCTTGCAATTCTACACATTTCTCCATGAAGCCAAGATACATTTAAAGCTAATTGCACGCTATTTGTTAAAATGTTTCCATTTGTTTTTTTACCCAAACATAAAATCAACTACTAAATTCATTGTTTTTAGAATTTAAAAATGTCCCTGTCTGGCTTTTATTTTGGTGATTTTTATAATATAATCTTTGACAAATAAAACGTATCTTTACTACATACATCATATCTGAAGTATGTGTCCCCTCAGGGGGAGGGGTGATAGAGGTTATGCTGTGACAAATCAATAGGAATAGGGCCTCTTATAAAAGGCAAAAGGTCCCAGTCATTAGCATGCGTTTAAATGGCCAGTGTGGGGGCCGGGGCAGAGGTTTGGGTCTGTCCCATGAAGGCAGGGTGATATCTATCGGGCAGAGGGGAGTGGAGATCTGAATACAGAGGAGTTAATCAATGAATAATTCAAGAGTGCAGCCCCTGCTCTCCCCATCCTCATTACCAGGCTGCTCTGACTCTCCTGAATAAGGACGCCTCACCCATTCTGGGTTTGATTGCTCACCCCCATACTAATGTAACACTTCACTAATTAGGAGAGAGATAAGAAACTGTCAGCAACGATATATCGCACATCGATAAATAATCCACTTTTTTCCCCCTCCAACAATCTCCATTTAAGCATTTCAAATTCCAAAGATTTCATAATGAGGGGGAGGGTGAGAGGACGGCAAGGGGAGTAGCTGGTATGGCAAGATAGTGAAAATGAGCGATGGTGTTAACTTGGAGAGCGTTTGGGGTGTATTGTAAAGTTGTACAATCTAAAGCCATGTCACAATAAGGAGGCATGTGGGCAAGACCACAGTTCAAATGGTAGTTTTTTTCCCCCTTTCAAATATTTTCAGTACTTCATTGAGCCCATCTGGCTCTTTTGGTATTATTTAATTGATGTGGGCGTTACCTCGAGACAGTCGTTGAAGAGAAAGAGTGTGACATTTTCGCCTCGGTCACAGGGTTTGTCTCCCAGGGCGATGGTCTCCACCCTGTGGACCAGGCTGCGGTGGGACGAGAGCAGGTTGGCCTAAAGAGAGAAAAGAAAGGATGAATATCACACTCAACCAAAGACATCCAGCAGCCATTTGTGAATAAATAAATACATGTCACCAGAGATACCTTCATGATTCACTCACAGGCCTCATTTAAAGCTTGAATCCTTAGTGGTGAAACTGCCACGTTCGTTTGCGATATTACAGCAAAGTTACTGCAGTCAACAAAAACGTATTTTCCCATTGCATGGGCAATAGAGCACAATATGTACTGCAAACATTTTTTACCATGCTGCCAGCTCTGCAATAAAAACAATAATGGTGGCACTGTTTCCCGCTACTGCAGATTCCATCTTTAAAGAGCCTTAATTGGAATTAAATGGGTCTAAATCTAAAGATTGGTAATTTCACTGCTTATTCATTTGGATGCTCTGCTTAGGGCTGTGGCGGTCATGAAATTGTCAGCCGGTGATTGTCATACAAATAACTGCTGGTCTCACGGTAAGTAATTGACCGTTAATTAACTTACGTTTAGCGCCTCCGGCTTCCACGCATAGCCTACAATCCACTGATGCGAATCTTGGGAACATCTACATTTTAAAAAGTCTAATAATTTAATATATAGCCTACACCATCACAGTAAATCCATTATTTATTTAGACAGGTGTAAAGAAACAAAGAGAGTAGTACACTCCATATGTATAAACTCCCAGTCATTTATTGGTTAAACAATAAATGACTGGGAGTTAATATACAGTACCGGTCAAATGTTTTAGAACACCTACTCATTCAAGGGTTTCTTTATTTGTACTATTTTCTACATGTAGAATAGTGAAGACATCAAAACTATGAAATGACATATGGAATCATGTCCCAAAAAAGTTAAAATCAAAATGTATTTTATATTTGAGATTCTTCAAAATAGCCACCCTTTGCCTTGACAACTTTTCAAACTCTTAGCATTCTCTCTATCAGCTTCAGCTGGAATGCTTTTCCAACAGTCTTGAAGGAGTTCCCACATATGCTGAGCACTTGCTGGCTACTTTTCTTTCTCTCTGTGGTCCAACTCATCCCAAACCATCTAAATTGGGTTGAGGTCAGTAGATTGTGAAGGCGAGGTCATCTGATGCAGCACTCCATCACTCTCCTTGGTCAAATAGCCCTTACACAGCCTGGAGGTGTGTTGGGTCATTGTCCTGTTGAAAAACAAATGATAGTCCCACTAAACTCAAACCAGATGGGATGGTGTATTGCTGCAGAATGATGTGGTAGCCATGCTGGTTAAGTGTGCCTTGAATTCTAAATAAATCACAGTCTCACCAGCAAAGCACCCCCAAATCACACCTCCTCCTCCATGCTTCACGGTGGGAACCACACATGCAGAGATCATCCGTTCACACACACTGCATCTCACAAAGACACAGCAATTGGAACCAAAAATCTCAAATTTGGACTCATCAGACCGAAGGACAGATTTCCAACGGTATAATGTCCATTGCTCGTGTTTCTTGGCCCAAGCAAGTCTCTTCTTGTTATTGGTGTCCTTTAGTAGTGGTTTCGTTGCAGCAATTCCACCATGAAGGCCTGATCCACACAGTCTCCTCTGAACAGTTGATGTTGAGATATGTCTGTTACTTGAACTCTGAAGCATTTATTTGGGCTGCAATTTCTGAGGCTGGTAACTAATGAACTTATCCTCTGCAGCAGAGGCAACTCTGGGTCTTCCATTCCTGTGGCGGTGCTCATGAGAGCCCGTTTCTTCATTGCGCTTGATGGTTTTTGCGACTGCACTTGAAGAAATGTTCAAAGTTCTTGACATTCTCCGTCTTGACTGACCTTCATGTCTTAAAGTAATGGAGTGTCATTTCTTTGCTTATTTGAGCTGTTCTTGCCATAATATGGACTTTTGACCGGTAGTGTATATATAGTGTATGCAACTATTTTTATAGCTTCCAGTTTATTTCGCCGTTAGTCAGCACCTCCACAATAAATACTTTTCTCTGGGTGTGCACCAGCTCATGCTTTCTATTAGACAGGTGTAAAGAAACATGATATGAAGAAAATGTAGCCTATTTCAGAAGAACAGAAATGCGCTTTTTCTAGCCTTAGACTGCACACGCTGGGCATCATTCACAAGTGATAATATTCTCACCCCATCAGACTATTCTCAATTTAATCTTGTCTTTCACATTATTTAGTATATATAAACGATTTATTTTTAGGGGAATTGACCATTTTCATGCACCTGTCGTAACATGGGCAGGGTAAAAAAGGCATAATCTATATTCACTTGAATAGCGAATGGAGGACGCTTTCCCCACAGATGAATTTCATGCCAGGTAGGCTACTCCGATTGTAATGCGAAGCAAAGTGCTTAATATTAGGAAACTTGAGAAATAAATATATAGTAGGCCTTGCCAATGGAAAGCTGATGGGATCCTCTTTTTAATAGAGGCCATCAAAACTCAGTTCACACTCAATTGCATAGCCTATAGAAATGTAGCGCAAAATGGGCTTATAGGAACACGGATTTCATTCCATGCATCAACCAGCTATGAGGAGCTGGCTCTCACAGCGCAACAGACGATTCTATTCCTCTCAAACTCTGAATGTCAGGGCTCTCATGAAGTGTTCGGTTTGATTTTCGATTTGCATTGATGTCAGAATGATTAGAGAGACCAGAGTGCTGAGCACCGGCCATTAGTGACTGACAGTTAGCAAATTTGGTAGACTACTAATGACCATCAGTGGCATCAGAGCTCAGTTTTGGAGAAGCCTGGTCACGTGGAATTTGACAGCGGTCGTGACTTAATATGTGGCATTAATATGGTCACCCTAACAGCCCTAGCTGTTTAACCAAATCAAGATAAGAGCTATCCTCACAGCCCAGAGCCAGAGGTGTACCAACTCTCCCACTCCCTCTAGTACCAACTCAAGTCCACTCTAATCACCTCAAAACAGGACACCAGAACACAGAAGAATGGCTTGGTTCACATTATACAAACAGCGCAACAGAAATTCTATCCAGAATGTAGCTTGAAACATGCACAATAAGCTGTGCATTACAAGATACACATATGTATTGGACAGTGCGAAAAATGCATCCCAGGGAAATTTGAAATATGGGTATCAGCCTGAACGCATAGGGAGAGGCCTGGCCGTTATTGTGCTGAGGACAGCCATTTACAGATTAAAGGCTCAACAAAGCTTGCCACATTCTAGCGACGAAATACACAAACTTACAGGGCAGCCGTCAACTTCATAGACAACATCAAAGATCTGCTTCTGTCCCTCTGTCTTTCTCTTGTCTTCGTTTATATGACTGGGGATAAAATGCATTCAGTTTAGCCAACTGACACATTTACATAAAATGATTGTAGTAAGGGATAATGGATGAGGCTTCAACTTCATCACAACAAAATGCTTCAGGCATTGCTGGAAATGCACAGTTGACTCACGTCATAACTTCCTTGAGTGATTCGATTGCCTTCTCCAAAGTGATTCTGTCAGGGTTTTCATCGGCAGTGTGCTTCTTAATATCTGCAGCATGGATGGGGTCAATGGACAATAACATACATAATTGATAGAATAATGAAAAGTCAACAGCAAACGGATATGACAAGGACAAATTTGTAACAGCGGATAAAGGCGAGGAGCATCTTTTTCCTTCATGACACTTCAGTTGCAAATCAAGCACTCTTCATACTAGTGTTGTCACGATAACAGAATTTTGAATTCGATATCAGGTTTAGTATCACAATACCAAAACGATGCCACGGCAAAAAAAAGAAAGTTGGGAGAATTTTTTGGGGGAAGGCTAAACTAGTTACAACTTATTAGTTAGCAACATATTGATGACTTACATTTCTCCAAAAAATGTGCAACACAGTAAATGTAATGTAGGCCTGCCTACCTGTTACAATTGATCCATGTTACATTTAAAATCACATCAAATTTCATTCAGCCCCGGTCTCCCGTATGCAGTCACGTCGAATTGCGAAGCACTATGCTGATACTGTTTCAAAAAAGTGCAGTTCACGCTAGTTTTTTTAGGAGTTGAAAAATAAATGAGGTTGTGATGGAAAGCTGGTCTTTTTAACAAGGGCCATCAAAAGTGCTTTCAAAGTGTTTCCCGCGATTGCTTAATGCTGACTCCCCATTGCATGCGCAAGAAACTAAGCCTAGTACTGCCTTGAGAGAATTCAAACAAATTGACAGACACGATCCGCTCAGTCAGTTTATGACATGAGACACATTTTGATAGAAGTACCGAAAGTAATAGAAATTCTACAACTGAACCGTTGTTTATGTTGTAGTATCTAAAAAGTACCACAGTTTTGCAATACCGTGAAACACTTCTTCATACTGCAGCTGAGGAGAATGCATTGCAATTAGTACTTCTATCATGGCACATATGCAGCATGTTGCTCAACATGTGGCTGTCAAGTGTGAGCAGTGTGTGTGGTGTAGTCTACCGTTGAGAAGGAGGGCAACGCTTGGCAGTCTCTGCACGGGGCGAATCAGAAGCTCCACCAGCTTCTGCCGCCCACACTCGGGCTTCGACTGATTGATCTGGAGGCAAGAAAACACTAATGTTGAAGGAGAGGAGACCTGACAGATGTCGCAAACTACTCATATAAACATGCTCACAGTGTTTCTCAAAGCTTAATTCACAAAGAGATGAGAAATGAATGATCTTTAACATGAGGCATATGGTAACTTCAAAACCCACACTCACATGGATGTATACACGAATGTACATAGTCTCACATACCTTGAGGAAAGCATGGAAACGTGGTTTCTGCTTCTCACACCTCACTATCGTATCCTTGCTCATCTCAAAGAAGTTGACGAATGGTGGGTAAGCCTTCACCAGGTCTTTAGACTGACAGAGAAGAACAGTCAGAATGTCCAAAATGGCTAAATACAACATATTTAAGAACAAAGGCTTGTTATACTCACGTATTTGAGAATGATGTCCCCGACACTCTTGTCCTCAGACCAGTCCATAACCAGCTCTTCCAGATCAGCCTGTCAAAACAACCCAATAAGCAGAGACACAGAGGGCCTTTAGATGACTACTGCAGACTGAACTCTTGTTCAGGTCATTAGGGCGACACACAATTGGCCCAGCATTCTCCAGGTTTGGCCGGGGTAGGCCGTCATTGTAAAAAGAGTTTGTTCTTAAATGACTTGCCTAGTTAAAAAATAAAAACTTTGGACATTTCCAGGAGAGAAGTGCTTACCTTTATCCTGGTGTGTACATCATAGATCTCTGGGATGCTGCCAAAGATGGTCTTGATTTCTTCCTGAGCCAAAATGGGTCCTCCAACTTGGTCTTCCTTTTCCAGGGGGAGTTTGAACAACTATAGGAACAGACATTTCAGGTGAGACACAGCCAAGATCCCACTATTCCCTAAACCAATACACACCCACCCCCCAATACAGATGGTACCATTGACTTATGCGTGGGTGGAGAAGTCAACCAACTGGCTGTGAAACACGTGGTTTAGATAAGGCCTCATTATTTCAGACTGAATATTACTACCAGAATGTCATAAAAAACAGACAGTAAATCTATTTTCAGCATTGGGGAAGAAAAAAATATTTCTAGAGTGCAGGTATGTATTAAATATAACAAGCCAACCTCCCTTCTCATCTAATCAAAGACTTAGAAAACACCCAAACAATAGGTCTTTAATCTAATCAACTACCAGGAATTAAACCCATTAAAATTCCTGTGATCTAGCAAAGCTATATTCAGCTTTCCCTGTAAAAGGTATAAAAAAGGCTCCAAATGGCTTTTAATTACAATTTTTTCTAATAAAAACACATTTTAACAAGCGCCCAACATGTGTGAATCATAATGGAAAATTAGTATTCAAGCCCACACTTGGCAGGCCAGCTTATCGGCGAACTTCAGAAGGCAGTGGACATGAAGTCGACCTGTCAGCAGTCAGTGTTAAAGACCATTTGATGTGAAGCCTGCCATCTGTCTCATCTGAGCTGGCATGGTGTAGTGGGCATGGGGCAGAGGACACAATACTACAGGTTACTTCATAAGACTGGTGGTGGGTGACCAGGCCTGGGTGAAAGTGAGCACAGGTGACTTAGGGGGGAGTGAGCCAAGGAGTGGGTACATTATTTTTGGCATAGTGATGTTTGCTTAACCAGAGAGTGAGCGAGGACATTCCATTCTACTTGTATCATAGTAATGCTATAGCAAGCAGAGAGAGAGATGGAGAGCTGCCAAAGTGGGAGCAATGAGACAAGGAAAGGCCTGAGGCTTGGATCGATGAGCAACAGAGTGAGTGGTGTGGTGTGAGTGGTAGCCCGCCTGCCTTGCTGACAGTCCTGATGCTCATAATCCTATTCATTTTCTCCCCCACTGGTCACTGGACTCAGGCACCGGTGGGACAGCCTGATAAGGACCCTAGCATCCCCGGTGGTGTTATGTGAGCCCCATGTCCACAGCAGCAAACCTGCATGACTGTGGTGAGAATATCCACATAGTTGCTCTCTGTCTGGTATAACTCCTTGGAGACCTGCCATCTTGCAGACTGCTTCAGGACAGCAGGTGTAGAGCTCTTCGACGGCCGGGAGTGTTCTGGGAAAGTGCCAGAGAGAGTCAAGAAGTGAATATTGATTGAGACAGTGGAGAAAAACATGTTTTCTTCAACAATACACAATCCAGAACTTCTGTCGTTTTTGACTTCCTGTATGCCTCATAGTTGAGGAAATAAGAGTATATTGTCTGACATGCAAAGTGAGAACTACTCTGTGGAAGCTTTGGGCTTTTGTCTTAGCTAGCGAGAATCGTTTGAGAAGGCAACAAGTGTATTTCATACCATCTCACCCTCAAATCAACTCTCCGGGCTTTAACAATCAATATACTATTCTTCCTGTTGTACCTCTTTGATCAGCAAGACAGCACAAAAAAAAAACTTCTTATACAGTTTCTAATATCATGCAAAATCAGATTACACCACAGCGACAGTTCAACTGAGTGACCTGTCTTCTCCTGGCCCGCGCTAAGATAGAGTGACTCCTGGGACGAGTCCATCCATGAAGCCTCCTCCATCTCTGTGGCCTGGGCTGGCTGGGGGCATGGGAGGCCCTCTAGTGTGCCAGTCTCCTGCTGAGGGGTAGGGGTGCTAGAGCAGTGGAAGGTCCACTCTTGGTCTGCCCCCCTACTCCTCTCTCTGGCACTCCTCATCCTCCTCTGCCTGCTGGTCTCAGCACATACCCTCATACACCTGCTGCGCTCTACACTGTTCTCTGAAAGACAGGGTGTTCAGTCTCATTTGGGGGGGGGGGGGGGGGGGTTCAAACAGAATAGCAGAGCGTGTTGCTTCTTCCTGCCTCCCTCTGCGACCAGCAGTGACTGTCCCCACAGTCTATGACAGGGTCCTGATTACAACTGACATGAGACACTAATTATGCTATAAACCCTGTCTCTTTTTGCCTGCAATAACTTTTAACGAGGACGAGGGGCTTATTAACAACCGTCAAAGTGTTCCCAGAACTGTGACATGACGTGTGGCTGATTATGAGTGACTATGGCTCTTCTCACCTGCCAGGGCCTTGCAGGACTCTGGGGTGTTGGAGATGTCCAGCAGAGAACCAATGGACAGGGAGTGCTCGGCAGAAGGCCTCTTGCGGGGGGGAGGGAAGGGGGAGATCTCCGTCTCCTTGGTGAGCTGGGCCAGAGTGTCTCTCAGACGCCTCCTCTTCCGGTTACTGTTGGGTGTGTTGAGGGACAGCAGGGACACAGCCTTCTTCATCACAGGACTGTCCATCTGAGAGCAGGAGAGTAGCAGAAACACGGGCATGACGGATGAAGGTGTATGGAGATAAGTTTGACGAAACCCCCCCACTCCGATAATTTCACCTAGTTTATTACGCAAAGCAGTGACGTGGAAGTGTACGGACTACGTTTACATGCATACAATACTACAATTGGGAATACTCAGATTTATATAATAGTTCGATAAAATTGTTAAGATGGTTTGTAAGCCTACATGCTGAGAGACTTTGAAAAATGCAGAAAAACTTTCTATCGCAGCAACTAAATTATTTTTGTGGAGCCTATTTCATTCTGAGTTGGGACAAAGTGTTTTTGATTTTCTTAGCTCACTTCACTCGCACCAAAGAGGGACACTCATGAGGATGTGTGCGACACAGCTATAGAATATCAGCAGTGTCCATTCCACTGTAGAGATTTCTGTATATATGACTGACTGACTCAGACAGAACTTACCTTCTCATAGAAGTACATGGACTCCCCTGCTCTGGCATCCATCTGTATGCTCCCCCAGAACCACTTGAACAGTCAAAGAAACAGAGTATTGATACAAGGCAGGGAACACCAGTGTTGACTATCTCTGTTCAAATTACGTGCCTAGTCGAAAGGAAAATAAAATATTGATCCATCCAAGTCAGTATATCAATACAACTAAACACATTGAATAGAAATGCTTATTTTACATACTGTTTAGAAATATAACAATGCTTATTTTCCAAGACTCGACAGTGCCAACATATTAGAAAAATGCATTAATTTGAGGTGCATAAATGCCAGAATTTTAGGTAGTATGCTTCAGTCAGACAAACTGTTCATATGTTGTTGTTTTTATGTTTATGTCTGCCTCCCCCCGGTTCAGTGATGTAAGCTGACATCTACTACATTGAAGTGCTCACCTCCTGTTTGACAACATAAAGTCTCCTTGACGGGACAAATGGCAGCTCCTTGACAGAGTTTTCCTCCACCACCATGTGAGTGCACTTCTCATCTCCAACCTCCAGGTAGCTGCCACCTAGGAGAAACACATTAGGATTAAGGTTTTAGAAACTCCAAAAGGACTCCATAAAAATAAAATACTATTGAAGAGGAATATGTGCATGCAGAGCAGCTTTTGTAAAGACTAGACATAACATATCAAAGAATGAAAAAAATACTGAAAAAATAACGGTCTAACGAATCAGCAAGATCTCAGGCCAATACCATGTTTGACTGTCCTTTCCTCCATGTTGGTCTTGTCTTCGTCTGAGAAGCCCAGGAAGCTCAGCACACAGTCTTGAAAGGGGGGAACTTTGAACTCTGTGCGGAACTCTTCATCTCCAGCATGGAACTTACTGTAGGAACAGCTGATTGTCAGCCCCTATGAATTTACACTGAGTATACAAAACATTTCCATGACAGACTGAACAAGTGAATCCATGTGAAAGCTATGATCCCTTATTGATGTTACTTGTTAAATCCACTTCAAATCAGTGAAGATGAAGGGGTGGAGACAGGTTAAATAAGAGTTTTTAATAAGAGTTTAAGCCTTGAGACAATTGAGGCATGGATTATCTATGTGTGCCATTCAGAGGGTGAACGGGCAAGACAAAACACGCAAGTGCCTTTGAAATGGGCATGTTAGTAGGTGCCAGGCGCACCGGTCTGGGTCAAGACCGGCAACGCTGCTGGGTTAACGCTCAACAGTTTCCTGTGTGTATCAAGAATTGTCCACCACTCAAAGAACATCTAGCCAACTCAACACAACTGTCGGAAGCAATGAAGTCAACATGGGCCAGCTTCCCCGTGGAACACCATCAACACTTGCACAGCCCATGCCCTGACAAATTGAGACTGTTCTAAGGGAAGAGGGGGTGCAACTCAATATTAGGAAGGTGTTCCTAATGTTTTGTATACAATAGTATAAATTGATGTACAAACATGAATGTGAAGACCACAATCAGGTCCATGAGGAGGTACTTACACATCATCTCTATGCTCCCAGGCCTTATGGATCCATGTTGGGGTGAGGATGGGCGTGCCCATACACACAGCAAGCTACAAGAAACAGGTACACGTCACATTAGGAGAATGATTGTTTATAAATGTGTATTGAGGTAACTGGTCCGCTGTAACATTAACCGCAGCATAGGGTGGTTATGGGTGTATAAATAAGACACACACACACACACCCAGGTACTGCTAGAGGTCACAAGTTTATTCTCCAAAGCTAAGGATGAAAAAAGGCATATGTATTGAAACTGCTCTCATTCTTGTACTTTGTTAAACACTAAGACAACTTCTGATGTAAAACAGCTCAGTCTGTCTGTTAAGAGAACAAGGCTACTTTTCCTGTTTAAAGTGCTGGAGCAAAACATGACGAAACTAGTTAAGCTTTCAATTCAGAAAAGGATGGGGTGTGGAGAAAAGCAAACAGAACTACAGATAATCAATAAAAATAACGATTTCACAGTCAGCAAGTGAAATGTCATGTAATGAACAAAATATTCCAGAGTTAAGAGCGACTCCCTGAGGAGAATCTATGAAAAACACAGCTTAAAGGAACCAATGAGGGAGTGTATTAGCACACCGCGAGTTTTGATAGTTTAAACTGTGCTGTGGAACTAAGTTTGAAGATATTCAGTTAAAAGTATGGAAAAATTGGTGGCACAAAATCACAACTAAATCATATGGATTAGGCTTATACATGAGCTCTTCCAGATGGGAGGAAATGTTAGGGGTGTTTTACAAACCTTGTACTTCTCGCCATGAGTGGAGTATGCAATGAGATGGGTGACTTTAGTGCTGAAGTCCTTACGGATGGCGCCACCCATGTGATGCACCAGATTCACCAGGTTTTTCTGCAGGAGATAAACGAAAGTGACATTTGACACCAACATATCTCTTAGCATCAAAATAGCAAACAAACCCAACATGTTGGTACTTGGTAGTGTTACAAATGACAAAATCAGTTTGAATGCATTCCACTTACAACTTCCTCTTTGCTGCGGAAACCAGTGAAACACAGTGACAAGTTGAGCATGGTGGTCGAGTATAAAGGACGAGAGGAAAATGGCAGGGGCTGTGGGAAACAAACATGGTTCTCAAATCTCTGATACTGAAAACTTTCCTCCAATGCTTGTATCAAGTTCTAATCTTGTGGGGGTGCTTTACTGGTCAGTAGCAAAGCTGTATGGCCTATGCATGTGTAAACATGTGATGTTATACAGAACACAAACATCTCGAAGTTAACAGGCTCTGTAGATAAGGGGAGAGATCCGGAGATAATTACTCATTCTGAATATTATGGCCATATTTCATGCCTTTTGCATCAGTGTCTGTCCATGTTCAGTTTTTAGAGTTGTGATTTACCCCTCCATAGATCTACAGTCATCTTAGAGCGGTGACTGGTGAGATGTGCAGTGATCTGTGGCCAGTGGTGTGTTCAGCTTCTGCAGTAAACGGACTGTGTTGAGCAGGTGCTCTGCTTAGACCCAGATAACAGTGACGCATTTCTCAGGGTTCATGGGAACAATCAAAACCCTCCTATAAATCTATTTAACTTCCAAGCACAACTTTCCCTGCGTTTTACTTCATCTTCCTGTAGCAGGCAGATGCTAAATTGCACCATAACAGTCAAAACATCAGATCTTGAACCTGAGAGGAATGATCCATAGCTGAGCACCGAGTGCCATCCCTGAGTGATTGAGTGAGTATATTTCAGGAGTGATTTGCTCCTGTCCTTACCTCCTCTCTTCCCGCACAGTGCAGAACAACCGGGGGGCCCACGATGCGGTTGTCATGTTTGTAAAGGTAGCTGTAGTCAGGCGAGGCAAAGTCTGTGAGCACGAACACAGTCTCAAACTCTGTGTTTTCTCCGTCTCCAAACTCTTTGACGTTGTCTGTCTTTATGCAAGGCATGTTGATATCCTGTGGATTAAAATACTGTTAATGAGAGTAGGGACACACAAGTAGTTCGTTGATATAAAAAGGAGTAATTTTATAAATTATGAGGGGTATATCATATTGCAATATGAATGACTCATTTAAAGCACATTTAGGTGAGTTTAGAGCAAACAGGAACATTAAAGTTCAGGTACTTGAAAGCCGTTCCTTCATTTGCAGACACACACACTGCCGCACACCATGATGACATTCCTAAATGCCGTACGAAATTAATTGAGTGCTCACTCAGATGGTGTTATTTTTAAATTCAGTCAAGAGCAGAAATTGAATCAAGAACACAAAAGGTCAAATATTACTACCATACATCAGAGTACAGCGGACTAGAGTAATCAACAGTGTGAACATGTTAGATCATTATGTTAAACATTTAGCTTGGACACCAGGTGTTAATAGAAATCTGTGACATTTACCAGTAATTGTGATGATACTGCTGCAGTTACACACAAATCACCCTGTGATTGCCCATGCAAAGACACCCCCTTGGTGCATTAAAGCATGCAACACACTCCCAGTCCGGACAGACACATACCATATTGACTATAGATTTTATAAATTTCTCTCCGTCCTCAACACCCGGTTCCCCTCCTTTAATCTTAACCACCGGCACTTCCATTATTCTGACGGCCTGTAAAATTAAGCATTAACGTCAAGCTGGCGACACCAAACGGACAAATTCTCTGAACCAGGGGCCAGTGTCCTTGCAACCCAGAAGGCAATGACTTCAAACAAATGTCAAGTGCAATCCAGGGGGAAAGTTCTGATATATTAAAAGTTCAAAGGAGCAGGATAACTTTTTTTTGTCAATTCAGTCCGATTAAACTGTTGGCGGATGTGACAGCAATAAAATTTGATTTGAGTAGTCACATACACATGGTTTGCAGATGTTATTCCGAGTGTAGCGGAATGTTTCTTGTGCCGACAGTGCAGCACTTATCTATGTACAGATTGTCCCACGAAATAGATCATTTAAAGGGGAAGTTCAAAATTTTTACATGTAGCCTTATTTTCAATCGTTCTGTGCATGTAGTTGATACCACAAAATGTAAAAAAAAAAAAAATTTAAGACAAAATTGCTTGTTACATTTTGCCGAGTCATCACTTGCCATTGAATACAAGGCAATTTGAAAATGTGTCTAAAGCATGTTATAAAAAACTGCAAAACACTCCAAACCAACTCATATTACAACACAATCTCATTCTGGATAATGCCTCTGTACAATACATTTTTTTAATAATTGTTCCACTGTACCATAAATCCATGTCTGAATGATACTGTTAAAAAAAAAATCAAAAATGCAAATATGGATTTATGAGGCAGTGGAAAATGTTTGTTTTTTTAATGGATGCAGAGGCATTATCCTGAACGAGATTCTGATTATTCTTCAGATATGACAAGTTTCTCAGTTGTTCTCAAGGGTGAAGCCATTTTATTCCAGCAGTTAGGCGTGTGCTGTTTCACGTTCACAGACAAATCACATTTGCCCACTGTCCTCCCCTGACTCGCACACAGACATGTCTCCTGTCCTGCCTTCACTATGAAAGCTTTGGCAGTAGTGGGTCTCTAAAGGCTATGGACAGGACAGAGTCTGAAGTTTAACCTGTTATGGCTAGGGGGCAGTATTTTCACGGCTGGATAAAAAAACATACCCGATTTAATCTGGTTACCACTCCTACCCAGTAACTAGAATATGCATATACTTATTACATATGGATAGAAGACACCCTAAAGTTTCTAAAACTGTTTGAATGGTGTCTGTGAGTATAACAGAACTCATTTGGCAGGCAAAAACCTGACAAGGTTTCAGGCAGGAAGTGGCCTGTCTGACAAGGTGTCGTTCTTCTTGTCTCTGTTTATTGAAGAGTGAGGATCTTAGCTGTCCCGTGACACTTCCTACGGCTGCCATAGGGTCTCAGAAGGCGGTAAAAAGCTGAATCGTGGCTTTGCAGGCTCTGGCTGAAAAAAAGTAGCGTGTTTGGGTAGTGGCTGGTTACAGTACTGTGAGACTCAGGCTCGTGCCCGCGTCGACCGAAAGCTTTGTTTACTTTCCTCTGTTTAGCTAAAAGGAGATTCCCGGTCGGAATATCATCGCTTTTTTTAACGAGAAAAACGGCATAAAAATGGATTTTAAACAGCGGTTGACATGCTTCGAAGTACGGTAATGGAATATTTAGATTTTTTTTGTCACGAATTGCGCCATGCGCACGACCCTGATTTACCATTTCAGATAGTGTCTGGGACGCACGAACAAAACGCCGCTATTCGGATATAACGATGGATTATTTTGGACCAAACCAACATTTGTTATTGAAGTAGCAGTCCTGGGAGTGCATTCTGACGAAGACAACAAAAGGTAATCAAACTTTTATAATAGTAAACCTGATATTGGTGAGTGCTAAACTTGCCGGGTGTCTAAATAGCTAGCCCGTGATGCCTGGGCTATGTACTTAGAATATTGCAAAATGTGCTTTCACCAAAAAGCTATTTTAAAATCGGACATATCGAGTGCATAGAGGAGTTCTGTATCTATAATTCTTAAAATAATTGTTATGCTTTTTGTGAACGTTTATCGTGAGTAATTTAGTAAATTCTTAGTGAATTCGCCGGAAGTTTGTGGGGGTATGCTAGTTCTGAACGTCACATGCTAATGTAAAAAGCTGTTTTTTGATATAAATATGAACTTGATTGAACAAAACATGCATGTATTGTATAACATAATGTCCTAGGGTTGTCATCTGATGAAGATCAAAGGTTAGTGCTGCATTTAGCTGTCTTCTGGGTTTTTGTGACATTATATGCTAGCTTGAAAAATGGGTGTCTGATTATTTCTGGCTTGGTACTCTGCTGACATAATCTAATGTTTTGCTTTCGTTGTAAAGCCTTTTTGAAATCGGACAGTGTGGTTAGATAAAGGAGAGTCTTATCTTTAAAATGCAGTGAAATAGTCATATGTTTGAAAAATTGAAGTTTTTGTATTTTTGAGGAATTTGTAATTCGCGCCACGCCTATCATTGGATATTGGAGCAGGTGTTCCGCTAGCGGAACGTCTAGATGTAAGTTAACTGGAGAACCTGGGTGAGATTCTCATCTTGGCCGAAGCTAGACTGCTAAATAAATAGGCTATATTAGTCCCACATTTATTTGTAATGATATTGACTCAATGCACTCATCCTTAAAACAATAAAAACAATCACAAGAAACAAAACAACGCAATGTTTTCACAATGACAACCCATACAACTGGGCTCAGAACTATTAGGGCATGGTACCTGCAGTGCTTTAACAAGTGCTCCATTTTTGGCAGCTTCTCCCACAAGAACGACTCTGGTTTCGACACGATGCAGCATCTCTACAAGAGAATACAGAGGACTAAAGGCTCAGTGAATCTCAAAGGTAATGTGAAAGCAATCATAGAAAGAAGTATTTCCTGTTTTGCGTGACAGCCTCAGGTAAAAGGAAGTTAATATCCAACTGATTGAGAGAAGGGGAAACTCTTGCCTTCCATGTCTTCAGAGTCCAAACTCAGGAATACATCCTTAGTAGTCTCAGCCAACCTGGAGTCATACACAGAGGAGTCCACCAGCAGGCTACGAGCCATCCCCAAAGTAACTATGCTGCTGTCAGCCATGGCAGTGTGACAAGGGTGGTGGCACAATCCTGTCCAAACAATCAAAAGTTAGGAGAGTCAGAGCTTGAGGAGAGAGTGAGGAGTAAACTGCCAAACCACTTGGAATAAAAATGGAAGCGAATGTTATGTTCTAGTCTGAACTAGGCCTGACTGTGCTACTACAAAGCCAACTAGCTTGGATGAGTGTTGTTGATCTGTGTGTTAACGTTAGAATCAAGATAGCAAGCTAGGCACATGATTACGATTGGTTTGTTTTCTAAGATTTAACGTTACATACAGTATCTGAATATTGTTAACTGTTAGCTAACTAACGTTACCTATGTGCACATTGGTGCAATGTCTAAGTTGGTTTGAGCAAGTAAGAAGTTGGTCCACTAACGTTAGCTAACTAACTTCCAACTGCTGTTCTAAATGTATAACTAGTAATCGTTATTCAGGCAGGGTATTTCAAGCGTTTTTGGTAGGTATCTTGGCATTTAACATTATTCGTACTTTACCATTGTGACACAACATCAGGAGTCTGTGTAACGTTAGCTATGCAGTGTGTCCCAAAGTTAGACGTACTGTCGATTTTTTTACTTTTCCTGTTTAAAGCAATATCCCATGGCTATGTATAAATAGAGTAAAATACATCCCCAGTTGTTAATCAAGGTTGTTGCTGTTACTTAGTTAGCTAGAAACAATGTGTACGTTAACGTACAGTGGACAAACTTGTCAAAGGCTGAACGAAGTAGGCTGGCTCACATTAACAGTAGTTATATACATTACCTAACGTGTTGCTAGCGACCTGCTGAACAACTTTAGCTAGCTAATTAACGCGAGCTCACTTGTTGGCCAAGGGTGCATATTGTTAGCTAGCTACTTAATAATCATGGTTACTGGGAGAAGTAAACAAAAACATCAAAGGACTTACCCAAAGCTTTGGAAATAACAAAAATCGCCGGTGACAGTTGCAAACTGGCTAGTCGACCAGTTCAGCTAGCGGTTGGCTAACTGAATTGACACTGCTATCTGCAGGTTATTCCTGTCTCTAAAAGTAAATATATATATATATATGTTTGCGGTACAACAAACAAATATTTGCGTAACTCCTGGCTTAAATCTTATCTAATGCATACTGAAAACGCGAAATTAACTTTGGTTGTCGGAATTAATTGTTTGTCTGCATAATCCATTTTGTTTGGGACATTGTACTCCCGTGGACAAAACAGTTCGCTCAACCTGAATTCAAAAAGCAAGGCATACAAGGCGGCTGTAATCTGATTGGACAAGAATGGAAAAGCCTGAGCGGAAGCAGCACTGCGGGGCTTCTGATTGGCTCGTGGATTCAAACTACGATGCCCACTGACATTGCGATGGACACGGGTTGACTACGATGTTGCACACACACCTTTTCATCAGAGATTCTTCAAATTCCCCGCTTCTGTTATAAATCCCTAAATAAACCTGGGCAACTTGTAGTTAATTGAGATGTGGGACAATGGTCGTCTATAACTCTATACCGTTACATAACTCTATACCTCATTACATACCTCTGTTTTTTTTCAAGCTAGAATATTGTTGACCAAAATAACGAAGATAGTAGCCTGCCCTATTGCTGGCAACCTACCAATAACCTACCAAATGCCAACTGTTACAGTGCTGTTAATAAATATTGCATAAAGCTTCAAGTTCCTCGCAGTACACATCATTGACAATCTGTAATGGTCCACCCACACAGACAGTGTGGTGAAGGAGTCGCAACAGCGCCTCTTCAAACTCAGGAGGCTGAAGAAATTTGGCTTGGCCCCTAAGACCCTCACAAACTTTTACAGATGCACAATTGAGAGAATCCTGTCGGGCTGTATCGCCGCCTGGTACAGCAACTCCAGCATCCGCAACCGCAGGGCTCTCCAGAGGGTGGTGCGGTCTGCCCAACGCATCCCCAGGGCCACACTGCCTGCCCTCCAGGACACCTACAGCACCCAATGTCACAGGAAGGCCAAAAAGATCATCAAGGACAACAACCACCCGAGCCACGGCCTGTTCTCCCAGCTACCACCCAGAAGGAGAGGTCAATACAGGTGCACCAAAGCTGTGACCGAGAAATTGAAAAACAGCTTCTATCTCAAGGCCATCAGACTGTTAAATAGCCATCACTAGCCGGCTATCGCCTGGTTATTCACTGCACCTTAGAAGATGCTGCCCTATATACATAGACATGGAATCACTGGTCACTTTAATAGTGGAACACTAGCCACTTCAATAATGTTTACATACTGCTTTACTAAATTATATATTTATATACTGCATTCTATTCTACTGTATTTTAGTCAATGCCACTCCGACATTGCTCGTCCTAATATTTATATATTTCTTAATTCCATTCTTTTACTTTTAGATTTGTATGTATTGTTGTGAATTGTTAGATTCTACTGCACTGTTGGAGCTACACCTGCAATAACATCTGCTAAATATGTTTATGACCAATAACATTTGATTTGAGAAAGGTGCATTGTACATTGAGATAAGTGAGATAGGCTAGCACATAATTTATTCCTCTCCCGTTTCTAGGCTTACATGAAGAGGAGTGTGGAGCAACAAGACAGCGTCAACCTACGGTTTTCATTTCAGTCCCTCTCAGGCAAATCAACTTTCTCAGACTTGCACCCAGACAAGGATTCAAGACAAAATACCTATAGTACAGGCCTACCTCTTTGAACTGCCCAATATTCCCTGGTGTCATCACTGAGAGTTTGTTCCTGGGGCCGATGCTCATGATTAATTCCTCCCAGCAGGCCCTTCTGGCTGCGCTGCAGAGTTTGTCTTCACAGAGCCTCTGGAAACCTGCACCAAGCCTGGAGGACAAAGTGATGAGCGCAAGCAAGTCCCTTTCCTCCTTTTCCTTTTTTCCTCAAGTCCCAGCTTCTGTATGCCTGTCACATCCCCACCTCTTTGTGTCAACTCCTCTCTCCACCTGTATTCCCATATGTAACTTGAAAGACATTGTACAACAAAGCCTTGCCTTGCCCTCCACCCCCCTGCCATTGTCATTCCCTGTACCACACTCAATTTCTACCGCAGTGATTGGCTGTGATGGACTAAATGTTCACATTGCAGTGATAAGTACCTTAATTGAAAAGGTCCAGGATACTGCACAATAGTTTTTTTGGAACACTTTATTGAAGTGGAGCTAGTGCTAAGATATGCCCTAGTAGTGTATATGCCAATGGAAATGAAAAGATAGTGAAAGGCAATGCAAAACGACATGAAATGTACATCTATATGATAATCACCAGCAAGGAAATTTGGCCTACGAAGATCACATCTTTCAAACTTTTAATCCAAGAATATGTTGCATAACAGTTTTGTAAAGAAATCTGTTGATGTACTCAGAGTGGCAGGTTTAGGTTAATGTTTTTGGTGAAAATGAATGATTCTGAGAGAAAGAATATACGTTTTTAGACACATTTTTTTTCAAGTGCTATAAATAATTCTATTTTGATCATTTCTTTCATGTAACTGGTGCCAGAGACTAGATATCTTGAGCATTTAAAACTTTATGTGCTTATTTTTAAAATATAGTTTCATCTCGGGAGAAGAAAGCAGATCAAAAGTTAGTACCAGTCATCAACTGAGGGAATTACAATGATGTAGTGGGCTGGCTGTATTCTGCTACCCGAAACCCCATTGATTACTGACAAAAGAGCAGAAATAAATAATGGCTTTCAAGACGCATGTATTTCATCATATACTTTACAGAAAAAATGATTTACACATCACTTAGATGGCATGGTCCATAAAAACAGTCACAGATTTATTCTGATTTCACCGTAAATAATGACATTTCATTTTAACACAGCCTTAAATCATCACAAATGAGTCAAAAACCTGTCTAAAAAGGCAGCTGCTTTGTGGGAATTCATTGCCTTTTGGCTGAATTTCATAACGTCTTAGATATTTTTTGCAAAGGTCCAGACCTCTTTTTCACATTCCATCACCAGGATTTACCACACTGCATCTAGAGTTTCCTCTGTCTTCAGTCCATTTGAGAACATGCTGATAACTTTCAGTGTCTTCCAATACTTAAAACACCCCAAATTGTTAAAACACTTGAAATGTTCCTTGACGGTCATATTCAGAGAAGATTTAATCACATTGACATGATGCAACAAGTTCATTGAATAATATGTTGTTATTGTGAAAAATAATTGGTTCTCAATGACAAACCTGGATATAAAAGTCAAATAAATAAATACAAAATTGTTTGCAGTAGCAATACAGCTTTTTGAGGCTCTTTATATTACAAGACTGCTATACTGTGGCCGTAGACAATCTCAGGTATGTTATATAATATCTGGGGCATTCAATGCCATTCTATGGCTTAGAAACACTGATATTTATACAAAAGTCAGATGATAAACTGTTGAAGGATCATATGAGTCATATCACTGATGGCTCTTAGCTAGTTCTTAAATATGCATAATAGTAAAACATTATATATTGGGAACATAGCGTATAGCAATAAATATTCTGTACAGTAAAATTGGAATATTTTCATTACAATGATAGTGCATTGTTAGAATAAGTTAATTCCTATGTTCAATGCTTGTAATCATAATCAACCATAAGATGCTACTTCATGGGTAAATTCACTACATTCCAACCAGGACATACAGTACATTTGAGATGAATCCAATGGGGAGGCACAAGCCAAAATCTGAAAGAAGATGGCATGAATACTTATATAATGATCAGATGGGAATTGATATTTATAGAATAGTTATACACAGATTTTACACAAGTGAAAAAAAGAAATATATTACATGTATGTACATAAGATGAAGTAAAGAGCTATTTATGTTCAGGGAATAGAATAATATCTCTTGCAAAATGAGAAATCCCTCAGTTATTTATAAAACAACTGAACGGGCAAGGAATTCAGCAGGACGAAACAAAGTTTGAAGAAATTTAAACTTTAAGGATTTTTAAAAGGTAAGAATACAATCAAGCTTGTCTCCAATTAAGTCTATAGATCAAACATATTCCCCTCGATGGAGAGATCTCCAGTTTCCATGGTGGTACTTCCTGGCCCACTGTGTTCAGGATGACCCTCCTCACAAAAGGTTACCTGGGGTGTATTCATTATGCCTATTCTGTTGCAAAATGTTTTCCAACAACAACTAAAGTTTCTATTGGACAAATTCAGGTAATTCCCTACCCATTTCATTCTGTTTGCTCTGTTTGTTTCTGTTTGGTTCTTAAACGGTAAACGGTTTCCGTTGCAAAACGTAATGACTACACCCTTGATTAGGCCACAGGAGGGAGTGTGGTGTGCAGCAAAGGCACATCAGAATATCTTTGAGAGCACTAATCAAGTACAGGGTTTGACACATGGCAAAATGGTGGTAAAAGTTATTTTCTTCAATCTCAGTAGCTGAGCCGAGCAAAGGTCTTATTTTCAGTGTAGCATAGCAACAACAGAGGGCACCTACACCACTATTGACTTGACTTCAGACTTGCATTTTCTCTGTCTGAGCACAGCAGCTGAAATTGCTCCCCCACTTTGAAGCTTGACCAAGTTGGGCTAACAGCATGTTCCAGAAGTTCATGGCCAAATGGTCCATCATGCTTATCTACTTTCCTGAGATACATCTCCCCACGTACTGGTTTCATTTTCCTCTGAGTCAGACAGAGCTGCTGTGCACATGTCACTGAAGATATCTGGAATGTAAAAACAAAAAGAAGAGTTAAAGACGCAAACTCACATACATGGGAGTTAGGATCTAACATTATGGAGGCCAAGCAACAGGCGTGAAGGGAGTGGTGATTCTTAAGATTCAAACATCACCATCAGTCTTTTTAGAGAGGGGTTGCATAGAATGGATACAATGACTGACCAAACAATGCAGTTTTAATAGCAGTGTAAAGAAGGACACGATGGTGAAACAATATTGATTAAGATCAATACCAGTGAAGAGTGCTTCTATTCAACTTTATAGTAGTACAAACCAGTATGCTGCTGGAATGTGGCTTATAAATGGTTTCAAGTGGGGAAGCTCTGAGCAAAAATATGTCAACTGCCCAAGCAAAGAACAGAAGATGGCATTCCTCTCAGTGCAGACAAGAGCTTGAGAGAGCACTTGTTTAAAGGACAGAGCTCCAAGACAACAAGACAAGCAAGGCCGTGAACTGAACATTTCAAGGGAAGGCTAAGGTGAGGGAGGGAGGGAGGGAGGGGAGAGAGAGATCATGCTGCAATGGATGACATCATGCTTTGCTTGTTCACCTCTCAGGCAAAAGCTTTACCGTTAGCGTCCTCCCAAGCACGCACCCCGCCCAATCCCCCAGCACTGAATCAAACTACCGCTTTGAGCTAGGGTGAGTGTTTTCTTGCAATGCCAGGAATACCTCATAATTTTATAGTGGATGTGGATTAGTCAGAAATACCAGTAGTGTTACAGTATGAGTGACCTCCTTCTGCTGCTGTCTGAAGTATACTGGGCGGTACCAGACCTGTCTTCTGAGTAATAAGATTCTTGACTAGCCTAAAACATGAAAGAGAATGTAGGCTTTAATGGAAAGGCTGGTGTAGGGTCTCATGCTGGAATAGAAGTGATCAGAGAGTGACTAGGAGTTGGATTACTGCCACTGGCAGTGGGGAGAGCTGATGGAGCCCTGGGAGTGTACAATCTCACGTATTTATAGGCATAGTATTTGATCAGGAGTTTTCTCTATGATCTTGTCTGTGAACTGTCAAGTCCAAAGTTTCAGTTTTTGACACCCTGCTTCGTGTGATGGAAAGCTTGTGTATTCATTGGTTATGCTGCTGCTTCCGACAGTTGATTCTGTCCAAAGCCTCTGTACTGCTTCATATATGTATTTAAATCCTCCCGGCATTCTGTCTATACACTCTGAACACTCTGCAGCTCTGCCTAGCAGAACAAGCACTCTCTGGCCTTGGCCTGATGCGAACCACCCACATGAAGGGACATGAGAAGGTGCACTGGCCCCATTTCTCATGTATTTAGTATTTATTAGGATCCCCCATCAGCTACAGGATTAAAACAATTACATCACAACAAAAGAACAGCCTATATCATAAATAAAACAATACATCATATTGCATTATTACTCTATTATTAGAAATGTACAATATAAAAGGTAACATTTTACAGTGTGTGTGCGTATGCGTGTTTGTGTGTGTGTGCGTGTGTGTGTCTCTCTTCAAAGTCTGCGTAGTAAGGTGCTGTTTTATCAGGGGTTTTTTAAAATCAGATTTTACTGCTCGCTTAAGTTACTTGTTGTGGAAGAGAGTTCCATGTAGTCATGTCTCTATGTAGTACTGTGCCTTTCCCAGAGTCTGTTCTGGACTTTGGGACTGAAGAGACCCCACTTGGGAGGTCTTGTGGGGTATGTATGGGGGTCTGAGCTGTGTGTTAGCTGTTTGAACAGACAATTTGGTGCTTTCAACACGCCACTACCTCTCACAAAGACAAGTAGTGATGCAGTCAATCTTTCCTCTACTTTGAACCAGGAGAGATTGACACGCATGTTATTGATATTAGCCCTCTGTGTACATTTAAGGGCCAGCTGTGCTGCTCTGTTCAGGGCCAACTGTAATTTGCCTATGTCTTTTTTTTGTGGCACTTGACCATATAACTGGGTGGTAGTCCATGCGTGATAAAATTATGGCCTGTAGGACTTGTTTTGTTGCTTGTGATGTCAAGAAAGCAGAGCTTTACAGACAGACCTGTCCCCATCTTAGCTACCTTGCATCAATATGTTCTGACCATGTCAGTTTACAATCTTGGGTTACACTTAGCAGTTCAGTCTTCTCAATTGACACATTATTCATTACAAAATTTAGCAAATAATTTGTCCTAAATTCAATGCTTTTAGTTTTGGATATATTAAGGATTAGCTTATTACTAGCCACCCATTCTAAAACTGACTGCAGCTCTTTAAGTGTTGCAGTGATTTCACTTGCTGTGGTAGCTGGTGTGTATAATGTTGAGTCATCAGCATAAATAGACACACAGGCTTTACTCAAGACTAGTAGGTCATTAGTAAAAATAGAAAAAAAGTAAGGGTCCAAGCAAGACCGCTACCTTGTGGTATGCCAAACTCTACCTGGTTTACGTTAGAGGGGCTTCCATTAAAAAACACCCTCTGTGTTTTGTTAGATAGGTAACTCTCGATCCATGATATGGCAGAGGATGTAAAGCCATAACACATACGTTTTTTTCAGCAGCAGATTACGATCGATAATGTCAAAAGCTGCACTGAAGTCTAACAAACAGCTACCACAATATTCTTATTACCAATTTCTTTCTGCCATTCATCAACCATTTGTGTCAGTGTTGCGTACGCTTCCCTATATGCGTGCTGAAAGTCAGTTGTTCATTTGTTTACTGTGAAATAGCATTGTACTGGTCAAACAACTTCTTCCAAAAGTTTACTAAAGGTCAGTAGCAGGCTGATGGGTCAGCTGTTTGAACCAGTAAAGGGTGCTTTGCTATTCTTGGGTAGAGCCATTACTTGTGCTTCCCTCAAGGCCTGAGGGCACACACTGTCCTGTAGGTCTAGATTGAAGAGATGGCAAATAAGAGTGGTAATATAGTCCGTTACCATCCTCAGTAATTTTCCATCCAAATTGTCAGTACCAGGTGGTTTGCCATTATTGATAGACAGCAATAATTGTTATACCTCTTCCACACTCACTTTAAAGAATTCAAAATAACAATGCTTGTCTTTCATAATTTGGTCAGTTATTAAGGGATATGAAGGTTCAGAGTTTGCTAATCTTGCCAATGAAAAAGTAATTAAAGTAGTTGGCAATATCAGAGGGTTTGTGATGAATAAGCCATCTGATTCAATGAAGGATGGAGCTGAGTTTGCCTTTTTGCCAAAAATGTAATTTAAGCTGCTCCAAGGCTTTTTAATCATCCTTTATATCTTTTATCTTTGTTTCGTAGTACAACTTATTCTTCTTTTTGGTTAGTTTAGTCATATGATTTTTCAATTTGCCAATCGGCTGTGCAGCCAGACTTTCGTCTCATCCCTCTCAACCATAAAATGTTTTAATTCCTCATCAATCCACTGGGTGCATGCTTATCAGTACATTGAAGAAGCAATTTCATAAATGTGTACATTCTGGCATCTGGTTGTTCTTCAATACACACAGACCAGCAAATATTCTTTACATCTTCAACATAGGAATCACTACAAAACCTCTCGTATGATCTCTTATAAACTATTTTAGGGCCAGCATTTGAAACTTTGGTTTTTCTAGATATGGCTACTATATTATGATCACTACATCCGATGGGTGTGGATACTGCTTTGGAGCATATTTCTGCAGCATTAGTAAAGATGTGATCAATACACGTGGATGATTTCATTCATATATACCCTGGTAGGTTGAATAATAACCTGAACCAGATCGCAGGCACTGGTTACAGTTTGAAGCTTTTTCTTGAGTGGACAGCTTGAAGAAAATGAGTCAATATTTAGGTTACCCAGAAAATATACCTCTCTGTTGATATCACATACACTATCAAGCACTTAACACATTATCAAGATACTGACTGTTAGCACTCAGTGGTCTATAGCAACTTTCCACAAGAATAGGCTTTAGTTGAGGCAGGTGAACCTGAAGCCATAATACTTCAACAGCATGACATGAGATCCTCTGTAAGCTTTACAGGAATATGACTCTGAATGTATACAGCAACACTTCCCCCATTGGCATTTCTGTCTCTTCTGTAGATGTTATAACCATGTATTGCTACCACTGTGTCAAATGAATTATCCAAGTGAGTTTCAGCGATAGCAAGGAAATGAATGTTATCTGATGTTAGTAAGTTATTGATTTCATGAACCTTGTTTCTCAGGCTACATATGTTATTGTGGGCAATTTTTGCCCTTTTCTGGATTGCTTATTTGCGCTGATAGTGCAAGGTGAACTGCTCCCAGTGGGCTTCCTACTAGGGTCAATTGTCTCAGTGCTAACAGTGTAATTCAGGTTTATAGGCACATGATTACTGATGACAAAAGCTGTCAGATTGACATAGGTATTCAGGGGAGTGAGAGAAACATAAATTAAGTTACATTGACCGTACTACCATTTCTACAGGAGGTGATATGCTTTCCATGTCCTCTGTTGTTGATTACGACAGTGAGGACTGGAGCATTTATATACCCTGGCTGTCAGTCTCTAAAACAGTGTGCAATGTTGCTGGAGATAATCTTAGAACCCCTGCGGTTAGAGTGAATCCTCTCTCTTTTACAGAGTGCTGGTTTCTCCCACAGCAAATCAAAATGCTCACAAAAGGAGACATTCTTGTTCTTGCAAAGTTCCTGTTGACAGCATTTGTAAATATGCTGTCAACAGTGAGTGGGCTGGGGACATACTGAAGCCTACGTGTGGATGCTAGGTGTGAAGCTGACACCTTATCTGTGGCATGGACAGACAGGTGCACCCGCTCCTGGGAGCACTGTGCTAACATCAATGCAAATGGTGGACCAGATTTCAGTTAGTCAGAGGTATCATACACAAAGAGAGTTGTGCAGAGTTTTAAAAACTTCTGTGCAGTACATGTTGACTTCCATCCATGAAAAAATATATAAATTCTTCATATCACTGACTGCCGAAAAGGAGAGGAGAGGGTTGTGTGAGACGTTTTAGTGCCAGAACCCAAAGATGCAAATGATTGAAGACGGTTTTAAAATATGAAATATGCATGAGGTGATGAAATATGAGCATATTCAAAGCATTTTTAAGTGCAGCTTTAATCTAATGGTGTATTAGTCACCCCAAAATGTACTGCGAAAGCTCGTGTGAAACCACAATCCCTCTCTCATCCACCCTGGCTTGCAGTGGATTCTGGAGGCTATTACTGTGAGAAGGTAATAACCACTCCTCATAGTGGTGGGATGAATCGAACAGACGTATATATTATTCATTTAGGCATTGTGTTTTAATTTCCACTGTGATATACAGATCTACTCAACATTTATGCTTTAATATCCTGAATGCCTCATCGAAATAATTTTACAATTAATTAACGTTTAATATAAAACAACACAGCAATAACTGTTAGTCCCAAGGGAACCCAGGAACAACATTGTTATTAGTTATACATTTTTACAAACACGGTTTTAAATCAGAGAAGCGATAGAGATGGGAAGTGTGTGAATACAGTGCAGGAACAAGGACTAATATGATTGTGCTTTTTCCTGTTGAGTTGGGTCCCTCTTACTACGGCAGGAGAATTGGTTTCTCTCTGGGACTCTCATAGTGTTCAATGGATAGAGAGGGTGGGTGCTACCATCACTCACCAGTGGCCATTCTCTGCCTCATCCAGGAACTGTACTAAATCTCCTGACTCCAGAGACAGGTCCTGCGCTGTCCTCGACTCGTACGTCAACTGGACACGGAAGCGATCATTGTCCCCCTAAGAGCCGGGAGAGAATGGAGGAGGGTGATTTAGAGGAGATGCTCTATCCTTGTAGTTGTGGTTTGTCTTTGTATGTGATGGTGTGTAACTTTCGTGTGTGTGTCATGTGACGTGTGTCTGTGTCCACCCATCTATTCTATGTGTGTGTACAGCATGTCCATCCGTCAGTCTCATGTTGGACTCAGGGAGCATTATTCTCAGTGTGGTAGAGTTGTGTAGCAGGCCCTCCATTAAAACAGATCTCCGGCTCTCATACATCAGAAAGATTGTAATGGAAGGAGAAATCCAGAGGCTCTGGGGAGACCCACACTAGGCTATTTTGTCTTTTAAATGTCAAGTCGTCAGCCCGCGTTAACAAGATGGGTGATGGTGGGAAATAATTAAGCAGAGAGGATTTATTTCCCGGGGATTGAAAGGATTTAAGAGAAGCAACAAGATGGAGGGGATGAAGTTACCTGTCAGGATTTATTCAACATAACTTACATTTTTATTACTGGACTGGTCCTCACCATCCGAAGAGTTGGAGAGCTCCTCTGCACTCGAATGGATGGTTTCAAAGTCCTCTGTGTCCATTGAAGGCAAACACCGTTGGGTCCAGCCTAGAGGAAAAGAGCATACAGAAAGAAGACAAGGTCCTATTAACCCTTCAGTTGACTAGAAGAAGTGAACACGTTAGTTTTAAGACATGTCATTACACATCCACTGCTTTGCAAATGTACCCTTTACACATAAGCATTGAACATTCTGAAACATTTATACTGACAGTCAAAGAAGGTATGAAGAAGTTGGAAATATCTAAAAAACACAATGCAAGAAACCAATCGAAAAGGTGCCACATACAACAAGACACTCAATGGCAAAAAAAAGACAAAAAATGTTTAACCAAAACCAGCAAAATTAGAAAAGAAAAATACGTCATAGCGTGACTTTTCCATCAGTAGATTACCTGGTTGAGAAGTGGACCTAGGCACAGCTGAATCAGTGCTTGTGGTGCCTTTGTGTCTGCTCGCAGCAGGGATAGCACTGCGTAATGTATCTGGGAGGAAATTAGCTCTTTACAGACCACTGGGATGCCATTTTACATCACATTGCAGGAAATTGATATACGCATTCAGAAATAAATTAAGGAGCCATCATCGCTCCACAGCCACACTGACTCATTACCAACAACATGGCACTGCTAATGTGAAGTCATCTTGTTCAGCACTTTTTGTGCCAAACTAATACATATACCATGCATCACATTGAATCACAACGGAGCAGGCAAAACACACACCCACACACAGACACTCATGCAAGCACACATGCACGCGCACACACACGTCACCTCACCAAAATGCAAAGCCGTCCCCATTAACAAAGACGGCTGAACATGCACAGATCCACAGCATACTGTGAAGCTATAGCTACCTTCATAACCGAATGGTGTTGGATCACTCTTTATCTCATGTCTTTTGGTCTTTTTAACATGAGTTGAAGGAGGACCTGTCAGGGGCAATGAATGCATGGTGGAAGCGTTAGTGGAAAATTTGATCTATTGAGACAGTGAAGCAAAATCCATTTTATTGTACATCCTCAGTTTTCATTGCTCATAAGTTATTGAAATACTTGATTACTAGGAAGAAGAAAGGAGGGGAATATTGGCAAAATGAAGTTCTCATCTAAATTCCACAACAATTGCACTTGCTTTGCAGCTCTGAATGTCACCCCACATTCCAAATGTCAGCTTATCAAAATTCACATTCGATTACTATGGTTTCTCAACAACAATTTTTTTTCCCTTTTTGTTTCATTTCTGAGAAAGACTGATTTTATTCATCATCTCATCAATATCATGAGATTCATAAATGGGTAGGCCTTGTTAAGAAAATATATTTTTCTCTCATTACCTTAGCTGACTCCTGCTCTCTACATCTCTAGCTCTCTCTCCCTTCCCTCTCTCTCTCAAAGAGCCCCCTCACTAACCGGTCTGTACCTGCTCTCAAACACTTTAAAAAGTTTGATGGCGACGGGAGGAGAGATAAAAAGAAAGCGAAAGACCCCAGGCAATCAGGTACCTTTTGTGCGTCTGGTGGCGGAGACACTGATAGAGGAGGCTAAAGAGAAGCGGCGCGTGACATCTGTCACCTTAGATGGAGGACAGGCTGTGAAAGGCAGGGCAGGGTTAGCAATTAGCTGGGCAAAACAATATGAGGGAGGGAGAGAGGGATGGATGGCACAGGAAGGCACAGAGAAGCATTTTAATGGCAAGGCTAAATGAGCATATTGCTTTGAGGATTCCTGCCTTTTCTCTGGATTGACTTCTGATTTGATATAAGACTTGGTGATAACTGTCACTGTTGATTCCCCACTAAACACTGTCCAGCTTAAATGGATAGTGTGACATTTTAGCAATTAAGCCCTTTTTTCTACTTACCCAGAGTCAGATGAACTCATGGAGTGTAATTTTGTCTCTGCATACAGTTTGAAGGAAGTAGAAGCATGCTAGCTGTTCCTGTAGACTTCCAGTCAGTGTGCTAATGCTAGTTAGCAATGGCTCCAGAAATGACCTTCAACTTCCTTCAAACGGCACGCAGAGACTTAATTGCCAAAATGGCGCACTATCCCTTCAAGATGATTAATTTCTCTTAGTTGTATAAAATTAGTGAGTTCAAACAGGCAGGCGGTTGACTGTGGGACTGAGAAACATGCAATGAATGGAGGAGACACGAGGAAGTGCAGGAAGATGAAGATAAATCGTGGACAAGTTCTCATTTGCAACCTGGCCAAGAAAAAGCAAAGCAGTGCTACAAAAACAACAACACAGAGTTAGACATGGGATAAACAAACGTACAGTCAATAACACAATAGAAAAATCTGTATACAGTGTGAGCAATAAATAGGCCAATAGTGGCGAAGTAATTACAATTTAGCAATTTACACTGGAGTGATATATGTGCAGATGAGGGTGTACAAGTAGAAATACTGGTGTGCAAAAGAGCAGAAAAACAAAAACAAATATGGGGATGAAGTAGGTAGTTGGTTGGATGGGCTATTTACAGATGGGCTGTGTACAGCTGCAGCGATCGGTAAGCTGCTCTGACAGCTGACGCTTACAGTTAGTGAGGGAGATATGTCTCCAACTTCAGTGATTTTTGCAATTCGTTCCAGTCATTGGCAGCAGAGAACTGACCCACTTCCCAGTGGGTCAGAAGTTTACATACACTCAATTAGTATTTGGTAGCATTGCCTTTAAATTGTTTAACTTGGGTCAAATGTTTCGGGTAGCCTTCCACAAGCTCCCCACAAAGTTGGGTGAATTTTGGCCCATTCCTCCTGACAGAGCTGGTATAACTGAGTCAGGTTTGTAGGCCTCCTTGCTCGCACACACTTCTTCAGTTCTGCCCACACATTTTCTATGGGATTGAGGTCAGGGCTTTGTGATGGCCACTCCAATACCTTGACTTTGTTATCCTTAAGCCATTTTGCCACAACTTTGGAAGTATGCTTGGGGTCATTGTCCATTTGGAAGACCCATTTGCGACCAAGCTTTAACTTCCTGACTGATGTCTTGAGATGTTGCTTCAATATATCCACATAATTTTCCTGCCTTATGATGCCATCTATTTTGTGAAGTGCACCAGTCCCTCCTGCAGCAAAGCACCCCCACAACATGATGCTGCCACCCCCGTGCTTCATGGTTGGGATGGTGTTCTTCGGCTTGCAAGCCTCCCCTTTTTTCCTCGAAACATAACGATGGTCATTATGGCCAAACAGCTCTATTTTTGTTTCATCAGACCAGAGGACATTTCTCCAAAAAGTACGATCTTTGTCCCCATGTGCAGTTGCAAACCGTAGTCTGGCTTTTTATGGCGGTTTTGGCGCAGTGGCTTCTTCCTTGCTGAGCGGCCTTTCAGGTTATGTCGATATAGGACTCGTTTTACAGATACTATTGTACCTGTTTCCTCCAGCATCTTCACAAGGTCCTTTGCTGTTGTTCTGGGATTGATTTGCACTTTTCGCACCAAAGTACGTTAATCTCTAGGAGACAGAATGCGTCTTCTTCCTGAGCGGTATGACGTCTGCATGATCCCATGGTGTTTATACTTGCATACTATTGTTTGTACAGATGAAGGTGGTACCTTCAGGCGTTTGGAAATTGCTCCCAAGGATGAGCCAGACTTGTGGAGGTCTACAATTGTTTTTCTGAGGTCAGAAGCTTCTAAAGCCATGACATCACTTTCTGGAATTTTCCAAGCTGTTTAAAGGCACAGTCAACTTAGTGTATGTAAACTTCTGACCCACTGGAATTGTGATACAGTGAATTATAAGTGAAATAATCTGTCTGTAAACGATTGTTGGAAAAATGTACCTAAGTGTATGTAAACTTCCGACTTCAACTGTAAATATCAAACCTAGGAGGCTTATGGTTCTCACCCCCTTCCATAGACTTCCACAGTAATTATGATGACTTCCGGAGGACGTCCTCCAACCTATCAGAGCTCTTGCAGTATGAACTGAAGTTGTCCACCCAATCAAAGGATCAGAGACGGGGCATAAAAAGAACACCCGCCACCCGCCAAATGCGGGTAGATTTAGGTATTGCCTATTTCACCAGCCATGTTGGCGGGTGGTCAATTTGCTCTGCAGTGCGTTACATTTCTGAATAAAAAATCAAAAGTCAAGTATGTGCACGTGCGAGTTGCAATTTATTGCTGCGGTCTGCTGTTTTGTTTCATAGCTGCTAATCGCACAAAGAAATAGGAATCCTATTTAATCCTATCCTGTGCACAGGTATGAAAGTTGTTGGTCTAATTGTTCAAAAGTCTACAAAGTTAGAAATTGTCCTTGTGTTTCTTGGCTATTTACATTATTTTGTTCAGAAGCTCGGTTGTTTTTCAATGTTAGTTTGAGTCTACTGTTTCAACAGATAGCCAAAGAGACGCTCTAGTCTGATCCCAAATCTCACACTCGTGACTCGAGTGGTAACCTCTCGCCCTTAAACGGGTAGCTGAACATTTTGTCTTTGTCATTTGATTTAATGCTACAAGCTTGGCACACCTGTATTTGGGGAGTTTCTCCCATTCTTTTCTGCAGATCCTCTCAAGCTCTGTCAGGTTGGATGGGGAACGTCACTGCACAGCTATTTTCAGATCTCTCCAGAGATGTTCGATTGGGTTCAAGTCCGGGCTCTGGCTGGGCCACTCACGGACATTCAGAGACTTGTCCCGAAGCCACTCCTTCGTTGTCTTGGCTGTGTGCTTAAGGTCGTTGTCCTGTTGGAAGGTGAACCTTCGCCCCAGTCTGAAGTCCTTAGCAGGTTTTAATCAAGGATCTCTCTGTACTTTGCTCCGTTCATCTTTCCCTCTATCCTGACTAGTTTCTCAGTCCCTTGCCGCTGAGAAACATCCCCACAGCATGATGCTGCCACCACCATGCTTCACCATAGGGATGGTGCCAGGTTTCCTTCAGACGTGACGCTTGGCATTCAGGCCAAAGAGTTCAATCTTGTTTCTGATGGTCTGAGAGTCCTTTAGGTGCCTTTTGGCAACTCCAAGCGGGCTGTCATGTGCCTTTTACTGAGGAGTGACTTCTGTCTGGCCACTCTACCATAAAGGCCTGATTGATGGAGTAGTGCAGAGATGGTTGTCTTTCTGGAAGGTTCTCCCATCTCCACAGAGGAACTCTGGAGCTCTGTCAGAGTGACCATCGGGTTCTTGGTCACCTCCCTGACCAAGGCCCTTCTCCCCCCATTGCTCAATTTGTCCGGGCGGCCAGCTCTAGGAATAGTCTTGGTGGTTCCAAACGTCTTCCATTTAAGAATAATGGAGGCCACTGTGTTCTTGGGAAACTTCAATGCTGCAGAACGTTTTTGGTACCCTTCCCCAGATCTGTGCCTCGACACAATCCTGTCTCTGAGCTCTACGGACAATTCCATCAGCCTCATGGCTTGGTTTTTGCTCTGACATGCACTGTCAACTGTGGGACCTTATATAGACATGTGTGTGCCTTTCCAAATCATGTCCAATCAATTGAATTTACCACAGGTGGACTCCAATCAAGTTGTAGAAACATCTCAAGGATGATCAATGGAAACAGGATGCACCTGAGCTCAATTTCGAGTCTCATTGCAAAGAGTCTGAATTCTTATGTAAATAAGGTCTTTCTGTTTTTCCTTTTTTATACATTTACAAGAATTTCGACAAACCTGTTTTTTCTTTGTCATTATGGGGTATTGTGTGCAGATTGAAGAGGAATTTTATTTATTTGATCAATTGTAGAGTAAGTCAGAAACGTAACAATGTGGAAAAAGGGAAGGGGTCTGAATACTTTCTGAATGCACTGTACCTAGGTAGCGAATGCAGCTAGCAAGTTCAGCCTACTTAAACACACAGCTCAAACAGAGAGGGATGCTATGTTAGTTAGCCGGCTATGGCTATCCAACACTATAACTCTTCCAAGTCAAGGTAAGCTTTTGGTTTTATTAATTTATTGCCACAGGTCCCGGCAGTGTAACTGCTAAACTGCTTGCTGTACACTTTAATAAAGCGTTAGTTCTAGTAGCCATGTTGACAATGACGTTTGCTAATATAGTGACAAAGATGTAGTCTGTGTTTAGTGGTTGTTGTATGAAAGTTTGGCTTGGAAAGGTTTTTCCACTTGGTCACAGACAGCTGTTGTCTTGTGCACTGAAGTCCACAAGCGAAGGGAAAAGGTGAGAGGAGGAGAGTGCGTATATCCGAGAAGGAAGCGGAGTCAATCACCACCTTCCGGAGACACCTGAAACCCCACCTCTTTAAAGATTTAGATGCACTATTGTAAAGTGGTTGTTCCACTGGATATTATAAGGTGAATGCACCAATTTGTAAGTCGCTCTGGATAAGAGCGTCTGCTAAATGACTTAAATGTAAATGTAAATGTAACTGGAAGGAAAGGCGGCCAAAGGAGGTGTTGGCTTTGGGGATGACAAGTGAAATATACCTGCTGGAGTGCGAGCTACGAGTGGGTGTTGCTATGGTGACCAGTGAGCTGAGATAAGGCGGGGCTTTACCTAGCAAAGACCTATAGATGACCTGGAGCCAGTGGGTTTGGCGATGAATATGAAGCGAGGACCAGCCAACGAGAGCATACAGGTCGCAGTGGTGGGTAGTGTATGGGGCTTTGGTGACAAAACGGATGGCACTGTGATAGACTGCATCCAATTTGTTGAGTAGAGTGTTGGAAGCTATTTTGTAAATGACATCGCCAAAGTCAAGGATCGGTAGGATAGTCAGTTTTATGAGGGTATGTTTGGCAGCATGAGTGAAGGAGGTTTTGTTGCGGAATAGGAAGCCAATTCTAGATTTAACTTTGGATTGGAGATGCTTAATGTGAGTCTGGAAGGAGAGTTTACAGTAGCCAGACACCTAGGTATTTATAGTTGTCCACATATTCTAAGTCAGAACCGTCCAGAACCGTCCAGAGTGATGCTGGACGGGCGGGCGGGTGCGGGTAGCGATCGGTTGAAAAGCATGCATTTCGTTTTACTAGCATTTAAGAGCAATTGGAGGCCACGGAAGGAGTGTTGTATGGCGTTGAAGCTCGTTTGGAGGTTTGTTAACACAGTGTCCAAAGAAGGGCCAGATGTATACAGAATGGTGTCGTCTGCGTAGAGGTGGCTCAAAGAATCACCAGCAGCAAGAGCGACATCATTGATATATACAGAGAAAAGAGTCGGCCCGAGAATTGAACCCTGTGGCACCCCCATAGAGACTGCCAGGGGTCTGGACAACAGGCCCTCCGATTTGACACACTGAACTCTATCTGAGAAGTAGTTAGTGAACCAGGCAAGGCAGTCATTAGAGAAACCAAGGCTGTTGAGTCTGCCGATAAGAATGCGGTGATTGACAGAGTCAAAAGCCTTGGCCAGATCGATGAAGACGGCTGCAAGTACTGTCTTTTATCGATGGCGGTCATGATATCGTTTAGGTTGGGTGGGATATGGGTGGGGTGGGGTATGCTAACAAGATGAAATCTATCGACAACTCAAGTTCACAGCGAGGCATTACCATCGTCGGGCCAATAAGTACAAAAACATCACCCCCTCAGTGTCCATTTCTCTTCAGCTAGCCTGCTCTGCATCATGAATGGAGTCAACTACACAGTATTAGATTATCACCATACAAATGCTGACATATTATGTACAGTAATGTTATTGCCCACTTACAAACCACAAGACCCCTGTAATAGCACCAAAGTGGTAAGAAAATAAACCTATCTCCCTGTTCAATTGGTTTGTTTAACTAAAAGCAATCTAATGTATGTTGTAAAATATAATCAGATGTAGCTAATCAGGTTATCAGTATTGTTATTAAGGATGTATTCTGTGGAGAAGAACCTTGAATCAAACCATCCTCTTAAAAAAATGTTAATACACTTTTGAATGTCAAAAGCATTACAGGCTGACATTTACTAAGGCTACCTGTCTGCGAATTTAGCCTTCATGCGTTTTCATTGCCTGGATGCCAAGGTTGTTCTATAGTCTTGAAAATGTGAAATCCCTTTGTTCTCTAGACATACTAGTATTTGGAAAATTCTAATCAAATCAAATGTTATCTGTCACATGCTTCATAAACTACAGCTGTAGACTAAGGGTGAAATGCTTACTGACGGGTTCAACAATTTCCAACAACGCAGAGTTAAGATACAAAATAAAAATAGTGACAAGAAATAAATACACAGTGAATAACAATAACAAGAAAAATAACTATATAACTAATAACTATATACTATGGCTATATACAGGGAGTACCAGTACTGAGTCGATGTGCAGGGGTACGAGGTAATTGAGGTAGCTATGTACATACACTCAGTGAGTGACATGGCCGTGGTTCTCTAAAAAGTAGGCAGACATGCATCGAGGCATTCAGTTCGTATTCGATCGAACGTTAGAATGGGAGAAATTTGCGACCTAAGCAACTTTGAGCGTGGTATGATCGTCAGTGCCAGGCGTGCCGGTTCCAGTATCTCAGATACAGACGGCCTCCTGGGCTTTTCCCACACCGCAATGTCTAGGGTTTACAGAGAAAAAGATAAAACATCCAGTGAGCGGAATTCCTGTGGGCGAAAACAGCTCGTTGATGAGAGGTCGAAGGAGAATGGCAAGAATCGTGCAAGCTAACAGACGGTCCATAAACAAGCAAATAATGGCATGTGTTATGGAGAACGGCATTTTGGAACGCACAACTCGTCGGTCCTTGTCACGGATGGGCTATTGCAACAGGCGACCACATAGGGTTCCACTCCTATCAGCTAAAAACAAGAAGAAGCAGCTCCAGTGGGCAGGCGATCACCAACACTGGACAATTGAGGAGTGGTCCGACGAATTCCAGTTCCTGTTGGGTCATGCTGAGTAAGCAGCATGAGTCTATGGCCCCATCCTGCTTGGTGTCAACAGTACAGGCTCGTGGCAGTGGTGTAATTGTGTGGGGAATGTTTTCCTGGCACACATTAGGTCCCTTGATACCAATTGATCAATGTTTCCTTCCCCCAAAGAATTCAGTCTGTTCTGGTGGCAAAGGAGGGTGCGACCCGGTACTAGATGGGTGTATCTAATAAACTAGCCACTGAGTACATATATAGGGATAGAGTGACTAGGCAACAGGATAGATAATAGATTGATCTGTAGCAGCAGCGTATGTGGAGCAGGAGCAGCAGCATACGGTGTGAAAGTGTGTGTGGTATCAGTATGCATGTGTAGTGCATATGTGAAAGTGGGCATATGTAGTGTGTGTATGTGTGTGTTGGGTTGTCGGTGTAAGTATGTTTAAGTGTGTGGGTAGAGTCTAGTGTGTGTGCATAGTCATTGCAAAAAAAGGGTAAATGCAGGTAGTCTGGGTAGCCATTTGATTAGCTATTTAGCAATCTTGTTGAGTAGTCTCATGGCTTGGGGGTAGAAGCTGTTTAGGGTCCTGTTGGTTCCAGACTTGGGGCACTGGTACCACTTGCCGTACGGTAGCAGAGAGGACAGTCTATGGCTTGGGTGGCTGGAGTCTTTGACAATATGTTGGTCCTTCCTCTGACTCCGCCTGACATACTATACATACACTAGTTCTCTGCTCTGAGCGAAAGCACCAGTGTGTATTAGCAGCATTGCCTGCGGCACAAAGACATACAGAGTAGCAGGCTAAGGATAATGACTAACAATGAGAATGAATGAGAGTAGGTGAAGTTGTATACAACACAATGAGTGGGACCTCTTCAAAGAGGGGATGAGGACAGGGTGGTGATAAGGACAGGGTGAGCAGGTCAGTGGAGATGTCATGGCTTCTTTACCTGAGGGAAGAGACCTTCTATTGGAGAGGCCCTGCAAGGTGAAGCGCTTTCTAGCAAGAGCAGCATTGTGGTCAGGGTTATTAGTTGCAGAAGCCTCAGCTAGGGAGGGAAAGGGAGAGGAAAACGGTAAAGGAGAAAGCAGAAGCAGAGGGTAGAGAGAAAGCCTGAGGTACGACTTTGTAAGAGTAATGGATACCATGACAATCCTGGACATTATGGAGACCTCTATTCAACCACCCACACTTGAGTCTGCATGAAAACTGATTCAAAGATCAGGTGTAGACCAACCTAAACCTATTTCTGAAAATATATTCAAATTGTCACAAGTTTGAAGAGTGCTGACAAGGTTGTAAAAAAATATGTTTGTAAGATTATGCTGGAGACAGATGGTCCTTAATGATAGCTTTTATCTAGATCTTTCTCATCTCCACTAAAAGGGTCTCTCTCTGGTCTAATCACAATGCTGACAGAGCTCTGAGATGCATAATAAGTTTGCCATGGAATTTCCTGGAGACTTTCATCATATGGACAAATCTGATCCATGATTTACCCCTCTATGTTCCATCAACACAACCTGCATTAGGAAGAGAAGAGTCCTCCACAATCATGCTGGAACTGCATGGGTATAAGGATTTAGACACCTGCCAATGCCAAAACTAGAAGACAGTTTTACACTTTTTCAAAATGGACAGCTTGTCTTGGAGAGTGTGTGATTTCAAGGACACTTGAACTACCTGCCCTGGAGGACCGCTCAAAATGTCCATATTATCATGTACATAATTATCACCTTCTGATTGTGAGAACACAGAATAATCACAACTTCCAGGTTCATCTCGTCTCACACCTCTGACAAAGCTGCCAAACAGAGAGATGTCAACGCAGCTGCTGCTTCTGTCCTCTGAGGTTACTCTGGCCTTCTGGAGATCTTGAGATTAGAAAATAAATCAGAGCTTTTGGACAACTATGAGAGAGAATACAGTAGACTGACTAAGAATGGGAAAGCAGGGCCTCCTGAGTGACGCTGTGGTCTAAGGCACTGCATAGCAGCGCTAGCTGCGGCACTAGAGATTCTGGGTTCGAGTCCAGGCTCTGTCGCAGCCGGCCGCGACCGGGAGACCCATGGGGCGGCGCACAATTGGCCCAGTGTCGTCCGGGTTAAGGGAGAGTTTGGCTGGCAGGGATATCCTTGTCTCATCACGCACTAGCAACTCCTGTGGCGGGCCAGGCGCAGTGCACACTGACGCGGTCGCCAGGTGTACGGTGTTTCCTCTTCCATGTTAAGCGGGCGTTGTATTTCGGAAGACGCATGGCTCTCGACCTTCGCCTCTTCTGAGTCCGTACGGGAGTTGCAGTGATGATACCACGAAATTGGGGAGAAAAGCGGAGTGAAATTATTTTTTATAAATAAAGAATGGGAAAGCCTTTCATCAGACTATCTGAGTGTGGTGTATACCGTACCGTTGGCAGAATCTAACAGCTAGTCAGACTAACCCCGGAAGACTGGGGAGGTATAGTGGGAGGTGTACTAGTGGGACTACAGTATTTGGGGTCACGACCTCTGGAGTGGGTCCTTCTGACCCAAAAGGAAACAGTCCCAATCAGGGAAATGGTTGGCATCAGTTACATATGGGTCAAAACTAAAAAGTTCCACCAGACCACAGTTCAAAACTCATTGTAGTCAAAACCATACTGTACTGCAGTTGTGTAACTAAATGAATAATGTAGACATTTTAGTGTAAGGTTGGTACTGAAAAACACCATTGCTCAACCAGCTTCTGTAATATTCCTTTCCCACAGAGGAGAATGGGAGAGATTTCATAGATTTCCTCTGTGAGTCTGTGGTGGGGGTAATAAAGGCCCTCATGCACCCAGGACTAAGCACCTGTCGGATCCACTTACTCCTAGAGCTAGGGATGTCCAGCCACTGACCACATCCAGAGTCAAAGAGCAACTCTCCTCTTCTAACCACCAACAGCCGCTCCCTGGAAGACTACCGTTATCCCAGCTCCCTCGCACTGTGATGCAGCAGTGCTCTGCCGCCGGGCTCTACACAGCGTGAAATCTTACCCATTACCTCATCCTCATCTGCCAGTATAGTGTATGTAGTGAGCGATCAGAGGGAAGTGGTGGTGAGGGGTTGGCTTGGGCTGATGCCGAGACAGAAAGAGTTGGAGCCAGTAATAGTTAGAGCCCAGATAAAACATCCCAGCTAATTGTGCCATCAGTGTGGTGTCTTTCATAATGCCATTATGGGATGATTTGTACATGGAAGTTGCTGCCTTTTGTTTCCAGTCAGCGGAGCTGAGTGGATGCTGGTTTGGCAGGGCCGGGGGCCTGGCGGGACTGGCTGCGGCTGTGTGACATCTCACCTCGTTTCTGTCTCATGTTGGGGCTAGGGTTGCTCCTCCTGAAGCCTGTCTCCGGGCTAGACGAGTCCGACTGCCTCAGGGCCATTTTGCGCATGTTTCTGAGTGGAGGAGACAAGAGATATAGGACAGTCAATCACACAGCCACTGTAGAAGTGTTACATTCACTATCCTTGAGAGCATCTGTGCGGTGCCGCCATTCAATCACAGGACATGATGAAAACGTTGAGAGACGGAGTACTCTACCTCATGGGAGCATGATACACATTCTCAGTGATCTTCTGATGGAGTTGACTAGCCTCTGTGAATGGAGAAAAGAAAATGGCATTGGAATAGAAAGTAGATTTATTTTCAATGGAATGAAAGGGATATTAGATTAGGTTAAATTGACATAAAAAGGTCAGTGAGGTGAATTTATTAGGTGAGATCTTAGGTATGCAAGTGTGTGTGTGTGCACGCGCATGTGTTTGCATGCTTGTGTATGTCACACTGTGTGTAGGACTGTGTGAGAAACCTGCAGTCAAAAGCAGGTTGATAAACCTATGTGTTTCAATGCCAGGCGATAAAACAGGAGAAATCCCAGGGGTCACATAAGCCACAGGAGAGTCCGTGGACCAAAACAGCGCAGTCAGACCTGAAGCCATAGACCAAAACAGTGGTGCAGACAGAATGGAAGCCACTAATCCGTGTCTTTAAAGGCCCAGTGCAGTCAAAAATGTGATTCTCCTGTGTTTTATTTACATTTCCACACTATGAGGTTGGAATAATGCTGTGAAATTGTGAAAATTATGATAATGCCCTTTTAGTGTAAGAGCTGTTTGAAAAGATCGCCTGGAATTTCAGCCTCTTCTGGTGGGATGGCGTTTTGGCCTGCCTGGTGACGTCACCAAGGCAGGCAGTACATTATTTAATAGACCAATAAGAAAGATAGTTCCAAACCTCTCATTTTCAGTATTCCCCTCCCCACTCAGACCACTCACAGACAGTCCTTTCAAAATTCTTGCTTGAGAAATAGTTCTTTGCTAAAAAGCTATTTTTGTTTCTTTTTGACAATTTTTATTGAAAAAAAAATCACAGTAAGGTACTTAATTGTTACCCAGACATGATTTGATATTGAAAGAAAAATGGCTGCATTGGACCTTTAACAGGAGGACAGGACAGTTAACTGCCAAGGCCCAGGGGAGTCATCAAATCAAACAGCTGCAGCCGGTATCCTCAGTACAAGCCACTGCTGGAGCTGGATGGTCTGTATACTGGCCTTGTCCTGCTATTACACAAACCCCACATCGCCGGGCTTTTTAATACCGCACACAGTGGCTTATCTTGTGTGCCGCTCTTTTCTGCTACGTGCTGCCCTCCCCCTCCCCCCGCTCGCCAGCCGAGACAGGCGTAAATCACCTCCAACCCTCCAGCAGGCCAGAGCATCTTTCTCTCACTCTGCTTCATATGAGGGCTGCTATGTCATTACTCAGTCCCCTCACATACACACACACACATCCTCTCTCTCTCATACACACAGCTTGTCAGTCCAGCCGAGTGTAGACAGAGCAGAGGGTCGTTTTCCTGACTGTCAGGAGCTTCAGAGCGGAACAGTCGGCGATTGATGCATACTGCTGGAGGGTGGTGGAGGGAGAGGAGTGTGTATGTGTGTGTATGTGAGTGAGTGGACTGTACCGTCAGGGTCAGGTATGTGTTCACAAACAGTTGTCCACCTGCCTCCCCTAACTCTAAATCAGCTCTCCTCCAACACTGAATAACCCCCCCCTCCCACTGCTTAACATTCACATCAGCAGTCTGAGAGGGTTCAGGGCTGTGTTCAGATGTCTAGTGCTGTATGAGAGAGAGGGTGGTTTGAATATGCCTAGAGAGAACCCCCACACACTGTATACCTCTGCAAGCTTCGAGCTGGCCCGTCAGAACTTTTCGGATCTCTGACACCCACATGTTCTTCACATCCATGGAGGGAGCCTGTGGAGACACACAAACACACAGTTATACACACATATATATATATATAAACACCCTGAGGTTTTACTCTATAGCCTGTCTCACACCAGACAATAGATTTTTCTGTGAGAATGATGTCTGTGGGTGGCTACTCTTCATAGGGCAACACTGCCACCCAGTGGTCAAAGGGATTGGTTTCATCAGACCAGAGAATCTTGTTTCTCATGGTCTGAGTCCTTTAGGTGCCTTTTGGCAAACTCCAGTGGTCTGTCATGTGCCTTTTACTGAAGAGTGGAATCCATCTGGCCAATCTACCAAAAAGGCCTGATTGGTGGAGTGCTGCATAGATGGTTGTCCTTCTAGAAGGTTCTCATCTCCACCGATTAACTCTGGATGTCTGTCAGAGTGACCATTGGGTTATTGGTCACCTCCCTGACCATGGCCCTTCTCCCCCGACTGTTCAGTTTGGCCGGGCGGCCAGCTCTAGGAAGAGTCTTGATGGTTCTAAACTTTTCCCATTTAAGAATGACGGAGGCCACTGTGTTCTTGGTGACCTTCAATGCTGCAGACATTTTTTGGTTGCCTTACCAAGATCTGTGCCTCGACACAATCCTGTCTCGGAGTTCTAACGACAATTCCTTCAACCTCATGGCATGGTTTTTGCTCTGACATGCACTGTCAACTGTGGGACCTTATATAGATAGGTGTGTGCCTTTCCAAATCATGTCCAATCAATTGAATTTACCACAGTTGGACTCCAATTAAGTAGTAGAAACATCTCAAGGATAATCAATGGAAACAGGATGCACCTAGGCTAAATTTCGAGTCCAATAGCAAAGGGTCTGAATACTTATGTAAATAAGGTATCTGTTTTTTATTTTATAATACATTTGCAACATTTTCAAAAACCTGTTTCGCTTTGTCATTAGGGGGTATTGTGTGTAGATCAATGAGGATTTTTTAAATGTAATCCATTTTAGAATAAGGCTGTAACATAACAAAGTGTGGAAAAAGGGAAGGGGTCTGAATACTTTCCGAATGCACTGTATGCTACTTAGTAAAGGATGTTGCTGAATCACAGTTTTATCAAGTTTATCTAGTATGTATTTAGAATTCTTTAGAATAACTGGTAATATCAAATGGGAATAATGGATATGTTTTGGAAGTTTTTTTTTTTTACACAGAAACTATATGGACATGTACCTGAATGATATAGACTTCCTCTCTGCCGTTATACCAGACCTCGAACTTCTTAATGTCTCCTTTGACATTTTCTGTGATTCCCACGGCACTCATCTGAAACAAAGGCAAGGCTGTGGTTAAAAACAGTGACGGCTTTATATTTTAGATTTACACCGCTGATTCACACTATGATGCCCTTATATTCTTCAATGTGAACTGCTACAGCTTTTTTTCTACAAGCTGAAATGTGTCTTTTCACTTCTATTGAGCGATGAGTAGCACTATTCATTGAGTTGGTTACATGCACACTAGCCAGCGAGTGGGAGCAGAAAACAAGTTCAAAGGTTTCCTCAAGAAAACAAATGGTTGTTCCAGGATCCCAGTGATGAAAGGTTCCTGTCATCGTAGGGCCCTGTTTACTGCCTTAATTTTTCATGCGTCTAGATAAGCTTGAATTGAAATATGGGGAGTGACAGTGAATACCAAGGTTCTCAGGGGTATGAGAGAGCCACTGTGAAGTTTCCATTTGAGGCGGGGGAACTTAGTGTAGGATAGTGGGCAGTATGGCCCTACAGTCAAGCAAATGGACTTAGCACATGCTTTCTTGTTTCAATTTCAGGTCAGAAATAGTTCTCTTACACAAAAGGTGATGTTTGTATATACACACAGGTTATGTTTGTCCAACAAGAACTGACCCCACCAACCGACCTCACCTTTAGTGAGTGCTTGAAGCTATAGGAGGGGGATGGCTTCTCGTCCGTGGTCTCCTCCCGCTTCTTACAGAAGAGCAGCATCTTGTTGTAGAGGAACAGGTGCCTCTGCATGGGCTTGAAGCGGGCCAGGTCCTTCACCTTGCTGTGGCCCTTCTTGTGGTCCGTCCACACGTTGAACGAGCCCTGCATCAGAAGCTTCCCAAGCTCACTAAGGTTTCCCTGGGGGTGAGAGAGACACAGATGCCATCAGTCCCACACCCACGTACATACAGTACACCCTCTATACATCTATACAGCCTAGCCATGACAGTCTCTCTCCGCCCGATTAGTCAAACTCATTTACGGCAGGGTTTCCTATAACTTTCCCACAGCCCAGCAGATCCACTCTAAGATAGGCATCAAACTGATTTTTCACACCCTTAAACTCCAGCCCAGTCATACTGACCTCAAATCCTGTTATGGCGATCTGATGCATGGAGTCATTGACAGATTTGATGATGTCCAGCATGGTGGCCAGGGCCTCCTCCAACTCAGCAGTACCCTCCTGATTCTTACTGCATTTCAGCATCTCCTAGAAGGGGAACAGAGCCGGTAGGGTCAAAGTGAAGTTGGATAAATAATATATCTTTCAGTGTTTGGCTTACTCCTACACTAACAACAGACCAAGTTTCAGAATGAAGGCTTTCCAACCACACAGGCTACTGCAAAGAAACCACTCTAAAACCAACAGCAACTTATACTATTCAATATCCATTCAGCTGTGTCTTTTCAGCAACATGGCTACAGGTACTGACCTAACTGTGTGGGTGGTTTTACTGCAAGATATCAAGGTGCACTAGGCATGACAAATACATATACTTGAGACTTCCAATCAGATTAGGACTGAATGAAGTGCTCTGCACGTTAGTCCAAGGATCAAGTTTGAGCATAGTATATGTTATCTGTGTGTTGATGTGGAAGGCTTGATTGTATGGTGCTAAGGTGAGAGATTTGACCGTGATAAACTTGCCTTGAGCATCAGCTGGTACTTGGTGATCCTCTGCACAGGCTTGAGTAAATATGCATCCAGGGAGAGTTTGTGGTCCAGCTTCTTCTGACATTCCTGCAGTAACAAACATCACAGAATGTTTCTAGTTGCAATCATTTGTGTTAAGTCAATGTTATAATTTTAGTCATCCAAACAGAAAATGTAAGTTTGTCCAATGACATGTTGCTTAATGTAAACTGACACCATCATATAGTGGAATACTATATCATAACCATGTTAACACTGAGACACATAGGGAAGGGGAGTCACCTGGAAAAACAGGCTGTCACCACACTGTCTCCACAGTGCCTCTGATCGGGGCTTGTTCTGACAGTATTTCTCATAGATCTGCAGCTCTTCTTTCTGGAGAGAGACACACACAGACTTTGCACTGCAACACACCGTAACAGCACAGTAAATGGCCTTCAGTTTCCAAATGACATTAACACAAGGAACTCACCCTTTTCAAAAAGCAAGTCCCCACCAACTCTGGCCTCTCCATGCAATTTTCAAGCTCTTTGAAAAAAGTCCTGTGAACAACAAGGAATAAGTGAACTCAATTACACATTTCCTGTTTGCACTTTACAAGGCACATAAAGCATAACATTGGATACAATTGCATAGCAACTGCACATTCAGTTTCATCAGATTGCCATTTCCTATGCTGGGAAGTAAAGCGGAAGTGTAGAGTAAAGATTGGTTTGGAAAATAATAGCTTGTGGGCAGAGTCTGTGCACTTCTGTTTGGAATGTTTGTGATGTTAGGGAAGCCGGAGATGCCGGTCTGCAATTTTCTTTCTCCTGATGGTTAAATGCAGGTAAAACTGCGGAACCTACTTGTAGCAGGGACCTTAAGGGTTGCCTTATTTCCTGGGGTGAGTGAACTGAGCAGTCGGGCAAGTTTTAAAAAAACTGAAAACAAAAATGCAAGGAATTCCAGCACGCCAGCCTTAAACGGGACCATGTCTATGTTCCCTCAGCCCCATGTTGCAAACCAGGTGTCAGCAACCCAAATGAGAGGAAGAACATTATTCTCTCAACATCTAGTATTTTTTGGTGGTGCACGGGATGTGATAAGTATATTACATAGGGCGATTCCAAGGTAACAGAATGATGCTGACTCTCAGATTCTTCAATTTAAAAAGCATGTCAAACAAAACCCAATGATTGTTTAACTTTGCAAACTATACAACTCTATACACAAGGACTACTTTTAACAAATTCCTATAAACATTTTACAAAAACATATTTACTGGAAGAACAGTGCAGATGCAAAGCCTGGTAACAGAATAACGGATTGTGCTAAAAAAAACTTTACTGCAAATAATTCCAGCAGCCTAACATAGCTACAGGGCCTTCAAAAAGTATTCACACTGCTCGACTTTTTTCACATTTTGTTGGGTTACAGCCTGAATTTAAAACGTATTAAAGTGAGGTTGTGTCACTGGTCCTACACCCAATACCCCATAATGTCAAAGTGGAATTATGTTTTTAGAATTTTTTACAAATTCATTCAAAATGAAAAGCTGAAATGTCTTGAGTCAATAAGTATTCAACCCCTCTGTTGTAGCAAGCCTACATTCTCACCCTGTGTGCAATATTAGTGTTTAACATGATTATTGAATGTGTCACGACTTCTGCCGAAGTTGGTGCCTCTCCTTGTTCGGGCGGCGTTCGGCGGTCGTCGTCACCGGCTTTCTAGCTACCACCGATCCACGTTTCTTTTTCCATTTGTTATGTCTTGAGTGTTCACACCTGGTTCCCATCTCGTTATGATTATTTCCCTATTTAACCCTCTGGTTCTCATTATGTTTTGTGCATGATTGTTTTCTTGTCTTCGTGTTAGTTGTTTGTGTCAGGATGCCCTGCGTGGATTATTGGTTTATGATTTTTTCCGAGAGTAAAGTACATTATTTTACTCAGTTCTGTGTCCTGTGCCTGACTCTATCCTCACCTCCGCACAACTGACATCTGACAGAATGACTACCTCATCTCTGTGCCTAACACATACAATTATCTGTAAAGGTCCCTCAACCTAGCAGTGAATTTCAAACACAGATTCAACCACAAAGACCAGGGAGGTTTTCCAATGCCTCGCAAAGAATGGCACCTATTGGTAGATGGGTAAAAAAAGACAACATTGAATATACATTTGAGCATGGTGCAGTTATTAATTACACTTTGGATGGTGTATCAATACACCCAGTCATTACAAAGATACAGGCATCCTTCCTAACTCGGTTGCCGGAGAGGAAGGAAACCGCTCAGGGATTTCATCATGAGGCCAATGGTGACTTTAAGACAGTTACAGAGTTGAATGGCTGATAGGAGAAAACTGAGGATGGCGCAACATTGTAGTTACTACACAATACTAACCTAAATGACCGACCGAAAAGAAGGAAGCCTGTACAGAATAAAAAATATTCCAAAACATGCATCATGTTTGCAATAAGGCACTAAAGTAAAACTGCTAAAAATGTGGCAAATAAATGAACTTTATCTCCTGAATACGAAGAGTTATGTATGGGGCTAATCCAACACGTCACGGAGTACCACTCTCCATATTTTCAAGCATAGTGATGTCTGCATCATGTTATGGATATGCTTGTAATCATTAAAGAATAAAATCCTAGAGGAAAACCTGGTTCAGTTTGCTTTCCACCAGACACTGGGATATCAATTCACCATTCAGCTGGACAATAACCTAAAACACAAGGCCAAATCGACACTGGAGTTGCTTACCAAGACGACAGTGAATGTTCCTGAATTGCAGAGTTACAGTTTTGAATGAAATCTACTTGAAAATCTATGGCAAGACCTGAAAATTATTGTCTAGCAATGATCAACAACAAATTTGACAGAGCTTGAAGAATGTTGAAAAGAATAATGGGCAAATGTTGCACAATCCAGGTGTGGAAGGCTCTTACCCAGACTTACCCAGAAAGACTCACAGCTGTAATTGCTGCCAAAGGTGCTTCTACAAAGTATTGACTCAGTGGAGTGAGATATTTCTGTATTACATTTTCAATAAATTTGCTAAAATGTCTAAAAACATATTTTATGTTTTGAATTCAGGCTGTAACACAACAAAATGTAGAATAAGTCAAGGGGTATGAATGCTTTCTGAAGGCACTGTACTGGGGCGTCACAAAAGCAGTATATTTTGTTTCTCTGCTACACTGGAAGCGTAACTTTTGGTCAGGGCAAGCAGAGCACAAGCCACTTTATCCTATTGCTCTCACCGTACGTATTAACTGAAGATGATGTGGGCAATGACACTACGGAAAGCTATTCATTTTCAATAGAAGAAGTGAAGTGGGCAAGGGACATTAACATTCTACATTGTAGAATAATAGTGAAGACATCAACACAATGAAATAACACATGGTATCATGTAGTAACCAAAAAAAGTGTTAAACAAATCAAAATATATTTGAGATAAGATTCTTCAAGTAGCCACCCCTTGCCTTGATGACAGCTTTGCACACTCTTGGCATTCTCTCAACCAGCTTCATGGAGGTAGTCACCTGGAATGCATTTCAATTAACAGGTGTGCCTTCTTAAAAGATAATTTGTGGAATTTCTTTCCTTCGTATTGAGTTTGAGCCAATCAGTTGTGTTGTGACAAGGTAGGGTTGTATATTATGCCATATTATGGCAAGAACAGCTCAAATAAGCAAAGAGAAACGACAGTTCATCATTACTTTATGCCTTAAAGGTAAGTCAATGAAGGTCAGTCAACAGGCTCTCATCAGCACCGCCACAGGAATGGAAGAACCAGAGTTACCTCTGCTGCAGAGGATAAGTTCATTAGAGTTATCAGCCTCAGAAATTGCAGGCCAAATAAATGCTTCAGAGTTCAAGTAACAGACACATCTCAACATCAACTGTTCAGAGGAGACTGCGTGAATCCTGCCTTCATGCTTGAATTGCTGCAAAGAAACGACTACTAAAGGACACCAATAAGAAGAAGAGACTTGCTTGGGCCAAGAAACACGAGCAATGGACATTAGACCGGTGGAAATCTGTCCTTTGGTCTGATGAGTCCAAATGTAAGATTTTTGGTTCCAACTGCCGTGTCTTTGTGAGACGCAGAATAGGTGAATGGATGATCTCCGCATGTGTGGTTCCCACCGTGAAGCATGGAGGAGGTGGTGTGATGGTGTGGAAGTGCTTTGCTGGTGACACTGTCAGTGATTTATTTAGAATTCAAGGCACACTTAACCAGCATGGCTACAACAGCATTCTGCAGCGATACGCCATCCCATCTGGTTTTCGCTTAGTGGGACTATCATATGTTTTTCAACAGGACAATGACCCAAAACACCTCCAGGCTGTGCAAGGGCTATTTGACCAAGAAGGAGAGTGATGGAGTGCTGCATCAGATGACCTCGCCTCCACAATCACCCGACCTCAACCCAATTGAGATGGTTCAGGTCCTCTGACACCGCCTGGTATAGAGGTCCTGGATGGCAGGGAGCTCAGCCCCAGTGATGTACTGGGCCGTGCGCACTACCCTCCGCAGCGCCTTGCGGTCGGATGCCAAGTAGTTGCCATACCAAGCGGTGATGCAGCCGGTCAAGATCCTAACAATGGTGCATCTATATAACATTTGAGGATCTGTGGGCCCATGTTGAATCTTTTCAGCCTCCTCTTGCGTGCCCTCTTCACGGCCATTTTGGTGTGTGTGGAGCATGATAACTTCTTAGTGATGTGGACGCCGAGAAACTTGAAGCTCTCGACCTGCTCCACTACAGCCTTGTCGATGTGGATGGGGGCGGGCTCGGCCCTCCATTTCCTGTAGTCCCCGATCAGCTCCTTTGTCTTGCTGATGCTCGCGTCACTGGTCAATTCGCGGCTGTGTTTTCCTTTGTAATCCATGATAGTTTGCAAGCCCTGCCACATCCGACAAGTATCAGTGCCGGTGTAATAGGATTCGATCTTGACGCTTTGCCTGTTTGATGATTCATTGGAGGGCGTAGTGGGATTTCTTACAAATGTCCGGATTAGTGTCCCACTTTTTGAAAGTGGCAGCTTCTTAGCGAAGAGCAATTTCTCAAGCAAGAATTTTGCTAGGACTGCCTTGGAATGGTCAGAGTGGGAAAAAAACAGCTGCTATTTGCAGAGAGGTTTAGAACTCTCTTCTTATTGGTTTATTAACTAATTTACTGTGTGGTGATGACACCAAGCAGGCCAAAACTCCATCCCACCAAAACAGGAAGAAATTTCACTCAATCTTACACTAAAAGGATTTTAACATAATTTTCACAATTGCACAGTATTATGTATTATTCCAACATCATAGTGTGGAAATATCCATAGAAACACAGAAAAACCACGTTTTTCACTGCACTGGACCTTTTAAGTCGATCTCTGTGTGTGTTATGACAGTGATTAAGAAGTTGCAGAACGTTTTTTGGGTGGGCTACGATGAGAACAGAGTTTTTCTAAATAAATTGGCTTAGGCTATAAATACATAACGTTACCGCTTTGTTTTCCCTGGCCAGATGGGGCAGTTATTTCTTACACTATCTTTCTAGTATTATTACCTATAGTCAAAAATAACTTTTGGATATTAGATCTCACCAGAAATTCAACTTCCCTGAACTTGACACTTTCTTTGAACATCCCGAGGCAGTTGGCAGCCCCACTCATCCCGGTTGCAACACAAAAACGTCAACGCCGGAGAAGAAGTGGGGTTCTAGTGTAACGATCGTCGTAAGGAGGAGACCAAGGTGCAGCGTGGTAAGTGCTCATGTTTACTTTTATTTAACTCAGAACACTAAACAAAATAACGAAAAAAATAAGACGAACGTTACATTCTGCAGGCTTACACAGAGCTGTACAAAAACAAGATCTCACAACCGAAGGTGGGAAAAAGGGCTGCCTAAGTATGATTCCCAATCAGAAAAAATGATAGACAGCTGCCTCTGATTAGGAACCATACTTGGCTAAACATAAAGAAATATATGACATAGAATGCCCACCCCATATCCCACCCTGACCTAACCAAACAGAGAAAAACGGCTCTCTCAGGTCAGGGCGTGACATCTAGTCAGACTCAGGTGAAGAGCAAACCATCCAATGCTTCCGTGTATATTACAGGCTGACCACACCGCTCGCGTCGTGTGCGCTGCAAAATAAATTTTAAAATCTGTCATTCAATTATTACCCCCATACTGCTCGTGCACGCCAACGAGCATCTGCGTTGCCAAGTGCTACAATAGAAATCAGTTCCATTTCTGATGCAGATCGCGCTGCAAGACCTGCCTCTCCCATCTCCTCATTGGTTTATAGAAGCAGGTACCCACGTGCCATCTCCTCATTGGTTATACCCACGTGGGTGACTGAAAGACGAACGAGGTCAGTGGCGGTAATGCACCTAATTTATGAACGTTGCCAATCGCAATATAAAGTCAAGAGAAGAAAAAGCCTGGAAGGAAGAGAGATGACTAGAAACGATTCAGTTGACCGTTTAATGTGTGGATTAATTGGCAGAGTAGAGGACCTTGTGCATTTCAGGTAAAATAACAACTCAATGTTTATATCCCAGGACAAATTAGCTAGCAACAGCAAGCTAGCTAAATAGGACAAATTAGCTAGCAAGTGCAAGGTAACTAGCTAAAGGCCATAAATGTTTAATGCTTTTCGACCTGTCCCCAAATTAATTTAATTGGTTCAGAGTTTGTTTTGATATTTAACCTGCGTGTCTTGATCGCATTTTGTGTGGGGGGACAAAATAAATGTATGCACAATGGCGCACGTGCGCAGCTGGTTTGGGTTCCGTGTTACTCTCTAACGTTCATGAAAATAAAATAGACAAGCTCAGGGTGAGGATCTCCTTCCAGAAAGACATAAAGGGACTGTAACATACTCGGTTTTACAGATTCATGGCTCTCTCCGGATATATTGTCCCCGTCCATACAGCCAGCGGGGTTCTCCTTACATCGTGCGAGCAGGAAGCAGGAACTCTCCAGGAAACACAGAGGTTTAGGGGTATGTCTCATGATTAACAACTCATGGTGTGATTGTGGTAACATACAGGAACTCAAGTCCTTTTGTTCTCCCGATCTGGAATACCTTACAATCAAATGCTGACTGCTTACGTCTCAAGATAATTTTCTTTAGTTACTGTCACTGCTGTTTCGATCCCGCGGACTGGGAAATGTTCCGGGTCGCATCAATGAATAGTACTGTAGTATACGCTGACTCAGTGACTGGGTTCATCAGGAAGTACATGTTGTTCCTACGGTGATGATTAGAACTTACCCAAACCAAAAGCCATGGATAGATGGCAGCATAATGCAATTATATTTTTGTCAAAATGACTAAGACTAGACTAAATCTAAAAAGCGTGCCTAAATGAACAATGCTTCACACCGACAGTGTGGTAAAGAAGGCTCAACAGTGCCTCTTCAAGAGGCTGAATAAATTTGTCTTTGTCCCTAAGATCTTCACAAACTTCTACAGATGCACCAACAAGAGCATTCTGTCGGGCTGCATCACAGCCTGGTATGGCTACTGCACTGCCCGCAACCGCAGAGCTTTCCAGAGGGTGTTGAGGTCAACGTAGTCTCGCTTTGCCATTCCTCCAAAATGGCGTTGTTGTCACACCTCCCTTGGTGGTCTAGAGAATTTTGTATCGCAATGGTGGTTTGAATGGTCTGCTGGCTCCCAGCTGCAAGATTTTTATTGGATGTGACATTTCAAGAACCCTCCCCCACACGCCCATTGAAGGGTGTGTGACATGTTATGTTCATCACTGTTTTCTGACCAGGTAGGCCATATTATGTAGAAAGTTGTTCCGTATGCTAGCTAGTTTGCAACACTTCAGAAAATGTAAGAAAAGACGGAGGAAAAATGTAATTCTGTTTAGCCAGAAGTCTGATCTATACACAAAATCAAGTCGATGAAGGCATTACAACGCCTCTGCTTGAACACTCTTTTCTTTGCAGAGACGTTTTGGTCTGTCTACCTACAAGCTATGGTAAAAGTTTAGTGTGTCAAGTGTAGCCGACAGTCCGCGATTTATTGAAATTGAAAGTAGAGAAATCGATGGTAATAGTAGTTTATCCTCTGATGTCAACACGCGGGTCAAAGTGAGATGGAGGATGAGAAAATTGCCAAGGGTGAATATACGATTGTCTTGGTCCCAGCTTTGAAGTACCTTTACTGACCTTGCCTTCTGGATGATAGTGGGGTGAACAGACCGTGGCTTGGGTTGTTGATGTCCTTGATGATCTTTTTGGCCTTTCTGTGACATCTGGTACTGTACGTGTCCTGGAGGGCAGACAGTGTGCCCCCAGTAATGCATTAGGCAGACCGCACTACCCTCTGGAGAGCCCTGCAGTTGTGGGCAGTGCAGTTGCCGTACCAGGTGGTGATACAGTCCGACAGGATGCTCTCAAATGGTGCATTTGTAAAAGTTTGTAAGGATCTTAGTGGCCAGGACAAAGTTCTTCAGCCTTCTGAGGTTGAAGAGGCACTGTTGCGCACTCTTCACCACACCGGCTGTGTGGGTGGACCATTTCAGATTATCAGTGATGTGTACGGCGAGGAAATTGAAGTTTTTCACCTTCTCCACTGCAGCACCATCTATGTGGATGCTGTCTCCTGAAGTCCATGATCAGCTCCTTTGTTTTGTTCACGTTGAGGGAGAGGTTATTTTTCTGGCACCACTCCACCAGGGCCCTCACCTCCTCCCTGTAGGCTGTCTCATCATTGTTGGTAATCAGGCCTAATACACCTCTGTCGACTGCAAACTTGATGATTGAGTTGGAGGCATGCGTGGCCATGCAGTCATGGGTGAACAGGGAGTACAGGAGGGGGCTGAGCACACCCCTTATTGGGGCCCCTGTGTTGAGGATCAGCGTAGTGGATATGTTGTTTCCTACCTTCGCCACCAGGGGGCAGCCCGTCAGGAAGTCCAGGACCCAGTTGCACAGGGCAGGGTTCAGATCCATGGCCCCGAGCTTAACGATGAGGTTGGAAAGTGCTATGGTGTTGAAGACTGAGCTGTAGTCAATGAACAGCATTCTTACATATGTATTCATCTTGTCCATATGTGATAGGGCAGTGTGCAGTGCAATGGCGATTGCATCATCTGTGGATCTATTGGGGTGGTATGCAAATTGAAGTGGGTCTAGTGTGTCAGTCAGGTATGGTGGAAGTGATATGATCCTTAACCTGTTGGGGCTAGGGGGCAGTATTTGCACGGCCGGATAAAAAACGTACCCGATTTAATCTGGTTACTACTCCTGCCCAGTAACTAGAACATGCATATAATTATTGGCTTTGGATAGAAAACACCCTAAAGTTTCTAAAACTGTTTGAATGGTGTCTGTGAGTATAACAGAACTCATTTGGCAGGCCAAAACCTGAGAAGATTCCTTACAGGAAGTGGCCTGTCTGACCATTTCTTGCCCTCCTTGATCATCTCTAACAAATACAGGGGATCTCCGGCATGACGTGACACTTCCTACGGCTCCTATGGGCTCTCAGAAGGCGGGAAAAAGCTGAATGATGTAATTCCATCCCCAGGCTGAAACACATTAGCACGTTTGGCAAGTGCTCTATCAGAGGGCCATTAGACTGAGGCTCGTGCATGAGGGGATAGCATGCTTTTACTTTCACTCTCTTTGTAATAAAAAACGATTTCCCGGTCGGAATATTATCGCTTTTTTACGAGAAAAATGGCATAAAAATTGATTTTAAACAGCGGTTGACATGCTTCGAAGTACGGTAATGGAATATTTAGAATTGTTTTGTCACGAAATGCGCCGTGCTCGTAACCCTTCTTTACCCTTTCGGATAGTGTCTTGAACGCACAAACAAAACGCCGCTATTTGGATATAACAATGGATTATTTGGGACCAAACCAACATTTGTTATTGAAGTAGAAATCCTGGGAGTGCATTCTGACGAAGACAGCAAAGGTAATAACATTTTTCTTATAGTAAATCTGACTTTGGTGAATGCTAAACTTGCTGGGTGTCTAAATAGCTAGCCCTGTGATGCCGGGCTATCTACTGAGAATATTGCAAAATGTGCTTTCACCGAAAAGCTATTTTAAAATCGGACATAGCGAGTGCATAGAGGAGTTCTGTATCTATAATTCTTAAAATAATTGTTATGCTTTTTGTGAACGTTTATCGTGAGTAATTTAGTAAATTCACCGGCAGTGTTCGGTGGGAATGCTAGTCACATGCTAGTCACATGCTAATGTAAAAAGCTGGTTTTTGATATAAATATGAACTTGATTGAACAAAACATGCATGTATTGTATAACATAATGTCCTAGGGTTGTCATCTGATGAAGATCATCAAAGGTTAGTGCTGCAGTTAGCTGTGGTTTGGGTTTATGTGACATATGCTAGCTTGAAAAATGGGTGTCTGATTATTTCTGGCTGGGTACTCTGCTGACATAATCTAATGTTTTGTTTTCGTTGTAAAGCCTTTTTGAAATCGGACAGTGTGGTTAGATCAACGAGAGTCTTGTCTTTAAAATTGTGTACAATAGTCATATGTTTGAAAAATTGAAGTTTTTGCATTTTTGAGGTATTTGAATATCGCGCCACGGGATTACACTGGCTGTTGAGTAGGCGGGACGCAAGCGTCCCACCTAGCCCATAGAGGTTAACTAGCCTCTCAAAGCACTTCATGATGACAGAAGTGTGAGCTACTTGTCATTTAGTTCAGTTACCTTTGCATTATTGAGTACAGGAACAATGGTAGACATCTTGAAGCAAGTGTGGTCAACAGACTAGGATAAGGAGAGATTGAATATGTCCGTAAAACCCTCCAGCCAGCTGGTCTGCGCATGCTCTGTGGACCTTGTACTTGAGATGACACACACAGATGTTCATGGGAGTGTCTCTGTTTTATTGCACATCAGCCAATGAGGGTAACCCTGACAAAAATCGACAACATTCTGAGCGCAATTCCCTTACTTTTCTGAATTTAGGAAAAAACATTCCGCTTTGCCCATTACTGACGTGAGATATGCAATAGCCCTACTGTCTATCATTACTTTGGAGGTTTTTGGATATGATGAACACTTGAGTGATGATGATTATGATGATACATAAAATTACAGAATATTTTCAGTTCAAATAATTACACAAATAAAAGCAACAAACAACGTAATGTTATGAAAGTAAATACACATTTTGTGAGTCTACATTGTCATTGGTTTCAGTACAACGTCTTCTTTCTCTCTTACATTACTTCTCTAACGGTGACATTTAAGATCATTTCCATTCTAGGATCTCAGCACTACAGCTGAAATCAACTGTTTGTGACCTCAGTCTGCATACCAAATGAGCAGACAGTTTGTTCTTCTCACGGTTTAAGTTCAGTTTGTGGTTGCTGATACACAACAGTAGTTCCTCATAGTCCAATTTTTGCAACAGGCTTATTTGGAAGTTCTGGAACTTGGGTAGAACCTGCTAGTTGTCAAAGCAAACACCTTCTGATCAAGAAGCACACTTGCGAGATGATAGAGTGCTTTCCAGACTCTTGCTTCAGCTCACTGTCTTTAGCAAATCGTTGCAAGAGGTGGCCTCAAATGGTCTTGCTGACTTACTGTGCAATATCAAACTGGACATTTTTATTTTATTTTTATTTCATCTTTATTTAACCAGGTAGGCAAGTTAAGAACAAGTTCTCATTTACAATTGCGACCTGGCCAAGATAAAGCAAAGCAGTTCGACACATACAACAACACAGAGTTACACATGGAGTAAAACAAACATACAGTCAATAATACAGTAGAAAAATAAGTCTATATACAATGTGAGCAAATGAGGTGAGATAAGGGAGGTAAAGGCAAAAAAAGGCCATGGTGGCAAAGTAAATACAATATACCAAGTAAAACACTGGAATGGTAGATTTGTAGTGGAAGAAAGTGCAAAGTAGAAATAGAAATAATGGGGTGCAAAGGAACTAAATAAATAAATAAATACAGTAGGGAGAAGGTAGTTGTTTGGGCTAAATTATAGATGGGCTATGTACAGGTGCAGTGATCTGTGAGCTGATCTGACAGCTGGTGCTTAAAGCTAGTGAGGGAGATAAGTGTTTCCACTTTCAGAGATTTGTATAGTTCATTCCAGTCATTGGCAGCAGAGAACTGGAAGGAGAGACAGCCAAAGGAAGAATTGGCTTTGGGGGTGACCAGAGAGATATACCTGCTGGAGCGCGTGCTACAGGTGGGTGCTGCTATGGTGACCAGTGAGCGGAGATAAGGGGGAACTTTACCTAGCAGGGTCTTGTAGATGACCTGGAGCCAGTGGGTTTGGCGACGAGTATGAAGCGAGGGCCAGCCAACGAGAGCGTACAGGTCGCAGTGGTGGGTAGCATATGGGGCTTTGGTGATAAAATGGATGGCACTGTGATAGACTGCATCCAGTTTATTGAGTAGGGTATTGGAGGCTATTTAGCATGCATTTAGTTTTACTTACGTATTTAAGAGCAGTTGGAGGCCACGGAATGAGAGTTGTATGGCATTGAAGCTCGTCTGGAGGGTTGTTAACACAGTGTCCAAAGAAGGGCCAGAAGTATACAGAATGGTGTCGTCTGCGTAGAGGAGGATCAGAGACTCACCAGCAGCAAGACCGACATCATTGATGAATACAGAGAAAAGAGTTGGCCCAAGAACAGAACCCTGTGGCACCCCCATAGAGACTGCCAGAAGCCCGGACAACAGGCCCTCCAATTTGACACACTGAACTCTATCAGAGAAGTAGTTGGTGAACCAGGTGAGGCAAACATTTGAGAAACCAAGGCTATTGAGTCTGCCGATGAGAATGTGGTGATTGACAGAGTCGAAAGCCTTGGCCAGGTCAATGAATACGGTAGCACAGTATTGTTTCTTATTGATGGCGGTTACGATATCGTTTAGGACCTTGAGCGTGGCTGAGGTGCACCCATGACCAGCTCTGAAACCAGATTGCATAGCGGAGAAGGTGCGGTGGGATTCGAAATGGTCGGTAATCTGTTTGTTGACTTGGCTTTCGAAGACCTTAGAAAGGCAGTGTAGGATAGATTTAGGTCTGTTGCAGTTTGGGTCAAGAGTGTCACCCCCTTTGAAGAGGGGGATGACCGCAGCTGCTTTCCAATCTTTGGGAATCTCAGACGATACGAAAAAGAGGTTGAACAGGCTAGTAATAGGAGTTGCAACAATTTCGGCAGATCATTTTAAAAAGAAAGGGTCCAGATTGTCTAGCCCGGCTGATTTGTAGGGGTCCAGATTTTGCAGCTCTTTCAGAACATCAGCTGACTGGATTTGGGAGAAGGAGAAATGGGGAAGGCTATTCAGATAGCAACCGATAAGACAGCTAACGATTAGCGGGCCGCAGATGGGCGTTCAGGTTACGTCGCGACGGAGGGGCCTGTTGGATAACTCCCTCGGGCAGATAATGTCGGTAGTCCAGTCGTGAGGCCCGGTGGGGCTCCGCATCAGCAGTAAAACGGGTCCAGATAGGTGATTGTAGCCCAGGAGTGGCTGATGGAACTCTTCAGCTGGCTAGCTCCGGAATAATTGATGTTAGCTCCGGGACCGACGTTAGCCAATAGTCACTCGGATAGCAGCTTGCAAGATCCAGGTGTAAATGTCCAGAGCTTGCGATAGAAATCCGGGGATATGGAGAGAAAAATAGGTTCGGTATGCTCTGGTCTGAGTCACGTTGTACAAAACTGGCGATAGCTATTCGAACTAAGGGATAGCTGATGACCGCCAACCGTGGTTAGATGAATACTAACGCTAGCTTCTGGCTAGCTTCTGTTGTGGATTTCAGATTTGAGGTGAATAATACTTTTTTTTTATTGGTGAGGCGTGTTGCAGGAGAGTGTTTAGATGTTGAGTTTTTAGAAAAAAAAATATATAAAAAGATATGCGAAGAAAATATGTAAATATGTATAATACACGGGACACGACAAGACGAGGACAAAGGACGTCTGACTGATATGCCATCTTGGAGCACAAATTCTTGGGCCCCTTGATATTGGATGAGGTCTTTTGTGAGGCGCACATGGTATTCACAGTTCTTACATCAAATACTTTGGTATTTCTCTGTGCCGATAACCTTGAAGACAAATACCAATTATTTCCAAAGGACATCTACATATCCGTGACTTTGTACCATAATGAGTTGAAACAGTGACATTTAATAAAAGTAAAATAAGGTTTTAACATCTGAGACTGACATGCATTATGCAACACATTTGCAATGATAAACTTTGGTGCCACATAAAATGGGCTTTATCAGTTACTTAATTGTCAAGGAAAAATACAAACAATGTAGAAATGATCTAGGCTACAACTGTCACTATGACCAACTGACTATATTATTCAATGTAGCCTACAAATGTGAGCCTGTAGGACCTGTGCAACACTGCTTTCAACCTATATGATAAGTCTACGAAGAGGGTAATGATTAATACTGGGATAAAAAACAATCAATCAAACAAAAGTACACCTGTAGCTGCATGGCCTGTTGCATTGACAAAAGTTATCTGTAGATAGCTACTGAATGTTGTTAGAAGGTAGAGCACTTAAGTACGCAGTGATCACTTTTGTTCTTGTCAGAGCCGATGATGCACCAAAAACCGGTGCTTGTAGCAGTTGAATTCCCATATCTGGCGGCTGGTCATCTGTCGCTGGGGCTGGGTCCCTGAATAGGCCTTGTCTCGCCGGACTGTTCGTATTTTCCTGAGCAGACACTCTTTTGGTACTTCTGAGGGTCGAGACAGATCGAAAAGATGTGCTGCGGCTAACTATAGAACTTGCTCTTTCCGTCACAAAATAGACCATTCTTTCCACATCATTGGCACTTCTTCATATGAGTAGAAGATTGCGACAGGAGCCACATAATTTACTGCTTTTGAAAACCCACCACTCAGTGTGACAGGTCGCATTATCTATACTAAAGCCAGTGTGTAGTCCGGTCGCAATAAAGACGATTTACCTTGCAAAAGGTTATGTTTTTTCCTGTTACAGTCGTACGGTTCACCACAAACAGGACATATATCAACATATTTTGATGGGGTTTTAATCTGCAATTTCATGAACATCCTCACACACTGTTGCACTTACGACACTAATCTAGTGAGCACCTTTGATGCTCCGCCAAAGCAAGGCATTTGATTGGTTTGACATGTTGCGAGGCATCACTGAGTTATACCTGGTTCCCACCCATTTTTAGCTGACTTTGTGCCACAGGCTTCCCGTTTACGGAAGTCTGGTTCTCAAAAAGGCTACGGGCAGCCCAACACATCATGAGAGCACAGTGCTTGCCCTCCAGGATATCTACAGCACCTGGTGTCACAGGAAGGCCAAGAAAACCATCAAGGACCTCAGCCACACGAGTCTTGGCCTGTTCACCCTGCTACCATCAAAATGGTGGAGGCCGTACAGGTGCAGCAAAGCTGGAACTGAGAGACAGATTTTATTAAAATTTTATTTCACCTTTATTTAACTAGGCAAGTCAGTTAAGAACAAATTCTTGATAAACAGCTTCTATCTCCAGACCGTCAGACTGTTAACCTGATATGGATAGGGGGCAGTATTTTCACGGCCGGATGAAAAAACGTACCCAATTTAAACTGGTTACTACTCTTGCCCAGAAATGAGAATATGCATATTATTAGTAGATTTGGATAGAAAACACTCTGAAGTTTCTAAAACTGTTTGAATGGTGTCTGTGAGTATAACAGAACTCATATGGCAGGCAAAAACCTGAGAAAAAGTTGACCAGGAAGTGGAGGATCTGAGAATTGTAGTTCTTCTTTCTAGTCCCTTTCGAAACTACAGTATCTGTGCTGTTACGTTGCACTTTCTAAGGCTTCCATTGGCTGTCTAAAGCCTTCAGAAAGTGGTTTGGGCCTTCTCCTGTCTCTGGGCAGAGTATAGGAGCTCAGTTACTGAGTGGTCTGCCTGGCAACAAAGGGATTGGATATGCGCGTTCCCGCGAGCATGCTGTTTTTTATTTTTCTCCTTGAATGAATACACTATTGTCCGGTTGGAATATTATCGCAATTTTACGTTAAAAATACGTGCGTTACCCTTTGGATAGTGACCTGAACGCACGAACAAAACGGAGGTATTTGGACATAACTATGGATTATTTCGAACAAAAACAACATTTCTTGTGGAAGTAGCAGTCCTGGGAGTGCATTCTGACGAAGATCAGCAAAGGTAAGAGCATATTTCTAATACTAATTCTGAGTTTAGGTTGCCCCGAACTTGGCGGGTGTCTGAATAGCTCGCCGTGATGGCGAGCTATGTACTCAGAATATTGAAAAATGTGCTTTCTCCTTAAAGCTATTTTAAAATCTGACACAGCGATTGCATAAAGGAGTTCTGTATCTATAATTCTTAAAATAATTGTTATGTATTTTGTCAACGTTTATGATGAGTATTTTTGTAAATTCACCGGAAGTTTTTGGTGGGAATACATTTTCTGAACATCACGCGCCAATGTAAAAAGCTGTTTTTGGATATAAATATGAACTTGATTGAACAAAACATACATGTATTGTATAACATAATGTCCTAGGAGTGTCATCTGATGAAGATCGTCAAAGGTTAGTGCTTCATTTAGCTATGTTTTGGGTTTTATTGACATATATGCTTGCTTGGAAAATGGCTGTGTGGTTATTTTGGTCTATGTACTCTCCTAACATAATCTAATGTTTTGCTTTCGCTGTAAAGCCTTTTTGAAATCGGACAATTTGGTTGGATTAAGGAGAAGTGTATCTTTAAAATGGTGTAAAATAGTCGTATGTTTGAGAAATTGAAATGATTGGATTTTTGAGGTTTTTGTATTTCGCGCCACGCTGTTCCATTGGATATTGGCTAGGCGTTCCGCTAGCGGAACGTCTGTCCTCAACAGTCATCACTAGCCAGCAACCACCCGGTACTCTACCCTGCACCATAGAGACTGCTGCTCTATGTACATACTGTAGAGTCATTGAACACTGGTCACTTTAATAATGTTTACATACCGTTTTACCCACTTCATATGTACAGTACCTTCAGAAAGTATGCATACTCCTTGACTTATTCCACATTTTATTGTATTAGAGCCTGAATTTTTCTAATTTTATTAAACTATTATCATACACCTGCAACAAAGATAGCTCAGATGTGTGAGTGCCTTTTGAATTTTGAATAGCCCGAATTAAAAAATTATTGTTCTCACGCATCTACACACAATACCCCACTATGACAAAGTGAAATATTGTTTTTAGAAAGGTTTGCAAATTTATTGAACATGAAATACAGACATATCTAATTTACATAAGTATTTCTTACCCCTGAGTCAATACATGTTAAAATCCCCTTTGACAGTGTTGTATAGCACACTGTATTACTTACAACTAATATAAGGACAGGACATGAGACGTGAGTAGAAATTAACGTGGGCATTGTTTAATGCGTTTCACAAGAAGAACATTTCAAGCATTTCAACGTAGGTAAGCAAGGGGGGGTTACATGTGCCCTAAAAGGGACAAAACTAGAATATCAATACACAACAGACAGCGATTACAGCTTTGAGTCTTTCTGAGTAATTCTTTGCACACCTGGATTGTACAATATTTGCACATTATTCTTTAACAAATTCTTCAAGCTCTGTCGAGTTGGTTGTTGATCATTGCTACACAGCCATTTTCAAGTATTGCCATAGATTTTCAAGCTGATATATGTGTGTATTGTTATTGTATTGCTAGATATTGCTGCATTGTTGGAGCTAGAAATATAAGCATTTCGCTGCACCTGCAATAACAACTGCAAAACTGTCTACATTCAATAAACTTTGATTTGATTTTTTTGTATATCGCATGCCCATGTGGCGTGGAGCTCTATGGGTCCCTGTGGAACCTTTTGTTTGTCCCTTGGCTCTCGCTGTAGCTCAACCCAACCTGAGAGTGAGTGATCACAGGGTAGACAGGCTCATACAGGGCCTTAAAGAAAATGGGTGTCAATTACATTAGGCGTCACACGTAAAACACAAAGACCCCAAGACAATACAGAGCCCACTGTCAATGGAGCTCTCTCAGCCAATCACAACACAGGGTTTGTTTGTTTATTTCCTACTTCTTGCTCTGGTGATGAGGCATGTCAAATGGATCCTACATAGTTTAAAAATATATATTTTTTTATTGTTATTGAATATCCGAAACATATAATATACTTGCAGTGAAGCTGCTCAACAACTACATCATACCAGTCATCCAACAGACTCCCATTCAGAGCGACACACAGAAGCATCCAGGGTCAATGCCATGCTCAAAGGCACGTTGACAGATCTCCCACCAGGCCAAAAAACATGAACCCTCCAAGATCCCCCCCACCGTTCGCCAATAGCTGTCCCTCAACCATTCGAGACCCCTCCCACAGTCCCCCCCCCCCCCCAAGAATAAAAATAAATTAAATTAATTCCTTTCCCCACCCCCAAGAACCCCTCAGTGCACCAACAACCAAGAGAATGAACTAAAGAGAAAAAAAGACAGAAGAAAACAATGCTAATTTTTTTTATAATAAATGTAAACAAAGGACATCAAGGACAACTAAAATCATAACAGCAATGCCAACTGTATATGTTTGTGTGCATGTCTGGCACTATTACATGTCTGTGTGTGTTCTTGTATGTGTTTATTTGAATGAGAGTGTGTGTATATATGCATGTGTACAAACACCTGCACGGCTCAGCCTCAGGCAAACCGGCATTAGTTGTAAAAACACTCCCCCTCAGTGTCATTCAAACGTACCTTTTATTATGTTTTATTTTGACCTCTTTTTTTTTTACTTTTATCTTTGACCATCATTCTATCTCCCGCACAGCAACTCCACTCCCACTTGTCTCCAATTCCACATCCCAACCCTCACCCCATCCCATCGATCTCTGCTGGCCACCCACTTCGGGATTCTACGCAACACGTCTTTCAACTATGCTGTGATGTTTAACGAAACAATTTCAATCTATCTAATCAAATAGAATACACAGATTGACGAGTTGACGATAAATACTTTTACAAAGAGTATTAGTAATTGACTGACCCGGTCTCTCCAGATCTCCTAACAGTAGTATTTCTAGGGTGTCATGACTTCCGCCGAAGTTGGTCCCTCTCCTTGTTCGGGCGGCGTTTGGCGGTCGACGTCACCGGTCTTCTAACCGTCGTCGCTCCACCTTTCATTTTCCATTTGTTTTGTCTTGTTTTCCTGCACACCTGGTTTACATCTCCTCTTAATTACTATGTGTATTTAGCCCTCTGTTCCCTCCATGTCTGTGTGGGGTATTGTTTATTGTCTAGGTTGGCACGCTTCCGGCTGGTTTGCGCTGGATTTTGTTTTGTACCAGTGCTTTGTGGCAGCCGGTACTTTGTGTTGTACTTTGTGCTGCATCACATGTTCTTTGGGCATTTGTTTTTGTGACTCGGTTGCGTTCTGTTCTAATAATTGCCTCAGTAAAGTGCTTTATCCACTCATCTCTGCTCTCCTGCGCCTGACTTCCATGCACCAGCTACACCCACCGTTGACATAGGGTCAATTTTAGATCAATGCTATGCATTTTCAGCCATTCCTGAACCTGAGACCAGAAACAGGCTACCTGAGGGCAATACCAAAATAAATGGTCTATTGATTCTGTATCCTCACAACAAAATCTGTAGAGCTTCGATGATTTTATGCCCCAAATATTCAACATTTTGTTCTTGTCAAGAATTCTATATAATAATTTTAGCTGAAAAGCACAAAGTCTTGAATCTTGCGTTGTTTTATATATCAACTCATACACCCGTACCATGGAATCGGTACATCAAAAATCTCTTCCCAACTATTTTGCAATCTGTATGGCACAGTTGACAACATCCTGGTCCTCAAATTAAACTGGTAAACCTTCCTATTTATGCTATTTTTATTCCTCTGCCAGTTTTGATCCTTTATATTGGGCAGACAGACCAGTTCCCTACCTCCTCCCGCTGCCACCTGCCTCCTCCATTTTTGAGGTAATGCTGTAATCAATTGGTTGTACTCTTGGATTGAGCAGACCTTCCTGTACAATTCTGATAACTCTATGAAGGACATACATCTACCATTCCAATTTACAATATAATTTAAGAACAAAATACAATTTTCAAACATCTTTCCCATAAATACAGGTATTTTATCAACCAGCACATTTGAGTTCAGCCATAATATTTGTTCTTCTTTCAGGGGGATTAAATTGAAGCCAGCTCTGCAATGCTTGTTTGAAAAAGAGAGATACTTTGAAAAAAGTATAATTTTCAATTAATTGATAATGTGACATGGCAATCTGCACAAAGGCAAAAAGGCCATGTTTAAACAATGGAGAGAGGTTTAGTGCTTTTATATTTAATCATCTCAACCCACCCAATTAATTTTCATTATAGAAACTCAGCAAAAAATATAAAACGTCCTCTCACTGTCAACTGCGTTTATTTTCAGCAAACTTAACATGTGTAATATGTTAGATTCAACAACTGAGAGGATAGATCCAACAACTGAGACAAACTGAACAAGTTCCACAGACATGTGACTAACAGAAATTGAATAATGTGTCCCTGAACAAAGGGGGGGTTCAAAATCAAAAGTAACAGTCAGTAACTGGTGTGGCCACCTCCTCATAGACTGCACCAGATTTGCCAGTTCTTGCTGTGAGATGTTACCCCACTCTTCCAAGGCACCTGCAAGTTCCCGGACATTTCTGGGGGGAATGGCCTTAGCCCTCACCCTCCGATCCAACAGGTCCCAGACATGCTCAATGGGATTGAGATCCGGGCTCGTCGCTGGCCATAGCAGAACACTGACATTCCTGTCTTGCAGGAAATCACCACAGAACGAGCAGTATGGCTGGTGGCATTGTCATGCTGGAGGGTCATGGCAGGATGAGCCTGCAGGAAGGGTACCACATGAGGGAGGAGGATTTCTTCCCTGTAACGAACAGCGTTGCGATTGCCTACAATGACAACAAGCTCAGTCCGATGATGCTGTGACACACCGCCCCAGACCATGACGGACCCTCCACCTCATCCCGCTCCAGAGTACAGGCGATAAACGCGAATCCGACCATCACCCCTGGTGAGACAAAACTGTGACTCGTCAGTGAAGAGCACTTTTTGCCAGTCCTGCCTGGTCCAGCGACGGTGGGTTTGTGCCCATAGGCGACATTGTTGCTGGTGATGTCTGGTGAGGACCTGCCTTACAACAGGCCTACAAGCCTGAAGTCCAGCCTTTCTCAGCCTATTGCGGATAGTCTGAGCACTGATGGAAGGACTGTGCATTTCTAGTGTAACTCGGGCAGTTGTTGTTGCCATCCTGTACAGTGAGGGAAAAAAGTATTTGATCCCATGCTGATTTTGTACGTTTGCCCACTGACAAAGAAATTATCAGTCTATAATTTTAATGGTAGATTTATTTGAACAGTGAGAGACAGAATAACAACAAAAAAATCCAGAAAAACGCATGTCAAAAATGTTATAAATTGATTTGCATTTTAATGAGGGAAATAAGTATTTGGCCCCCTCTCAATCAGAAAGACTTTTGACTCCCAGGTGTCTTTTATACAGGTAACGAGCTGAGATTAGGAGCACTGTGCCTCCTTCCCTCAGCTCGTTACCTGTATAAAAGACACCTGTCCACAGAAGCAATCAGTCAATCCGATTCCAAACTCTCCACCATGGCCAAAACCAAAGAGTTCTCCAAGGATGTCAGGGACAAGATTGTAGACCAACACAAGGCTGGAATGGGCTACAAGACCATCGCCAAGCAGCTTGGTGAGAAGGTGACAACAGTTGGTGTGATTATTCGCAAATGGAAGAAACACAAAAGAACTGTCAATCTCCCTCGGCCTGGGGCTCCATGCAAGATCTCATCTCGTGGAGTTGCAATGATCATGAGAACGGTGAGGAATCAGCCCAGAACTACACAGGAGGATCTTGTCATTGATCTCAAGGCAGCTGGGACCATAGTCACCAAGAAAACAATTGGTAACACACTACGCCGTGAAGGACTGAAATCCTGCAGCGCCCACAAGGTCCCCCTGCTCAAGAAAGCACATATACATGCCCATCTGAAGTTTGCCAATGAACATCTGAATGATTCAGAGGACAACTGGGTGAAAGTGTTGTGGTCAGATGAGACCAAAATGGAGCTCTTTGGCATCATCTCAACTCGCCGTGTTTGGAGGAGGAGGAATGCTGCATATGACCCCAAAAAAATCAACCCCACCGTCAAACATGGAGGTGGAAACATTATGCTTTGGGGGTGTTTTTCTGCTCAGGGGACAGGACAACTTCACCGCATCAAAGGGACGATGGACGTGGCCATGTACCGTCAAATCTTGGGTGAGAACCTCCTTCCCTCAGCCAGGGCATTGAAAATGGGTCGTGGATGTGTATTCCAGCATGACAATGACCCAAAACACACGGCCAAGGCAACAAAGGAGTGGCTCAAGAAGAAGCACATTAAGGTCCTGGAGTGGCCTAGCCAGTCTCCAGACCTTAATCCCATAGAAAATCTGTGGAGGGAGCTGAAGGTTCAAGTTGCCAAACGTCAGCCTCGAAACCTTAATGACTTGGAGAAGATCTGCAAAGAGGAGTGGGACAAAATCCCTCCTGAGATGTGTGCAAACCTGGTGGCCAACTACAAGAAACGTCTGACCTCTGTGATTGCCAACAAGGGTTTTGCCACCAAGTATTAAGTCATGTTTTGCAGAGGGGTCAAATACTTATTTCCCTCATTAAAATGCAAATCAATTTATAACATTTTTGACATGCGTTTTTCTGGATTTTTTTGGTGTTATTCTGTCTCTCACTGTTCAAATAGACCTACCATTAAAATTATAGACTGATTATTTATTTGTCAGTGGGCAAACGTACAAAATCAGCAGGGGATCAAATACTTTTTTCCCTCACTCTACCTGTCCCGCAGGTGTGATGTTCGGATGTAGCGATCCTGTGCAGGTGTTGTTATACGTGGTCTGCCACTGCGAGGACGATCAGCAGTCCATCCGGTCTCCCTGTAGCGCTGTCTTAGGCGTCTCACATTACGGACATTGCAGAGTCAGTAGAAAGGCCTCTTTAGTGTCCTACGTTTTCATAACTGTGACCTTAATTGCCTACCGTCTGTAAGCTGTTAGTATCTAAACGAACATTCCACAGGTGCATGTTCATTAATTATGGTTCATTGAACAAGCATGGGAAACAGTGTTTAAACCCTTTACAATGAAGATCTGTGAAGTTTTGGATTTTTACGAATTATCTTTGAAAGACAGGGTCCTGAAAAAGGGACGTTTCTTTTTTTGCTGAGTTTAGATAGGCACGTTTTATTTTGTCTGGTTTAGCGTCCCAGATAAAGCAAAATATTTTTTGCTCATATGATTTTAAAAACGAGTCATCAGGAGTAGGATCCTACATAGTTAACATACCTGTACAAGGTGTTCTATTGAGAGCTGACCAGTGAAAAAAAGGGGGGAATAAACTGCACAAACCACTTGTTCCATGTGAGTGCCTACAGCCAATGGAAGCATGGCAGTTGTTAGCAATGGGAGACTAGGGAGAGGAAGATGGTTCCCTCAGGATTGTTATCATTTTGCAGCAGGGATAGGGACCATGCCAATCCTTTTTCTTTTGATGTCACAGGCACATTTGTCTACTCGCTGGATATGGAAATGCAATTCAGAAAGAGACAGAGGAAATTTGCTTACCTGTTGTGAAATTCATATATTTCTGGGAGATTGCCAAAAAGCACATCTTTCTTGTTCTCCAGTGCTGTAGGGATGAGGGGGGAAAGCTCTGTGTTGTCCAGCTCGGCAGCATACCCCTGGACAGGAAAATTACATTCAAAGCCATTAAGTAAAACTATGATGCCTCTGTGATAATGTGAACCCAATAAAACCCAGTCCTTCACATGGCTTTACACCTAACATTTGAATGAACATTACATGAACATAAATCAGTGACAGTTTGAGTAGCCTAATGGCTCATCTAAATCGACAAAGCAAGCACATTTTAAGTCCAACAAAAGTTCATACAATATTCTGAAATGGCCAGACCTGATGCAACATTTGCAATGTCAGGTTTTATGTTCCCTAGGTGCAGTTAGCAGAGAAAGGAGAGCTTTCTCTACTGTCTCTAACATTATTGCCACTAATTCACAACGTTTCACAGTCACGAGAGAGCCATTTAAAGTAACAAACGCACCTCCATGATGCTCTGCAGCTCCTCGACGTACAGCCTCTCAGTTTCAATCAGCTCATTCATGATGTGTCTAGGGAGGAAAAATACAGTATCCGTCAATTACAGAGAAGCCCTTTAGTGGTATTTGTTAGTGCAGATAGATTAATAAAAGCCAGAATGGAGACTCCAATTGCCACTCATATCCTAAATGCTTTGTCAAAGTTCTCCAACCAAATAATCATCCTCATCAGGAGGTGGGTGTGCACTCAGTCGAAGGTGGAAAACACGGTCATCAAACAAACCCAAAAGAGGCTCTGCTAGATATAGAAGCACAGCACCCCAGACATGAGGTACATTGGGGGGAAAACAAGGCCTAACAGAGGAGGTTGTAATAAAACCAAGGAGCTTGAGCAAAGCTAACATTTCCAGACTTTAATGGCCCCTTTAATGTGCACATGAGTTCTGAGGTCTTGATTTTTATGTGCCATCACGAGCCCATCGAGACACTGAGTGCTGTTTGATGTATGGGCACATTTTATAGGTCAATAAAGCTCTTCAAAGGCACCCGCCATTCTCACAGAGGCAGGCATCTGTCATATCATATGTGACTGCCTTCCGAATTCCCAATACATTAGGATATTTGCATATCCATTTTTGGATGTGGGAAGGCAGCATCGTGTGAATAAATATCATGGACAGAGATGCCTTCATTGAACCCCTGGGGGACAAAAACATTCCATGAAGTCATGTGCCTAGCCTGTTATTGGTGCTCCTTAGTAAGACAATTTTTCTTGAATGCCCTAGTGGACAGTGTTTACATTAATGATAGTTACTTGGTCGTTCTACCTCAAGTTGTTTACACTAGCTAAATGTATTAGTGCATAAAAGAGCTGAGATGTCTACAGCCCTCTGCGTGCCAAGAAGATAATATCACCCTCCAACCAAAAAGCAATGCTTTAACTATATAAAACAAAGAATGTATATATGTCATGTACTAAAAGAACACATTGCCAATGCCAGTTTGTCCTGTGCATATCTGACTTTGTATGGCTACAATCCCTTTCCAAATGTGACCCTCGGGAAGACTGAATTACTTTTATTATGAAGAGTATGTAGTACCGGATGCAATTCAGATGACAAATTCCAAGCTCTGGCATAGAATCCAGCTTCACTCCTGCTGGTTGGCCTCACTGATTTGATAATAACTTAGAGAAATCATAGACTGACTAAGTTGAGGTAGGCAGGGGAAGTAAAGGGGCTGGGCTTTCCCCCTCTAGCCCAGCAGTTTCCTCCCCCACCAGTTCCACTCTGCTCTCACTCTCTCACAGTCACACAGATGGAGAGACAGAGACAGAGCAGCTCAGGCAGCAGCCCTGAACCCTGGAGTTACTACACAATTACGCTGTTGTTCCCTACACACAGACAGGAAAGAGAAAAAGAGAGTGAAAGAGGGGGATAGTGCTCATCTACTGGAAAGGAGGGGCAGGGGAGAGTACTTTTCTGTACTTTTCCCAGAAACAGGTGGATGGAACTCACAGGCTGGTAAGTGATCAGGGAGAGGGAGGTGTGGGGGTTTTATGCTCTAGCTGAAAGACTGTTTATAATACCTTAGGGTGCTCAAAGCAAGAGTTCACACTGCTTTTACAGTTAGCCTGTGGGGAGATGTCCACTAACGGTAGAATCATCGCTGGGATGAGGAGGGAGAGAGGGGGGGAGAGGCCAATCCCCTTTCATGGAATTGGAACCTAACCTCTCTTGGTAGGTTTTAAACAATAGACACAGGAAATCTAACAGAATAAAAAATACAATTATACTCAACAATGATATAAAAATTAGGTCATTTTAGAGATCATTGGTAGATATGATAAAACATCTGCTAATACAAATAAGAGCTCTGTTTAAGTGTTCTTATCTATAGAGGCTAGTAGCTCCAATTTGTCTTGGGTAGAGGCCTTTCAGCACATCAAGCTTACATCACATTGTGAATACAAATATGTTGGATGCATTTGCAGTTAGTTTTGGTTGTGTTTCAGATTACTTTGTGCCCAACAGAAATTCATGGATTGTGTTATTTGAGTAACTTTTATTATAAATAAGAATAGACTATATGTTTCTAAACACTTCTACATGAATGTGGATGCTACCATGATTACAGATAATCCTGAATGAATCGCCAATCATGATGAGTGAGACAGTTACAGAGGGTCAAAGATCATAGCCCCAAGACTTGCTAATCTCTCACCATTACCAATAACAAGGAAGGTTAGCATGTCTTGGAGGTATGATTTTTGACCCTCTGTAACTTTCTCAATCATCATTATTCACGATTCATTCAGTATTATCCGTAATAATAGGCACAAAATAATCTGAAACACAACCAAAATGAACTGCAAATGCATCCTAGAAGTTAGTAAAGTCACAATCTTGATGTTGTCATTGCGCACTAGGAATATGGGACAAATACTAAACTTTTGACTACTTTATTCATAAGAATCTTTAGGGATGTCAATCATTTTGACCCCTACCTTTTTGAGTAAAACAAACAAAATCTCTTTCTTTGAGCAATTTCATTAGTATAACATTTTAGTCTTTTTTTGAGCATACAATATAGCTTTTTTTGTCAATTATGTGTATTTTCATCCATATATCCCTTTAAAATCATAACATTTTTCAATTACCCCTCATTTTTACCATTGAAGGTGGGCTTTTTTGAGTGGTAAGGCGACTGTTAAACGAAAGCCAAGGAGTGAAGTCGGGGGAAGTGCATCTGCGACAGCCAAAAGTGGGACACTGATGTGGTTTTCAACAGCAAGGCTCAGTGCAACGTTTCCATTGTTTGTAAAAGTTTTTCTTTATAATGTTGAATTAAACGTGTCTCCAACCCCAATATCACATGCTCAAACTCTACATTCGTATGTACATTGTACAATCAATTGGTGAGAGAAAGCATCAAAAATCACATTTATTTGCACATATCCACTGTATACATGGATTGTGGCAAAGTTGGTTCCTGTTTCAGGGATGTCTTTGGTCACATTTGCGTGGGTCAAACAAAAACACCCTAATGATTGGTTGATAATAGAGCCTCCCACAATGCAGGTGATGGCTACAGGATGAAGTTGGTGAAGAGCAATTACAGAAACTTGCAGTCAAAATTTCATGACCTTTGATCACGATTCTTTTGAACAATTTTTTGGACAAAGTCGGACAATTTCTATCCCCATAATTCAACACACTTTCAAAGGTGGTGACCAACGATGGTCAACTTCTTGGCAAAAGTGATCTGCTCGAAAGCGCCCAGTGTTACATTTAACCCTGCAATTATAACATTTAAATTCCGCCACTCTGTTGCATTGTTTACGACCAGTATGTCCTAGAAACATAGTTACAAGGATTTTCCTCGTTTGGGCAAAAGTCCATTGTCTGTCCTCCGTTCTCTCTCCTCTGTGACCCGGAAACAGTGGAGTGTGTCAATTCATTAGTAGGCAAACGGAAGACGGTCCCCTCTCCTCGATAGCCTCCTTCTGGCGAGGAAGCACAAGTGTTTCCCTTCGTGAAAGACTTTAAATCTGCCACACCCCCTTTGAATCAGCTATTGTTTTCTCGAAGAAGAAAAGCTACTTATCATTTTATCTATTGAATGTATTGCACAACTAGCTATATTTGTTTTGATCACTTTATACATTTATTTTGGGATTCCAGCCTGTAAATGTAATTTGCCTGATGACACGCGATTGGAGAATGAGTCATTTCATACATTTTACGTCCACTTTACGTCTCCTTGCCACCTCTCCTCGATTACCTTTGACTGTTTTCAAAAAGGAGGCTAGAGAGGACAGAGGAGAGAGGACGCAGGAGTTGAGGAAATCTATACTGAACAAAAATATTAATGCAACATAACGATTTTAGTGAGTTACAGTTCATATAAGGAAATCAGCTAAATTAAACAGTGGCAAGAAAAAGTATGTGAACCCTATCCACAGAATATTTTGGCAGTTGTGCTGTGGTACATCCAGGTACTCTTTTGCGAACTTCAGATGTTTCTTCCGTGGTGTCCTCTCATGAACACTATTCTTGTTTAGTGTTTTACGTATTGTATACTTGTCAATAGAGATGTTAGCATGTTCCAGAGATTTCTGTAAGTCTTCAGCTGACACTGTAGGATTCTTCTTAACCTCATTGAGCATTATGGCCCTTGCAGTCATCTTTGCAGGATGGCCACTCCTAGGGAGAGTAGCAAAGGTGCTGAACTTTCTAAATTTATAGACAATTCATCTTACCGTGGACTGATGAACATCAAGGCTTTTAGAGATACTTTTGTAACCCTTTCCAGCTTTACGCAAGTCAACAATTCTTAATCTTAGGTCTTCGGATCTCTCTTTTGTTCGAGGCATGGTTCACATCAGGCAATGCTTCTTGTGAACAGCAAACTCAAATTTTGTGAGTGTTTTTGGAGAAGTCATTAGCCTATGGGTTCACATACTTTTTCCAACTTACACTGTGAATGTTTAAATTATGTATTCAATATAGACAAGAAAAATACAATAATTTGTGTGTTATTTGTTTAAGCACATTGTCTATTGTTGTGACTTAGACCAAGACCAGATCAAATTGTATGACCAATTTATGCAGAAATTCAGGTCATTCCAAAGGATTCACATACTTTCTTTTGCCACTGTAAATCTAATCTATGGATTTCACATGACTGGGCAGGGGAGCAGCCATTGGTGGGTCTGGGAAGACCCACCCAGTGGGAAGTGAGGCCCAGTAATCAGAATGAGTTTTTACCCACAAAAGGGCTTTATTACAGATATAAATACTCCTCGGTTTGATCAGCTGTCCAGGTGGCTGGTCTCAGACCATCCCGCAGGTGAAGAAGCCAGATGTGGAGGTCCTGGGCTGGCGTGGTAACACGTGGTCTGCGGTTGTGAGGCCGGTTGGATGTACTGTCAAATTCTCTAAAACCACGTTGGAGGCGGTTTATGGTAGAGAAAATAACATTAAATTATCTGGAACAGCTCTGGTGGACATTCCTGCTGTCAGCATGACAATTTCACGCTCCATCAAAACTTGAGACATCTGTGGTGTTGTGTGACAAAACTGTACATTTTAGAGTGGCCTTTTATTGTCCCCAGCACAAAGTACACCTGTGTAATGATCATGCTGTTTAATCAGCGTCTTGATATACCACACCTGTCAGGTGGATGGATTATCTTGGGGATTCGATCTAGCAACCTTTCGGTTACTGGCCCAACGCTCTAACCACTAGGCTACCTGCCGCCACTAACAGGGATGTAAACAAATGTGCACACAATAAGCTTTTTGTGAATATGGAACATTTCTGGGATCTTTTATTTCAGCTCATGAAACCAACACTTTACATGTTGTGTTTATATTTTTGTTCAGTATAACTAAGAAAAGACCACAGCTATACAATAGTATTAATCTAACTCAATCAATCTTTTCATAAATAAGCAAAAGGCAAAAAGTGTTCAATTTAGCCTGTCTCCACGAGAATGACGAGTGCCTGTGGAAGGCACTCGTTACCACTGCCACAAAGTCATAAACCCTGCCTATTTGAACAATTTATCTTATTAAAATGTGATTTTAAACCTAACATTAACCACACTCCTAACCTTAAATTAGGACCTAAAAGCAAAAAATTTTTTCATGAATTTATAGAAAATAGACAATATTGACTTTGTGGCTGTGGTAACTAGTCTCGCTCCAGTTGGTACAGAATAGACGGGCGCAATTGATTTAAGTAGCCCGGCAGAGTTCGCACTTTAGCACAATTGGAATAACTTCAAAAGTCCAATCACAGGTTTAGCCAATTGTTCATATTTTTGTCCTTCTCTTTTCAGATCTTATGATGTGGGTCGCTCTTTGACTGGACAGTGTGGACACTGGTAGCAAAATAGTGATGACTCGAGACATAATTCTCAACAATACAGTCACAGTAGAGAGCGGAGGAGATGAAATTGAACGAAATACCAACATTTCTCAAAGGAGCCCATGTCTCCAGTTGGGTCAATATGGTGGAACTCATGCACTCCCAAATCATTTGGAATAATTTTGAAAGTAGAAGCCTCTCAAAGGCTATTGGACCTGTCAAAAAGACGGCGTGAAAAGGACGGCGTGAGGGCAGGAAGGATCGCAGAATGTTTATGAATTTCAGAAGGATCAGAAGATGTCAATGTGTGCAGCTGGTGACGACAGACTTTGTCCTGTCTGTGTTGATGGTGTGCTAGGAGCAGCTGGACTACCATGTGGAGAACCGCTCCTTGGTCAACAGCTATGACTTCATCAACAAGAGCTTTGGCATCAGCCAGCAGAAGTCGGAAAGCCTGAGCAACTTCCTGTACCTCATCAACCACCATGACAAGTGTAACAGCAATGAAGTGCTGCTGCTGCTGTTTGTCAAATCTTCCCCAGAGAACCTGGAGAGGAGGCAGGCCATCCGGGCCACCTGGGGGAATGAGAACTACATCCAAAGGGAGCTGGGGGCCACCATGAGGGTGGTGTTTGCCCTGGGGGTCTACTCCAACCCCCAGCAGAGGGGCAATGTGCAGAGAGGGCTGCTGGGGGAGGACCAGGTCTATGGGGACCTGGTCCAGCAGGACTTTGTGGACACCTTTCACAACTTCACCATCAAACTGCTGCTGCAGTTCCGCTGGAGACACACCTACTGCAGCAAAGCACGCTTCCTCATGTCAGCCGACGATGACATCTTTGTCCACATGCCCAACCTGGTGCACTACCTGCAGGGCCTGATCCAGCAGGGGGCCCGGGACCTCTGGTTGGGCCACATGCACAGGGGAGCCCCCCCTATCCGCCAGAAGGACAGCAAGTACCACGTGCCTTATGAGATGTACCAGTGGCCCTCCTACCCAGACTACACCGCGGGGGCAGGGTACGTAGTCTCAAGGGACGTGGCTGCCAAAATCTACCAGACAACTGTTCCTCAATGCCTCGCTGTACATTGACGACATGTTCATGGGCATCTGTGCCAACGCCATGGGGGTGTCTCCCCAGGAACATGTTTACTTTTCAGTGGAATGAAGGCCCCCTATCACCCCTGCATCTATGATAAGATGATCACCTCTCACGGACATGTGGCAGACGTCTGGTACCTGTGGAAGGCAGCTACGGATCCACAGATTCATGACATTTCCTCTGGCCAGGTGGGAAAGCTGTACTGCAGAGCAGTGAAAATCATGCTCCTCTGTAAACCTTACTATTTAAATACCTACCCATGCAAGGCAGCCTTTTCATAGTGTACTGTTAGGCTGCACAGAATGTCACTGCAGTCTTTTCATTTATATTTCAGTGTCTGCAGGTATCATTTTCAAAATAAAGACCAAAGCCATGTTCTTGACCATATATTCACCACACCTGCCTTGGCTTGATGGATACTGCAGTTGTACTTTGTGGTTTAGCTAATTGTGTGATGTAAACAGACGTTACAGAGCTAATGTTCTTGGCTGCAGTCAATAAGTCAAAAGTGAAAAATACTTCAAATAAAATGTTGCTGGCAGACTGTTTTTAATTCAGTTTACCATTGCTCATTATCTGTATCATACACATTTTATAATCCCTCTTCTCTCTATAGAGCTAACTCCATTTCTTCCCCCATTCCCCTGTTTCACTTCTCCTAAAATGTCAGGCTGCAAACCAGGAGCAGACACTGGCATTTCCCAAAACAATCTGCTTCTAACCACATCCTGCTCACCAAATCATTCCATATGAACTCTGCTCCCCCATCTCTCCCATCTTTGTCTGGGTCCCCCAAAAAGGCAACATGCAGTATTTAGTGACACTGCAGACAGGAATTCATGGGCACCAGAGGGAGGAGTGAAGCTAGATTTGGATTCAGTATGGATCTCTAGGGGCCCTAGCCTACAGTACCATGCCTCAGGGACTTAGGGCAAATAAACAGTGGTTCTCCATTGTGGTTGAATGAAAAATGCAGAATGTGACAAAATCCACTGTGGGATGGAAAAACTCTCTCTCAACCTTACATGGAATTAATTTACTTCTTGCTGTCACGGTTGTCGTACGATGAAGGAGCGGACCAAAGCGCAGCGTGTGTATCATTCCACATTTTCTTTATTAAACTGTGAAACTACGCAATACATACAAATAAACTGAATGCCCAAACCATGACGAAGAGTTACAACATACACTTACTCAGAAATCAATCTCCCACAAACCCAGGTGGGAAAACCACCTACTTAAGTATGATCTCCAATTAGAGACAACGATGACCAGCTGCCTCTAATTGGAGATCATCCCAAACAAAGCCCAACATAGAAATACAAAACTAGAACATAACACATAGAAAATCTAAACTAGAAAAAAAACCTGTCACACCCTGACCTACTCTGCCATGGAAAATAACAGCTTTCTATGGTCAGGATGTGACACTTGCAGTTTTATCCGGTACTACTTTATGCTTTAAGAGATACTGCCAGTGATGGGAAATCAAAATCAACCAGGATGTTGCTATTCATGTGTTTTTAAAATCTATTGTGTACAAAAAAGCCCCCTTATGCAAAAATACCCAGAACTGTTACGGGACATTTTATGATATCAGGTGACATACAGTATGTACAGTAGCTGTTGTATGTTTCAAAGAGACATGACCTACATTGATAACTGTGCTTATCAGAAGAGGGGAATGCAAATGTCATTCACTTCCTGTGTCAGATGAGTCACAGATTGTACTGCCTATTGCATCCGTACAACCTAACAAACCCCTAACAGTTACAGTAAAGACGTGGCAAATAATGTTTTCAAAATTCTGAATAAAATGATGAGTATGTTCCATATCAGGAGGCATTGTGCAGGCTGAAATTAGAGCAGGAGACATTCCACAAGCAGGTGTGTGGTCACCTGGTGCTAACAGTCAGCTGGGAGGCTCTGCCTTAAGTCTCTCTTCATCTCTACAAATCCTCTCTTCAGACAGCTGTACTGTGTGTGCTATGCTCTCCTAAACTCTCCTTTCAATTGTCACTTTCTGTCTGTGACCTCTCTCAAAGTGCCTTAAAACAAGCTAATGGTTGAGGAAATTGACTTTCACCCATAGGAGGAAAAAGCTGTGCCAAAGGGAACTTTTTTGGATTCATACACTGGGTACCTTACATCCAGCAGAGCTTAATGATGATTTTGACATGAGGGTCATGTTTCAATCTGATTTCTACGATCCCTGGCTATGTGGTTCTTGTAATTTATAACAGTTCTTTAATCCATTGCCCCCTTACTATACTGAACAAAAACGCAATATGTAAAGTGTTGGTCCCATGAGCTGAAATAAAAGATCCCCGACATATTCTATATGCACAAAAAATCTTATTTCTCTCAAATTTTGTGCACAAATTTGTTTACATCTCTGTTAGAGAGCATTTCTCCTTAGCCAAAATAATCCATCCACCTGACATGTGGCATATCAAGAAGTTGATTAAACAGCATGATCATTACACATGATCATTACACCTTGTGCTGGGGACAATAAAACAGCACTCTAAAATATGCCGTTTTATCTTACAACACAATGCCACAGATGTCTCAAGTTTTGCGGGAGCGTGCAACTGTTTGAGAATTTAATGTTAATTTCTCTACCATATGCCGCCTCCAACGTTATTTTAGAGAATTTGGCATGTAACCACGCCAGCCCAGGAACTACACATCCGGCTTCTTTACCTGTGGGATCGTCTGAGACCACCCACCAGGACAGATGATGAAACTGAAGAGTATTTATGTCTGTATTAAAGCCCTTTTGTGGGGAAAAACTCATTTTGATTGGCTGGGCCTGGCTCCCCAGTGGATGGGCCTGGCTCCCAAGTGGGTGAGCCTACCCAAGCTAAAAAAAAAAGTATATTTAAATATATAGCAAGTATACTTAAATATACAAAACAAATCTAATAATACACAGTACTTCAAATATGAGATGTAATTTTCTAGTATATCTTAAGTGTACTAAAAATATACTATCATTACACTTCAACATTTTGATTAAATGTGTACTTTATATTCATTGTTTTTTCAGTCTTAATATATTATAAATATGCTATCATTACACTTCAATACACTTATTAAAAGTGTATTTTAAATTCATAGTTTTTTCAGTCTTTTAGTATACTATAAATACACTATCATCAACTTTCAATATGCTTATTAAAAGTGTACTTTAAATGAATTGTTTTTCAATATTTAAGTATACTATGTTCACTATCATTAAACTTAAACACACTCATTAAAACTGTACTTCAATTTTAAAAATGTTAATTGTATTTCATTCAAAATACACTTGGAGTTGTATTTAAGTTTAAGAATTTATTTTATGTAACTCTGCTTGTGAGTGATCAAGTGCACAATAAGTATACAGTAACTTGCAAAAGTATTCATACCCCCTGGATTCCTTCACACTGCATTGTGTTACAAAGTGGGATTAATATTGATATACTTTTTTTTCACCTTTATTTAACCAGGTAGGCTAGTTGAGAACAAGTTCTCATTTACAACTGCGACCTGGCCAAGATAAAGCAAAGCAGTGCAGCATAAACAACAACACAGAGTTACACATGGAATAAACAAAACATACAGTCAATAATACAATAGAAAAAGTCTATATACAGTGTGTGCAAATGAGGTAGGATAACGGAGGTATTGCAATAAATAGGCCATAGTGGCGAAATAATTACAATATAGCAATTAAACACTGGAGTGATAGATGTGCAGAAGATGAGTGTACAAGTAGAGATACTGGGGTGCAAAGGAGCAAAATAAATAAAATAGATAACAGTATGGGGGTGAGGTAGTTGGATGGGCTAATTACAGATGGGCTATGTACTGTACAGGTGCAGAAATCTATGAGCTGCTCTGACAGCTGATGCTTAAAGTTAGTGAGGGAGATATGAGTCTCCAGCTTCAGTGATTTTTGCAGTTCGTTCCAGTCATTGGCAGCAGAGAACTGGAAGGAAAGGCGGCCGAAGGAGGACTTGGCTTTGGGGGTGACTAGTGAAATATACCTGCTGGAGTGCGTGCTATGGGTGGGTGCTGCTATGGTGACCAGTAAGCTGAGAGAAGGCAGGGCTTTACCTAGCAAAGACTTATCGATGACTTGGAGCCAGTGGGTTTGGCGACGAATATGAAGCGAGGGCCAGCCAACGAGAGCCTACAGGTCGCAATGGTGGGTAGTATATGGGGCTTTGGTGACAAAACGGATGGCACTGTGATAGACTGCATCCAATTTGCTGAGTAGAGTGTTGAAGGCTATTTTGTAAATGACATCGCCAAAGTCAAGGATCGGTAGGATGGTCAGTTTTACAAGGGTATGTTTGGCAGCATGAGTGAAGGATGCTTTGATGCGAAATAGGAAGCCAATTCTAGATTTCATTTTGGATTGGAGATGCTTAATGTGAGTCTGGAAGGAGAGTTTACAGTCTAACCAGACACCTAGGTATTTGCAGTTGTCCACATATTCTAAGTCAGAACCGTCCAGAGTAGTGATGCTGGGCGGGCGGGCAGGTGTGGGTAGCGATCGGTTGAAGAGCATGCATTTCGTTTTACTTGTATTTAAGAGCAGTTGGAGGCCACGGAAGGAGAGTTGTATGGGATTGAAGCTAGTCTGGAGGTTTGTTAACACAGTGTCCAAAGAAGGGCCAGAAGTATACAGAATGGTGTCGTCTGCGTAGAGGTGGATCAGAGAGTCACCAGCAGCAAGAGCGACATCATTGATGTATACAGAGAAAAGAGTCGGCCCAAGGTTTGAACCCTGTGGTACCCCCATAGAGACTGCCAGAGGTCCGGACAACAGGTCCTTCGATTTGACAAACTGAACTCTGTCTGAGAAGTAGTTGGTGAACCAGGCGAAGCAGTCATTTGAGAAACCAAGGCTGTTGAGTCTGCCGATAAGAATGTGGTGATTGACAGAGTTGAAAGCCTTGGCCAGGTTGATAAACACAGCTGCACAGTAATGTCTCTTATCGATGGCGGTTATGATATCGTTTAGGACCTTGAGCGTGGCTGAGGTGCACCCATGACCAGCTCGGAAACCAGATTGCATAGCGGAGAAGGTACGGTGGGATTCGAAATGGTCGCTGATCTGTTTGTTAACATTGGCTTTCGAAGACCTTAGAAAGGCAGGGTAGGATAGATATAGGTCTGTAGCAGTTTGGGTCTAGAGTGTCTCCTCCTTTGAAGAGGGAGATGACCGCAGCTGCTTTCCAATCTTTGGGGATCTCAGACGATACGAAAGAGAGGTTCAACAGGCTAGTAATAGGGGTTGCAACAATTTCGGCTGATAATTTTAGAAAGAGAGGGCCCAGATTGTCTAGCCCTGCTGACAAGTAGGGGTCCAGATTTTGCCGCTCTTTCAGAACATCAGCTATCTGAATTTGGGTGAAGGAGAAATGGGGTAGGCTTGGGCAAGTTGCTGTGGGGGGTGCAGGGCTGTTGACCGGGGAAATGCTTATTCTCAATTATCGCGGATTTATCGGTGGTGACAGTGTTTCCTAGCCTCAGTGCAGTGGGCAGCTGGGAGGAGGTGCTCTTATTCTCCATGGACTTTACAGTGTCCCAGAACTTTTTGGAGTTTGTGCTACAGGATGCAAATTTCTGCTTGAAAAATCTAGCCTTTGCTTTCCTAACTACCTGTGTATATGGTTCCTAACTTCCTTGAAAAGTTTCATATCGCGGGGGCTATTCGATGCTAATGCAGTACGCCACAGGATGTTTTTGTGCTGGTCAAGGGCAGTCAGGTCTAGAGTGAACCAGGGGCTATATCTGTTCCTGGTTAAATTGTTTTTGAATGGGGCATGCTTATTTAAGATGGTGAGGAAAGCACTTTTAAAGAATAACCAGGCATACTCAACTGACAGAATGAGGTCAATGTCCTTCCAGGATACCCGGGCCAGGTTGATTAGAAAGGCCTGCTCGCTGAAGTGTTTTCGGGAGCGCTTGACAGTGATGAGGGGTGGTTGTTTGACCGCAGACCCGTTACGGACGCAGGCAATGAGGCAGTGATCACTTAGATCCTGGCTGAAGACAGTAGAGGTGAATTTGGAGGTCAGGTTGGTTAGGATGATATCTATGAGGGTGCCCGTGGTTAAGGATTTGGGGTTGTACCTGGTAGGTTCATTGATCATTTGTGTGAGATTGAGGGCATCAAGTTTAGATTGTAGGATGGCCGGGGTGTTAAGCATGTGCCAGTTTAGGTCACCTAACAGCACGAGCTCTGAAGAAAGATGGGGGGCAATCAATTCACATATGGTGTCCAGGGCACAGCTGGGGGCAGAAGGTGGTCTATAGCAAGCGGCAACGGTGAGAGACTTGTTTCTGGAAAGGTGGATTTTTAAAAGTAGGAGCTTTAATTTAATGGTCATTTCTTGTCAACAAAGAACTCAAAATACTCTGTAATGTCAAAGTGGAAGAAAAAGTCCAAAACAAATATTAAGATTAATAAAAATTAGATAACTAAAATATAGTCGTTGCATAAGTATTCAGCTCTTTTGTTTAGGCAAGCCTAAATTAGTTTTTGGCTTAACAAATCACATAATAAGTTACATGGATTCTGTGTGAAATAATAGTGTTTGACATGATTTCTGAATGAGTAACCCTTCCTCTGTCCCGCATACATGCAACATCTGTAAAGTCCCTCAGTCAAGTTTTGAATTTCAAGCACAGATTCAACTACAAAGACCAGGCTGCCCTTCAAAAGCTTCATAAAAGGGGCAGTGATTGGTAGATTGGTAACAATATCAAATCAGAAATTAAATATCTATTTAAGCATGGTCAAGTTAATAATTATGTTGTGGATGATGTATTAAACCACCAGGCACATCAAACATACAGTCGTCCTTCTGAACTGTGCTGCAGGACAGTAATGAAACTGCTCAGGGATGTTACCATGAGGCCATTGGTGATGTTAAAACAGAGTTCAATGGCTGTGATGAGAGAACACCGAGGATGGATCAACAACGTTTTAGTGACTCCACAATAATGATTTGAAAATAATAATACAAATATACAGAATATATAAAGTAATACTGCAAAAAAAAAGAATGGCCTAAAAGCAAAGCCTTATGTTTCGGGCAAATCCAACACAACACATCACTGAGTAACTGCCGCCTTATTTTCAAGCACGGTGGTTGGTGGCTGCATCACGGTACGGGTATGCTTGACATTGGCAAATACTAGGGAGTTTTTCCAGTTAAAAAGTAACGGGACAGAGCTAAGCACAAGCAAAATCCTGAAGGAAAACTTGCTTCAGTCTGCTTTACAACATACAATGAGAGAAGAATTCACCTTTCAGCAGGACAATAACCTACAACACAAGGCCAAATCTACACTGGAATTGCTTACCAAGGAGACAGTGAATGTTCCTGAGGGGCCAAGTTACAGTTTTGACTTAAATCTGCTTGCTTTAAAATAGCTGTGTAGCCATGAGCGCCAACATCTTGACAGAGCTTGAAGAATTATGAAAATAATATAGGGCTAATATTGCACAAGAAGACATGGCTGTAATCGCTGCCAAAGGTGTTTCTAGCATGTATTGACTCAGGGAGCTGAATACAAAAAAAAATGTATAGAAATCTTCCACTTTGACAGAGTATTTTGTGTAGATTGTTGACCAAAAATTGCAATTAAATTTGTTTTAATCGCACTTTGTTAAATCAAAATGTGAATAAATCCAAGGGGTATGAATACCTTTGCAAAGCTGTCATCAAGGCGAAGGGTGGCTACTTTGAAGAATCTTAAATATAAAATACATTTTGATTTGTTTAACACTTTTTTGGTTACTACATGATTCCATATGTGTTATTTCATAGTTTTGATGTCTTCACTATTATTCTACAATGAGGAAAATAGTAAAAACAAAGAAAAACCCTTGAATGAGTAGGCGTTGACTGGTCCTGTATTTAAAGTATACTTTCAAAAACAAATGTGCACAAAAATTGGCATATTTCCCAGCATCCTTTTCTGCAGCTGAAGTTTTGATTTATATTATGATATTGTTCCTCATATTTAGTTTATTCAAATATTTTGATGTTCATTTTCAAACTGAATAATGTTGTACTTTTAATAACAGATTACACATTTTAATGAAATGTTCATTTATTTCCAAAATGTGAACCACTAAAGTGTGAAATGCCAATGGTGCACACTTCACAAAAACGTCCCTTAAAAATTTCTGCTCCAGCCACAACTCTTTTGTAAATAGCATGTTAAAATTGTCTGAGAAGATGCCTCGGTCAATCAAGGTGTCACGACTTCCACCGAAGGTGGCTCCTCTCCCTGTTCGGGCGGTGCTCGGCGGTCGTCGTCGCCGGCCTACTAGCTACCACCGATCCCATTTTCCTTTTTCGTTTAGCACTGTCTGGTTTGTCACACCTGTGTCTTGTTGTATCTGATTCGGTGGGTTTATATTTCCCCGCTGCAGGTTGGGCTGTGTGCGGGATTGTTACTAATTAGTACGGTAAGGGGTGCGTGCCTGCACCACGGGATTTTGTTTCGTTTTGTGCGGTATGTGTTTTACCGTGGACATTTGTGTTCGCTAGTATTCGGAGTAGAGATTTCTCCTCTGTGTGAACTGTATTCCTATCCCTGTGGGTGGATGCTGCTTTTCGTGCGGTTACCTTTTGTGTTTGTGCTGTGCCTTTGGGATCGCCTGTATTAAAACATTTGATTCCCTGGAACCCATCTGCTCTCCTGCTCCTGATTCCACACACACCCCCCTTTTGCAAGAGGCTTGTTACAGAATCCCGCACCACTATCATGGAGTCAGCAGGAGCTGACGCGCCCTCCACGTCCATGGGGGAGCGCGTTCTACATCACACCACCGTCCTCCACCATCTCGGGACTGCCATGGATCAGATGATGGCAACGATGGAGAGATGGGAGAGGGGTGGTCTGCCTACCCCTGCACCCACCGTGTACCACCCTACCCCATCACCTGTGCCGGCACCATCCGGGCCCAGCGGTATTCGGCTCGCGCTCCCGAGGGAGTACAATGGGACGGCTGCCGGGTGCAAGGGTTTTCTGCTCCAGCTGGAGCTGTACCTGGCAACCGTTCACCCGGCTCCTTCGGGAGAGGTAGCCTGCAGAGACGCTACCCTCACCCTGGACCAACTAGTGGACATGTCCATCAGGTTGGATAACCTGCTGGCTACCTGTGGGCGTCCGGATAGGGTCCTGTTGGTTCCACCCCCCAGCACCTCTGCTCCAACCCCATGGAGTTAGGAGGTGCTGCAGCGAGGGCAACCGGAGGAGGAGACTCCTCCTGCACCGGATGTGGTCGGAGAGGGCACACTGCCGAACGGTGTTGGAGGGGCTCGTCTGGGAATCGAGATGGCCGGCAGAGCACCGTTTAGACACCTCAGGTGAGTCAGCACCAAGCTCACCCAGAGCCCCCTGTTGGTCACATGTATGTTTTGATTTCTTTCCCTGAGTTTTCTCCTCATTCCCAGCATAAGGCGCTAGTCGATTCAGGCGCAGCAGGGAATTATATGGATCGGGGTTTCGCACATAGGTTAGGGATTCCCCAGGTTCCGCTGGACAAACCTTTTCAGGTGCACTCCCTAGATAGTCGACCATTAGGGTCAGGGGTGGTCAGGGAGTCCACGGCTCCACTGGACATGGTTACGCGGGGGGATCATGAGGAAAGAATTAGTTTTTTCCTCATTGATTCTCCTGCGTTTCTGGTGGTGCTGGGGATTCCCTGGTTGGCCTTTCACAATCCTACCATTTCGTGGCAACAGAGGGCTCTAAAGTGGTGGTCAGAGGAGTGCTCAGGCAGGTGTGTGGGAGTTTCCATTGGCGCAACAACGGTGGAGAGTCCAGACCAAGTCCCCGTCGTGCACATTCCCCCCGAGTATGCCGATTTGGCGATCGCCTTCTGTAAGAAGAGGGCGACCAAATTACCACCTCATCGACGAGGGGATTGTGTGATAAACCTCCAGGTAGACGCCGCACCCCCCAGGAGTCACGTGTATCCCCTGTCACAGGAGGAGACGGTGGCTATGGAAACATATGTCTCTGAATCTCTGAGGCAGGGGTACATTCGGCCCTCCATGTCACCCGCCTCCGCGAGTTTCTTTTTTGTGAAGAAGAAAGGAGGAGGGTTGCGTCCGTGCATTGACTATAGAGGTCTAAATTCGATTATGGTGGGGTACAGTTACGGCGACGGAGTCATTCCACGGAGCACGCTTTTTCACAAAATTGGATCTCAGGAGCGCGTATAACTTGGTGTGGATCTGGGCGGGAGATGAGTGGAAGACAGCATTTAGTACCACATCTGGCCATTATGAGTACCTCGTCATGCCGTATGGGTTGAAGAATGCTCCAGCCGTCTTCCAATCCTTTGTAAACGAGATTCTCAGGGATCTGCATGGGCAGGGTGTGGTGGCTTATATCGATGACATCCTGATATACTCCGCTACGCACGCCGCGCATGTGTCTCTGGTGCGCAAAGTGCTTGGGTGACTGTTGGAGCATGACCTATATGTCAAGGCTGAGAAATGCGTGTTCTTCAAACAGTCCGTCTCCTTCCTGGGGTATCGCATTTCCACATCAGGGGTGAAAATGGAGTGTGACCGCATTTCGGCCGTGCGTAATTGGCCGACTCCCACCACGGTGAAGGAGGTGCAGCGGTTTTTAGGGTTTGCCAATTACTACTGGAGGTTTATCCGGGTTTTGGGCAGGTGGCTGCTTCCATTACCTCACTGCTGAAGGGGGGGCCGGTGCGTCTGCGGTGGTCGGCTGAGGCGGACAGAGCTTTTGATCGCTTGAAGTCGCTGTTCACCGAGGCTCCCGTATTGGCTCATCCGGATCCCTCTTTGGCATTCATAGTGGAGGTGGACGCGTCCGAGGCTGGGGTCGGAGCCGTGCTCTCACAGCGCTCGGGCACGCCACTGAAGCTCCGCCCCTGCGCTATCTTTTCGAGGAAGCTCAGCCCGGCAGAGCAAAACTATGACGTGGGGGACCGGGAGCTGCTAGCTGTCGTAAAAGCGCTGAAAGTGTGGAGACATTGGCTCGAGGGGGATAAACACCCTTTCCTCATCTGGACTGACCACCGTAATCTGGAGTACATCTGGGCGGCGAGGAGACTGAACCCTCGTCAGGCAAGGTGGGTAATGTACTTCACCTGATTTAGATTTACCATTTCGTACAGACCAGGTTCCCAGAACACGAAGGCGGACGCACTGTCCCGTCTGTATGATACGGAGGAATGGCCCATCGATCCCACCCCCATACTTCCGGCCTCTTAACTGGTGGCGCCGGTGGTGTGGGAGGTGGATGCGGACATTGAGCGGGCATGTCGTTCGGAGCCTACTCCACCTCAGTGTCCTGCGGGACAGAGGTATGTCCCGCTTGGTGTCCGCGATAGATTGATTCGGTGGGCGCATACGTTACCTGCCTCTGGTCACCCAGGCATAGATAGGATGGTGCGAAGCCTTAGGGGGAAGTACTGGTGGCCCACGCTAGCTAAGGACGTGAGGTTTTACGTCTCCTCCTGTTCAGTGTGCGCTCAGAGCAAGGCTCCTAGACACCTGCCAAGAGGGAAGTTACAACCCCTCCCCGTTCCACAGCGGCCTTGGACACACTTATCGGTAGGACATAGTTTCTGATCGGGGTCCCCAGTTCACGTCCCGGGTGAGGAAGGCGTTCATGGAGCGTCTGGGGGTCTCGGTCAGTCTGACCTCTGGTTTTTATCCCGAGAGTAATGGGCAGGTGGAGAGAGTGAACCAGGATGCGGGTAGGTTTCTGCGGTCGTATTGCCAGGACCGGCCAGGGGAGTGGGTGATGTATGTTCCATGGGCAGAGATGGCCCAGAACTCGCCTCGCCACTCCTCAACGAACATTTAGCCTTTTCAGTGCGTGTTGGGGTACCAGCCGGTCCTGGTACCATGGCACCAGAGCCAGACCGAGGCTCCTGTGGTGGAGGAGTGGGTACAGTGCTTGAGGGAGACCTGGGAGGCCGTCCAGGAGCACCTAAACCGGGCCGAGGCCCGGCAGAAGATGAGCGCTGACCGCCACCGCAGTGAGGCCCCAGTGTTCACGCCTGGGGATCGGGTCTGGCTCTCGACCCGAAACCTGCCCCTCCGCCTGCCCTGCCGGAAGCTGGGTCTGCAGTTTGTGGGGCCATTTAAAGTCCAGAGGAGGATAAACGAGGTGTGTTATAGGTTACAGCTCCCCCGTTATTACCGTATTAACCCCTCGTTTCATGTGTCTCTCCTCAGGCCGGTGGTGGCTGGTCCGCTTCAAGACGCTGAGGTACGGGAGGTCCCTCCGCCCCCCCTGGACATCGAGGGGGCCCCGGCGTACATGGTACGATCCATTCTGGATTCCAGGCGTCGGGTGAGGGGCCTGCAGTACCTCGTGGATTGGGAGGGGTACGGTCCGGAGGAGAGATGCTGGGTGCCGGACGTCTTGGATCCTTCTCTGCTGAGTGAGTTTCACCGCCTCCATCCGGATCGCCCTGCACCTCGTCCTCCGGGTTGTCCTCGAGGCCGACGTCGGCGCGCTGCAGGAGCCGCGCGTTGGGGGGGTACTGTCACGACTTCCACCAAAGGTGGCTCCTCTCCCTATTCGGGCGGTGCTCGGCGGTTGTCGTCGCCGGCCTACTAGCTGCCACCGATCCCATTTTCCTTTAGCATTGTCTGGTTTGTCACACCTGTGTCTTGTTGTATCTGATTCGGTGGGTTTATATTTCCCCGCTGCAGGTTAGGCTGTGTGCGGGATTGTTACTAATTAGTACGGTAAGGGGTGCGTGCCTGCACCACGGGATTTTGTTTCGTTTTGTGCGGTATGTGTTTTACCGTGGACATTTGTGTTCGCTAGTATTCGAAGTTGAGATTTCTCCTCTGTGTGAACTGTGTTCCTATCCCTGTGGGTGGATGCTGCTTTTCGTGCGGTTACCTTTTGTGTTTGTGCTGTGCCTTTGGGATCGCCTGTATTAAAACATTTGATTCCCTGGAACCCATCTGCTCTCCTGCTCCTGATTCCACACACACACCCCTCTTGCAAGAGGCTTGTTACACAAGGTAACGTTTACAATGCTAATTACAATTGCTAATGAGGTTAATGAGTAAAAGTGTATTTGTGAAAGTATGCTTGAAACACATTATAAATACACTTTTTTTGTAAATAAAATACATTAATTCTATTTCAAATACCATTTTAGTATATTTCTAATTTATGAGAAATATACATAAAATGTACTTAAGGTGTAATCTATAGATTAGGTTCTAATTTATTTATCTCAATTGACTGATTTCCTTATATGAACTGTAACTCTGTAAAATCGTAGAAATTGTTGCATGTTGCGTTTATATTTTTTGTTCAGTATAATTCTCAGATTTGTTTAGGGTTGTCCTGGTTGTGACACCTGATTCTTGTTTTGTTAAGTGTTTATATTTCATGTTAAAAATACATGATAAAACATTTCAAACTATTTAAAAATAATAATGTAAAACATTTACACATTAGTACATTTTTCACTTAAAAAAATTCCACCCCAAAACTATATTTTGGAATTAGTTTCATTAGTCCATTGTTGATATAGTCCCAACATGGTTTGCATGTCAGCAATCACATTTTCAAGATATATAACTTTCAAAATACAGAAATACAGCTGGTATCATGCAAATGCATCAAACCGATGTGCCTCCTGGCACTGTGTTTTAACCCAAGTGTTGCTCATCATGCCTGACTGCATTGACACACGTTGGCTATATGTGGCTCTTCATCTCCTGCACCTCAGCTACAGTTGGGTGTACGACAGATTCTCCTCAGTTACTGAGGGAATGGTAGTCCATTGTCGATGTTGACATCATAAACCATATCATTAGCAACTTTGTGAGTACATACAGCAGTTGCTCTGTATCAACTTTGACGGAGAGCAGAGAGAAAGAGAAAGGATGGTTCTCTTTCTCAGAAGATTTTACTTTCCATATTGTAGAAGGGCAGAGAAGAGAAAATATCAATTTACCTCCGCCTGGTTGAAAGACTCTCCTCTGTCTCGTTCGTCACCAGGATGTGGCTGGAGCCTCCCTGGCTTGCCTCATGCATTACCTCAATCTGGGGACAGAAACACAGAGTGATGCAGTCATGGATACTGTAGGTGGAGGAAGGGTCACACACATATACCTTGGAGGCCCCTATTTCCTTTCAAATATCACACTCTTGGTCAAAGAGCGTTGTGTCATAACTGAAAGGTTGCTGGTTTGAATTCCAGAGCTAACTAGGTGAAACATCTGTCGATGTGTCCTTCAACAAGGCACTTAACCCTAATTGCTCCTGTAAGTCGCTCTTGATAAGAGTGTCTGCTAAATGACAAAAATGTAAATGCTGTTAGATAAGATGAGATGCTTATCATGCATGACTAGTATGGCACATTATTGATATTCATCAGACAGACATGTTGTCAGGGGAAAATGTGCATAATTGATTTAAACCAGGGCTCTAGGTTTTCTTATCTCCACATGTTTCAGCTGGGGAAAGGCAGGAAACAGAAGATAGTAAAACTGGACACCCCAATGACTTTCTCTCCCAGACTCCCATTGACCAAGAGTTCTGTTCTAATAAATGATAAAATAACTATATTGGCGGAACACTGTCATAAAAATGGACCAGTGGCTAGCCAACAAAAAAAAGATGGTTGTTGTTGTTGGAGATGAGTTTGAACCATTCAGGTTCAATTGTCTAGAGTTCATCAGATCTTACCTTCAGGCTCCCTTTGACTTTGCGACTTAAATTTTTCTTTTTGGCGAGCTCAGCCTCCGTGGGCTGCTTTGTGGCACTGGAGTTCTCTGAGGTCCTTCGACTGAGTGCTGGTAATGGTTACAGACCAGGGATGGGGAAAAAGAAGAAAGAGAAACATAAGTCCTGTTTCCATTCTCTGTGTGGAACAACAGCAGAAGGCCCTGGCCCAAAGCCATGTCCTCTTCCTGTCGTAGTACCGCAGTGAATACGATAAACTTCCTTTACAAGGCGAAGGCATCAGGATGTAAGGTTTTAAACATATGCTTTGTCTAAAACTAGAAAATGACTGCTTCCTGGCAAGTAAAGTATAGTATATAGACTACCTTTCAGTTTGAATAGCAATGAATAGGCTCTACATTGATGGTCTTGTGTTGAGGGCAGGTAAATTTTGTGGTTAGGTCAAAGTGGGGGAGACTTACCAGGGGCAGGGCCGGTGGTCCTGGGTGTTTTGGAGGGCGCGGGGCGATTGGGAGAGGACTCAGGCCGGGGTGCCACAGGCTGGATGGGCCGGGTCTGTTTGGCCGACAGCTTCTTCAGACTGACCTGTCTTTTCTCAAACATCTCCTGTACATCGTCCAACCTTTTTAGAGCCTTCTTTACATTGGCCTGAGGGAAAGCACAATACAAGTGGTAAAAAAATAGAACAATTGTTCATCAGTAGGCTGACAACTCCAGGAACTAGGATTCCATGAGTGAGTTAAGGGACCACTGTACATACCTTGACTTCAGCGTTGAGGACTAGCTCATACTGGTTGTGGATGGTCTTGAGGTCACTCAGTTGGTTCTCCTTAGCCGTCTCCAGGAACTTCTCAATGTCCTGCAGCGCTGCCTCAGCCCCATCCTGGGACTGGCACTTGTCCACTGCCTGAGAGGCCAGCAGGTACACCCCTGACTCACACCACTGGTTCACCTGCAACCACCAGAGAACACATGGATGAATAAACAATAACTACAGTATGTACTGTCGAGGCTCCACATCAGTAGTATATATCTATGCTCATTGGCATGGCACTATCTCTTTTGAACAACTATACATAGCATTTGCAGTAGCAGTGCGTGGGTAAAATCACTGGGGAAGCCAAGCCAGGGGGGAAAAAAACATTATTACAACCTATGTGTTGTGATAATTGTGTTTGCTCTATAACCTGTTAGTCACGGTGTCAAGGCATATTAACTAAGACAATAAGAAGACACAGTGGCAAAATAAATTCAACCACACTTTTCTTTCATCACAAAACCAGGGAGCAACATCTGCCCTGTGAAGTCCACAAAACATAATGCATGTAACAAACAGTTTCATTACCTACAGCATGGTCAAGCAAGTTAATGTTTCCAACATTTTCAGACTACTAAACAACTATTGATTTAAAACCACTGAGAGGTCCAACAAGTCGCAAATATTAACCAAGCGCTGCCTCCACCATTCCAGCACCATTTCAACATCATCTAATTACCTATGCTTAGTCTAATACAGTGATAACTAAAAGATACCAAAAATGATTTATTCCAATCAACATAAGCTAAATATGATGTGGGCTGTCCATGGTACTGATTTGTGTATGTGTGTGTGTGTGTGTGCGTGCAAGTAGAAAAAAACATGTTGACTCACCCTACCTGTAGAGAAATGCCAATACCATCCTCCTCTTTCATGTTGCCTAAACAGTCTATGACTGTCATATACGCTGTTACAGGCTTTGGTTTTTCCATTTTATATTTTGAGGTTGAATGTTAGCACGAGGGGCGCACCAATTGGTGTCACCTCATTAGTCAGTCTGTGTAACGCCTGTTCTGGTTGGTCATCTCGTTAGATGGAAGGTGTTTCACCTGGTTGGCCCAGGTGCTATTTCAGAGTGGCTAGCCAAGTGCTCCAGTTGTCTTGAGGGATATGGAGGGTCAACAACTTTAGTTATTATTATTTTGATTTCTAGAAAAACGTTCCTTTGTCTGATTTCCCTGACTTCGTTTTGCTCCACCTTTGTGGTTTGCTTCATGTCTTTAAGTTTGGTGTGGGTTTTTCTTTTGTTTGCCTCTTCATGGGAAAATTTTGTGGGCGCTCATGGTGGGTTCCAGTTGTTGCTAGTCAACTTTCAGTGGACACCCCCATGAGTGTCTTTCAGATCCCCTCCTAAAACCCCACCTGTTTCATTTTGGTTGTTGGTCAGTGACTCTTTGTTAGTTCCACCTTCTGTTTGAGCAACATTTTTTGTTTTCTTGCGGGAGAACGTCACAACGCTTTTAGTTTTTATTGTCCTAGGCTACCTGGCTAAAATGCTTGCTCTCTAGCCTAACTCCCTATTATGAGCAACGATGTTCCAGGCCAGCTAGGTAACATTAGCCTAACGTTACTACATCTAGATACATGTTGAACTTTAACCCTCTCATGCCAGGGGCACAATGTATGAATTTATGTATGGATCAGAATTTATGTTATAATCATTGGCCAGTACGGAGAATTAAGTAAAACCACATGTTAAAATCCCTATCTCCATCCATTGCTAATTTAGGAAAGAGACGATTTTAGCTAGCTAGCCACCGGAGGACACCGACACAAAAATGTTAAACAATTCCTGTTTTCTGTCAATGACGTTTGGCTTCTAATGTGATGTGATTGGTGTGAAGCCAAATCCAAACTGGCTTCCCTTGACACTTTCTTTTGGTGCGCCAGGACCATTCACAGCTGAGCTCACTCTGTTTAGCTCAACGCTGATTGGCTTTTTTTTAATCAAGGGAGGCCAAATGCTCATTGGCTTCCCTTGCATGCAATGTTATGTGCGGCAACAATATCATAATATTTTTGAACAGACAGCATCTGATACATGGGCTACACATAAAGAGACAGAGTGGTGCTATTTAGTTCACTTGGATGCTTTCTCCGGTGAGATACATTCACCCTCGTGCAAATTGAAGGACATTTACGAAACACAAACGTACATTATTTTGTTTCTTTTTTTATTGGTCATTTTTTGGGCTGCCATGAATACATGCCACTGAGTATTTGTAGTGGCATTTAAACAATATGTAAATCTTCATCCAGGCATGTTGTACTGTTTACAACAAGTTCTTGGTTTGGTATGTGGTTATCACTTACATGGAAGATTAAAGAATACCTCATGATAGGCAGTAGACCATACTATTTACAAAGAGGCTTTGCATCTATATTTTTTATAGCTGTTTATTTACCACAAATTGATGCTGGCACTAAGACCGCACTCAACAAGCTGTATAGAACCATAACCAAACAAGAAAATGCTCACCCGGAGTCAGCGCTCCTAGTGGCCGGTCACTTTAAAGCAGGAAAACTGAAATCCATTTTACCTCATTTCTACCAGCATGACACCTGTGCAACTGGAGGCGAAAAAACTCTAGATCACCTTTACTCCACACACAGAGATGCGTACAAAGCTCTCCCTCACGCTCCATTTGTCAAATTGGACAATTACTCTATCCTCCTGATTCCTGCTTACAAGCAAAACCTCAAACAGGAAGTACCAGTGACACACTCAATACGGAAGTGGTCCACTGAAGTGGATGCTAAAGATGGCGCCGACAGAGATGGTCGCCTCACTTCGCGTTCGCGTTCTCAGGAAACTATGCAGTATTTCGTTTTTTTATGTATTATTTCTTACATTGTTACCCCAGGAAATCTTAAGTGTTATTACATACAGCCGAGAAGAACTATTGGATATAAGAGCAACGTCAACTTACCAACACTACGACCAGGAATACGACTTTCCCGATGCGGATCCTCTGTTCGGACCACCACCCAGAACAATGGATCGGATCCCAGTAGGCGACCCAAAACAACGGCGCCGCAGAAGGAGCAGACAGAGCGGTCCTCTAGTCAGGTTCAGTAGACGGGCACATCGCTCACCGCTCCTGAGTATACTACTCGCCAATGTTCAGTCTCTTGACAACAAGGTAGACGGAATTCGAGCAAGGGTTGCCTTCCAGAGAGACATCAGAGATTGTAACATTCTCTGTTTCACGGAAACATGGCTCACTCGGGATATGTTATCAGAGTCGGTACAGCCACCCGGTTTCTTCACGCATCGCGCCGACAGAAACAAATATCGCTCTAGTAAGAAGAAGGGCGCGGGTGTATGCCTTATGATTAACGAGACGTGGTGTGATCATAACAACATACAGGAACTCAAGTCCTTTTGTTCACCTGACCTAGAATTCCTTACAATCAAATGCCGACCACATTATCTACCAAGAGAATTCTCTTTGATTATAATCACAGCCGTGTATATCCCCCCCAAAGCAGACACCTCGACGGCCCTGAAAGAACTTCATTGGACTCTACGTAAACTGGAAACCATATATCGTGAGGCTGCATTTATTGTAGCTGGGGATTTTAACAAAGCTAATCTGAAAACAAGGCTCCCTAAATTTTATCAGCATATCGAATGTGAGACTCGAGCTGGCAGCATTCTGGATCATTGCTACTCTAACTTCCACGACGCATACAAAGCCCTCCCCTGCCCTCCTTTCGGCAAATCTGACCACGACTCCATTTTGTTGCTCCCAGCCTATAGACAGAAACTAAAACAGGAAACGCCCGTGCTCAGGTCTGTTCAACGCTGGTCCAACCAATCGGATTCCACGCTTCAAGATTGCTTCGATTACGGGACTGGGATATATTCCAGATAGCCTCAGACAACAACATTGATTTATAGGCTGACTCGATGAGCGAGTTTTTGCAAGTGCATCGGAGATGTGGTACCCACGGTGACAGTTAAAACCTTCCCCCAACCAGAAACCGTGGATTGATGGCAGCATTCACGCAAAACTGAAAGCGTGAACCACTGCTAATAATCATGGCAAGGCGACCAAAAACATGACAAAATAAAAACACAGTGTAGCTATTCCCTCCTTAAGGAAATCAAACAAGCTAAGCATCAGTATAGAGACACAGTAGAGTCACAATTCAACGGCTCAGACACAAGACGTATGTGGCAGGGTCTACAGTCAATCACGGATTACAAAAAGAAAGCCAGCCCCGTCGCGGACACCGACGTCTCGCTCCCAGACAAATTAAAAAACGTCTTTGCTCGCTTTGAGGACAATACAGTGCCACTGACATGGCACGCTACCAACACCTGATTGCTCTCCTTCACTGCGGCAAACATGAGTAAAACATTTAAACGTGTTAACCCTCGCAAGGCTGCCGGCCCAGATGGCATCCTTAGCCACGTCCTCAGAGCATGCGCAGACCAGCTGGCTGGTGTGTTTACGGACATATTCAATCAATCCCTATCCCAGTCTGCTGTGCCCACAGGCTTCAAGAGGGCCACCATTGTTCCTGTTCCCATGAAGCTAAGGTAACTGAGCTAAATGACTATCACCCCGTAGCACTCACTTCTGTCATCATGAAGTGCTTTGAGAGACTAGTCAAGGATCATATCACCTCAACCTTACCTGTCACCCTAGACCCACTCCAATTTCCTTATCGCCCCAATAGGTCCACAGACGATGCAATCGCAAGCACACTGCACACTGCCCTAACCCATCTGGACAAGAGGAATACCTATGTATGAATGCTGTTCATCATTCAGCATTTAACACCATAGTACCCTCCAAACTCGTCATTAAGCTCGAGACCCTGGGTCTCGACCCCGCCCTGTGCAACTGGGTGCTGGACTTTCTGAAGGGCCGCCCCCAGGTGCTGAGGGTAGGAAACAACATCTCCACCCCACTGATCCTCAACACTGGGGCCCCACAAGGGTGCGTTCTCAGCCCTCTCCTGTATTCCCTGTTCACCCATGACTGCGTGGCCATGCACGCCTCCAACTCAATCATCAAGTTTGCAGACAACACTACAGTGGTAGGCATGATTACCAACAACGACGAGACAGCCTAAAGGGAGGAGGTGAGGGCCCTCGGAGTGTGGTGTCAGGAAAATAACCTCACACTCAACGTCAACAAAACAAAGGAGATGATCGTGGACTTCAGGAAACAGCAGAGGGAGCACCCCCCTATCCACATCGACTGGACAGTAGTGGAGAAGATGGAAAGTTTTAAGTTCCTCGGCATACACATCTTGGACAAACTGAAATGGTCCACCCACACAGATGCACAAAGCATCATCGGGGGCAAACTACCTGCCCTCCAGGACACCTATAGCACCCGATGTCACAGGAAGGCCAAAAAGATCACCAAGGACAACAACCACCCGAGCCACTGCCTGTTCACCCCGCTATCATCCAGAAGGCAAGGTCAGTACAGGTGCATCAAAGCTGGGACCGAGAGACTGAAAAACAGCTTCTATCTCAAGGCCATCAGACTGACATTGAGTGGCTGCTGCCAACATACTGACTCAAATCTCTAGCCACTTTAATAATACAAAATTGGATGTAATAAATGTAACACTAGTCACTTTAAACAATGCCACTTTATATTGTCACGACTCCTGCTCGGGTGGCACTCGGCGGTCGTCGTCACCGGCCTACTAGCTGCCACTGATTCCCTTTTTTCCCCCTTTCCGTTTATTGTTTGCACCTGTTTTTTGTGTTGGGCTTATTAGCTGGGCTATTTTACCCAGTAGGCCCGCCTGCTCTGAGTGCGGGATTATTGATCTGTGTGTTGCTTGTACACGTTCATTGTGTTTTTGGTGCTAGTGCATGTTGTGCGCCGACTATTTTCTGTCCCCTGTGTTTGGGGCACTTTGGTTTTTGTGTGCGCTCTGGATCGCTGTGGGGTGGCTTGTGTTCGCCGTTGTGTTCATTAAAAACACTACCCTGTATTCTCTGCTTCCTGCGCCTGACTCCTCACCCACTACACCCAAGCCTTACATATATAATGTTTACATAGCCAACATTACTCATCTCATATGTATATACTCTTGCCTATGCCGCACGGCCATCGCTCATCCATATATTTATATGTACATATTCTTATTCATCCATTTACACTTGTGTGTATAAGATAGTTGTTGTGAAATTATTAGATTACTTGTTAGATATTACTGCACGGTCAGAACTAGAAGCACAAGCATTTCGCTACACTTGCATTAACATCTGCTAACCATGTGTATGTGACCAATAAAATTTGATTTGATTTGATTTCATTACATTACAAGAGTGTGCAAAGCTGTCACCAAGGCAAAGGGTGGCTACTTTGAAGAATCTAAAATCTAAAATAGATTTTGATTTGTTTAACACTTTTTATGGTTACTACATGATTCCATATGTGTTATTTCATAGTTTTGATCTCTTTACTATTATTCTACAATGTAGACAATTGTAAAAAATAAAGAAAAACCCTTGAATGAGTGGGCGTGTCCGAACTTTTGAAGTGATTGTGTTAGCTGTGTTGTTAGCTAGCTCTTCTGAACAACAGTGTCCTGACGAGAGAGCACATTTTCTATGCCAGGTGAAATTGTCCACATTCTTTCATTGTTGTAGATGTATCCAAATAAATGTCACTAGAAAACAGCTTAAACAAATACAAATGCAGCTACTTCGTTGTTATTCTGGCTGTACAGTCGTGGCCAAAAGTTTTGAGAATGACACAAATATTAATTTTCACAAAGTCTGCTGCCTCAGTGTCTTTAGATATTTTAGTCAGATGTTACTATGGGATACTGAAGTATAATTACAAGCATTTCATAAGTGTCAAAGGCTTTTATTGACAATTACATGAAGTTGATGCAAAGAGTCAATATTTGCAGTGTTGACCCTTCTTTTTCAAGACCTCTGCAATCTGCCCTGGCATGCTGTCAATTAACTTCTGGGCCACATCCTGACTGATGGCAGCCCATTCTTGCATAATCAATGCTTGGAGTTTGTTAGAATTTGTGGGTTTTTGTTTGTCCACCCGCCTCTTGAGGATTGACCACAAGTTCTCAATGGTATTAAAGTCTGGGGAGTCTCCTGGCCATGGACCCAAAATATCGATGTTTTGTTCCCCGAGCCACTTTTGCCTTATGGCAAGGTGCTCCATCATGCTAGAAAAGGCATTGTTCATCGCCAAACTGTTCCTGGATGGTTGGGAGAAGTTGCTCTTGGAGGATGTGTTGGTATCATTCTTTATTCATGGCTGTGTTCTTACGCAAAATTGTGAGTGAGCCCACTCCCTTGGCTGAGAAGCAACCCCAAACATGAATGGTCTCAGGATGCTTTTCTGTTGGCATGACACAGGACTGATGGTAGCGCTCGCCTTGTCTTCTCCGGACAAGCTTTTTTCAGGATGCCCCAAACAATCGGAAAGGGGATTCATCAGAGAAAATTACTTTACCCCAGTCCTCAGCAATCCAATCCCTGTACCTTTTGCAGAATATCAGTCTGTTCCTGATGTTTTTCCTGGAGAGAAGTGGCTTCTTTGCTGCCCTTCTTGACACCAGGCCATCCTCCAAAAGTCTTTGCCTCACTGTGCATGCAGATGCACTCACACCTGCCTGCTGCCATTCCTGAGCAAGCTCTGTACTGGTGGTGCCCCGATCCCGCAGCGGAATCAACTTTAGGAGATGGTCCTGGCACTTGCTGGACTTTCTTGGGCACCCTGAAGCCTTCTTCACAACAATTGAACCGCTCTCCTTGAAGTTGTTGATGATCTGATAAATGGTTGATTTAGGTGCAATCTTACTGGCAGCAATATCCTTGCCTGTGAAGCCCTTTTTGTGCAAAGCAATGATGACGGCACGTGTTTCCTTGCAGGTAACCATTAATAACAGAGGAAGAACAATGATTCCAAGCACCACCCTCCTTTTGAAGCTTCCAGTCTGTTATTTGAACTCAATCAGCATGACAGAGTGATCTCCAGCCTTGTCCTGACATGATGTCAGCTGGTCCTTTTGTGGCAGGGCTGAAACGCAGTGGAAATGTTTTTGAGGGATTCAGTTCATTTGCACGGCAAAGAGGGACTTCGAAATTAATTGCAATTCATCTGATCACTCTTCATAACATTCTGGAGTATATGCAAATTGGCATCATACAAACTGAGGCAGCAGACTTTGTGAAAATGAATATTTGTGTCATTCTCAAAACTTTTGGCCACGACTGCACTGTTTGACGTGACCATAAGTAAGCCGTCGTAGGCTAGCTAGCAAGCAAGGGGTAAGAACGTTCCCAGCCAATATGGCAATGGAAAATTTAGAACAAATGACCATAGATACAGAACAACAATACTGAACGACTAGGTCGCGTCTCTGGCAACCGAACCGATAGAACGAACGACCAGCTGGTGCTCAATATGCGTAAACGTTCATCCGGAGACTATCTAGCCCTTCCCAGTAGCTTGGGCTCTGGAGGAGGTGAGTCGACCACCCTCGGTGATTCCCGTGGGCACTCGGGCGACATCAGATTCCCTCGGTAAGGGTAGCAACTCTAGATTTGTGTCAGGACTATATCTTGTGGAAGGATGAAATAGTATGAATACATTTTTATGAAAATATGGCAATCATTATTTTAATATGTTGTTAATCCGTTGTACAAAAGTTATAGTGCCCTCGAAGCTGGTGTTTAAAGGATATATTGGCACAGATATCACTTTTGTACAACTGGTTAACAACATATTAAAATAATGATTGACATATTTCCATCTTTATTTTGATGAATTTATTCATACTATTTCATCCTTCCACAACACCCATGGCAATATATCCTCCAAACACCAGCTTCTCGGGCATTATCAGCTAAGTGGAAATGTCTAGGAGCAACAATGACTCAGGTAGGCCATACAGCTCACAGAACGGGACTGCTGAGTGCTGAAGCGTGTAAAAATCATCTGTCCTCGGTTGCTACACTCACTACCGAGTTCCAAACTGCCTCTGGACGCAACGTCAGCACAATAACTGTTCGTCGGGAGCTTCATGAAATGGGTTTCCATGGCCGAGCAGCCACACACAAGCCTAAGATCACCCTGCGCAATGCCAAGCGTCAGCTGGAGTTGTGTAAAGCTCACCGCCATTGGACTCTGGAGCAGTTGAAACATGTTCTCTGGAGTGATGAATCGCGCTTCACCATCTGACAGTCCAACGAACTAATCTGGGTTTGGCGGATGCCAGGAGAACGCTACCTGCCCCAATGCATATTGGCAACTATAAAGTTTAGTGGATGAGGAACAACGGTCGGGGGCAGTTTTTCTTGGTTCGGGCTAGGCTCCAGTGAAGGGAAATCTTAACGCTACCGCATACAATGACATTCTAGACGATTCTGTGCTTCCAACTTTGTGGCAAGCGTTTGGGGAAGGTCCTTTCCTGTTTCAGCATGACAGTGCCCCCGTGCACAAAGCAAGGTCCATACAGAAATTATTTGTCGAGATCGGTGTGGAAGAACTTGACTGGCCTGCACAGCGCCCTGACCTCAAACCCATCAAACACCTTTGGGATGAATTGGAACGCCGACTGTGGGCCTAATCGCCCAACATCAGTGCCTCACCTCACTAATGTTCTTGTGGCTGAATGGAAGCAAGTACCCGCAGCAATGTTCCAACATCTAGTGGTAAACTTTCCCAGAATACTGGAGGCGGTTATGGCAGAAAAGGGGGGACCAGCTCCATATTAATGCCAATGATTTTGGAATGAGATGTTTGACAAGCAGGTGTCCACATACCTCAATTACCTCGTACCACTGCACATCGACTCGGTACTGGTACTCCATGTATATAGCCAAGTTAATGTTACTCATAGTGTATTTATTCCTCGTGTTGTTATTTGTCTATTTTTCTATTTAAAAAAATATCTCTGCATTGTTGGGCCCTTAAGTAAGCATTTCACTGTTAGTCTACACCTGTTGTTTACAAAGCATGTGCCAAATCAAATTTGATTTGATTTCAAACTGTGTGAAAGTTATTTGAATCTATTAGAGAAAGTGTAAAGGACGCAATTGATCATGCAAACAATTTCTCTAAGAGGCCAGTGTCTTTTCTGTCAGAAATATAGGGATGAGGAGCTTCCTCTGTAATGCACCTCACCTTGTCTATGCCTTTGTGTATTTGGTTTGATTTGGAGAGGATGTCGTATTTCTTCTTGGCCTCGTTGGTGAAGTCGTCACAGATGCGTCGGAGCTCCACACACTTGGGCCGTATGGAGTCCACAGCATAATGGTTGCTCTGGATCAGCTGGTCCCCATGTAGGGCATGGAGCTGGGCCTTCTCTAACGACTCCTGACATGCACACAACAGACAGACAGAGAGCCATTCATCTCACATGACCAACACACTGGGGCACATCCATGTGAGGCTCACATACAATGCAATCAAAGGCTGATGATCATATGCTAATGAAGCCATAGTGGAGACATTGTGCAATGTACTCAATCATTGGAATTGAAAGGTTTAGATGTTAAATCTCATTTGACGTATGTTATGTGACTGAGCTGACCTGAGCCTTCTCCTCTAAGGTATTGAGGTCGTTCAGTAACATCTCCACTCGGGTGACACAGTCCCCAATATCTGACAGGGAAGTCAGAGTGTCCATCAGACTGTCCAATGACACTTTCACCTGGGAGGGAGGAGAGGACACAGAGACTGCAGATCAGGCACGTATTCATGTCCAGTTTCTGCTAACTTATATGCTTGAGAGGGAGAGTTATACTGTAAGTGTAAACATAAACAAGCATGTATAACACTGAGAAAAGTGAAAAAAGTAAAGGGGAAGCAACTATTTTTAGACAAGCAAAGTGTTACATTGTAATGGCTTTTCACAAAGCGTCCAGCCCTGAAGGCTTACATCCCAAAAATATATGTGAGTCTGCCTGTGAATTAAGCCACCCTGTTAGCAACATCCTCAATTCCTCATTCAAGGAGGGAAAATTTCCTTCACAGTGGAAGGAGGACACAGTGCTGCCGATACCTACCCCCCCATCGACCAGTTGAGGCCTACTGTATATCACTAACTCCACAGCTCTCTAAAGTATCAGAGAGTTTTGCCGCTGCCTGGATTAAAGAGGACATGTCACCAAACCTTAGGCAATTTGGGAGCATGCCGAACAGATCATCCACCCAAGCCCTGGTCAGTATGCTTGACTGCCTATACAAAGAATCTGACATTCCATCTACAATATCCACCTTAATCTCCAAAGCCTTTGATAAAATTGACCACACCACAGCAATAGAGCGTCTGATACAACTGGGTATGAGACCAGCACAGCTACTATCCCAATAAGCAAAATTGCGTTGAAAAGACGTCTTTTAGACTTCTATTCCAGACATTGACGTCAGGTGCATTTTAAGTGCTGAAAGAAAGGTGACATTGAAAATATGTATTTTCCGGATGTTGAAAATACGTATTTTCCAGATGTCTAAAATGTATATTGAATATACATATCAAATACGTTGAAAATCTGTATTTTTCGGTCATTGATTCTATGGCCAAATTTCAACTACACATGTACATTCTCAATGAAGTAAGCATTATATCACAATAATATTTTTAAGGAGGAATCTGCAGTTGCTACATCCATTTGGGGATTTCGCGTGCCTTTTGGGGATTTCCCATGCCTTTTGGGGATTTCCCGTGCCTTCAGAAAGTATTCACACCCCTTGACTTTTTCAACATTTTGTTGTGTTAGAGCCTGAATAAAAAATAACAAAAATGTTGATTTTGTGTCACTGGCCTAAACACAATACCCCATATTGTCACTGTGTACTTATGTTTTTAGAAATGTTTACCAATTAAATACAAATTAAAAGCTGAAATATCTTGAGTCAATAAGTATTCAACCTATTTGTTATGGCAAGACTAAATAAGTTCAGAAGTAAAAATGTTCTTAACAAGTCACATAATAAGTTGAATGGACTCACTCTGTGCGCAATAGTAGTGTTTACCATGATTTTTTAATGACTACCTCATCTTTGTACCCCACACATAAAGATAATTGTAAGGTTGTTCAGTCAAGCAGTGAATTTCAAACACAGATTCAACCACAAAGACCAGGGTGGTTTCCCAATGCCTCGCAAAGAAGGGCACCTATTGGTAGATGTGGAAAAATAAAAAACCAGACTTTGATAATCCATTTGAGCATAGTGACGTTATTAAATACACTTTGGATTATGTATCAATACACCCGGTCACTCCAAAGATACAGGTGTCCTTCCTAACTCAGTTGCCAGAGAGGAAGGGAACCACTCAAGGATTTCATCATGAGGCCAATACTGACTTTAAAACAGTTACAGAGTTTAATGGCTGTAATTGGAGAAAACTGAGAATGGATCAACAACATTGTCCTGTAGTTACTCCCGAATACTAACCTAAATGACAGAGTGAAAAGAAGGAAGCATGTACAGAACACAAATATTCCAAAACTGTTTGCAATAAAGCACTAAAGTAAAACTGCAAAGAACGTGGCAAAGAAATTAACTTTATGTCCTGAGAACAAAGCATTATGTTTATGGAAAATCCAACACAACACATCATTGAGTATCACTCTTCATATTTTTAAGCAGGGTGGTGGCTGCATTATGTTATGGGTATGCTTGTCATGGGCAAGGACTAGGGAGTTTTTCAGGATAAAAAGAAAGGGAAAAGTGCTAAGCACAGGCAAAATCAGAGGAAAACCTGGTTCAGTCTGCTTTCCAACAGACACTGGGAGACAAATTCACCTTTCAGGAGGAAAATCACCAAAAAAATAGAAGGCCAAATATACAGTAGCTTACCAAGATGACATTGAATGTTCCTGAATGTACCAGTTACAATGTTGACTTAAATTGGCTTGAAAATCTATGACAAGACTTGTCTAGCAATGATCAACAACCAACTTGACAGAGTTTGAAGAAAGAAATTGCCAAATATTGTGCATTCCAGGTGTTCAAAGTTTTTAGAGATTTACTCAGAAAGACTCACAGCAGTAATCACAGCCAAAAGGTGCTTCCACAAAGTATTGACTCAGGGGTGTGAATACTTATGTAAATGAGATATTTCTCTATTTCATTTTCAATACATTTGCAAAAATGCCTAAAAACATGTTTTCACGTTGTCATTATGGGGTATTGTCACTAGTTGGGAACCACTGCAGTAGAGCACAGTAGATTACAGTATGGTATGGTACAGTACAGGACAGTCAAGTTTTATTCAGTATAGCACAGTACACTATAGTTTAATTCAGTAGAGTACAGTACAGTTTAATTCAGTAGAGTACATTAGAGTAAAGTAGAGTACAATACAGTACACTATACTTTTCTTTACTTTACTCTATTGTATTGTACTGAACTGTACTCTACTGTTCTGTAATATACTTTAATTTTCTATACTGTACTGTGTACTGTAATGTAATGTACTCTGCTGTGCTCTACTGTACTATACTGTGCTGTACTATGATGTCCAAACTTGTGAAACATACTGTAAGTGTCTATGTTTGGTTCAGATTTGGTCCGGTCCAGATCGACCAAATCTGAACCAATTATAGACGTCTATGTTTGGGCCAAATATAGACTGGTCCAAAAGACGTTGCCGTCAGTAAATGCTTAGTGGGGAGGTTCCAGGAAACTAATACGGCCCTGAACCCCTCGAAATGCAAGGTCCTGTTGATATCATTTGTGAGAAACCTGCCCCCTCCAAGTCCCCTTACAATCAGCGGGAAAGACCTGCAAGTCTGAGTCAGTCAATTCTTGTGCTTGTCCTTGTGCAAAAGAATCTACAGTGGGACGAACAAGTAACGTCCATTGTTAGAAAAGGAAACAAGAAGTTGTTTTACGAAGACTAAAAAGTTTCAATGTCCCACAGGCTGACCTGGTAGCCATACACAGGCTACATCCACCCCTGCCTAGAACACGCATGTAACGGCTGTCGTCGGGAATAGAGGACCAAAACGCAGCAGGAATGTGGATGCTCATCTTGTTATTTATTTAAAATAAAGAGAACACCAAAAGAACAAAGGAACACACAAACAGCAAAACAGTCTTGTCAGGCTCACACAGGCAAAACAAGAAACAATCTCCCACAAACACTTAAACAAACACATACCCATATATAGGACTCTCAATCAGGGGCAACTAGAAAACACCTGCCTCCAATTGAGAGTCCAACCCCAATCAACTAGACATAGAAATACAAAAGACTAGAGACCACAGAAATACAAACATAGAACATAACCCCAAAAACCCGGAAATAATAAATCAAACACCCTACTACATAAATCACCACCCCGAACCACATAAACAAAATACCCTCTGCCACGCCCTGACCAAACTACAATAACAAATAACCCTTATACTGGTCAGGACGTGACAACGCAGCACCAGCTTGGAATAGCTCCTTAACTTAAGCCCTCTCCGATCAACTGGAGCGCATCCAGAAGTGCACTTGCAGAATCATCCTCTCCACAGCATATTCTGGATACAAGGAGGACGCTCTGACTTTATTATCACTACCCTCACTTTGTGAGAGAAGAGAGAAACAGTGCCTGGGCTTTGCTGTGTGACGTAGGATGTGGAATGTGAACACACTTGAAGCTGGGATGTCCCTCCTACCATTTTATTCGTACTTCCGACTGTACATCAACTCCTGGCTGAACCCTATATCGCAATCATTACATCGTAGCACAGCAGGAGAGAGTGGTTTCATCACGGTAGCACATTCAAAGAGCGATTTATAGCCATTCATCTAAAACAATTCATAGATTTTGAACAAAAAAAACCTTTCTGTTCATCATAAACAGACGAGATTAATGAGGTGAAAGGCGAGTTCCTAAAGCCAAACTAGAGCTCTGTGAGATGTTCACAGTAATGGGGCAGACGTTTTGATCAAGAGAGACCTTTAGAAAATATGCACATTTTGTCTAACACTAAACATACAAATGTATTTTACAGTTATAAGAAAGGTTAAATCTTATAGTTAGTTGTTTTATAATTTGATTATGCTATATTTAGAAAGCATAAAAGTGAGTTCAAGCCTTATTAATACAGTTTTCTTGAATAGAAAATACATCATATAAAATATAATATAATCATATTTTTATTGTGTACTAGTCTTGTGTCCTCAAAAGTGAATCCACCTCAGCAATTTTTTTTTATATATATATTTGAGTATGCAGCATTACTAGTTATTGTTTATGGCCCTCTCATGATAAACAATTACATGGGGATTACGTAGATTACATTTTCAATTACATTTAGTTACATTTAATTAAATGTTTGTGTATGTAGTATAATATCCATGTATTTCAGTGACCTTGACTGCCATGCTCTCTCTGGAGGAACTCAAATAGCCAGGATGTGTTCTGTCCAGCTCTCTTTTTTTATATGATTAAGCAAAACCTGCTGACCACAGTAGTCAGCAAACAGGGACTCTGTCATAGAAATCTACATACCTCTCGGAAGTCATGTTCAAAATGGCGTAACTGCAGGCACTGCTCCAGTTTGAGGTGATGTTTGGACCAGAACTGTTGAAAAGCATTTTCTGTCTCATCCAGCTGGGCCAACAACCTGAAACCCATGCACTCATGAACTGTACGTATATGTTTGTACTGAACTGTACATAAAAAAATGTTTTATTAGAAACATATAGTATCTGAACTAGGTCCCAGTAACCAACCTTTCCACTGTAGTCTGGTTCTCCATCTCGTCTGGGTTTAGTTTGTGGTTCTCAGACTTCGTGGCCTGCTCTTTGATACAGCCCAGCAGAGTAGTCCCCTGTTGCATTGCTAATTTCAGTTCATCCTGTCAAATTTAAATAACAAATTAAATACCAGGCTATGCCAGGAGGAGACCCACCTGCCTATGGGGGGATCATGAGACGGGCTGCTCCTGATCAACAGTCTGGTTTTGGAATAGAATACTTGCTATGCTTGTTATCTAGGCCATTGATGCTAATGAGTGTGGTTAAACTACTAAGCAACAGGCCATGTTAGAAACCAGTCCACTGATCTCACTACTGTATGTGCATCTACTAATGCTATACTACCACTCATCAACATAGGGAATATTCAGATGCTAACTATGGGTACAAGTGAACCCTAATAGGTGCCAGGTTCAGAAGCCCCATGTTGATGCTGAAGCAGTGTCTCACCTTTAGTTTGTCATGCTTCTCAGTGTGAGTAGTTAGCAGGTCTTTGGTGTACTGCACGTCATTGGGCAGCTCCGTCTCGGCCAGATCTGTGCCAAACATCTGCAGCATTTGGGCTGTGGTCTTCACTGTCACAGCAAAGTTCTCAATGGCCTGAGAGCAAAACACAAACACACCTCAGATTATACTGTGCCATGACCCATACATTTTTAGGATTACATCTATAGTAAACCGACAACCCAGTAGAAGATAAATATGGTAGAAAATGATTATTATGTGGAAACTGGCAATATTTCAGTATTGACTTCTCTGTAAGATCCTGCAGTTACAAGAAATTCCCAGTGAGTAAAGACTGTTTAGACCAAAGGTCAAATGTCATGGTGACTCACTGTCCGGTGGTGAATCCACTGACTGTGACAGTACTCCAGGTTCCCACCAAGCTCACATGTTAGCTGGCCCTTATCTACGTAGCCATGTAAGTCAGACAGGGAGTTCAGCATCACAATCTGTAAAGACAGAAAAGATATTCACATACAATACTGTATGCTATAAAGTCACCTATGTATTTGGACAGTGAACTAAAAATGTTTCATTTGGCTCTATACTCCAGCATTTGGGATTTGAGATCAAATGTTTTATATGAGGCGACAGTTCAGAATGTCACCTTATATTTGAGGGTATTTTCATACATAAATATTAAACTTTTCAGAAATTAAAGCACTTTATGTATTGTCAGAATAACAGGCTAAGGCCTAGTTTTCTGTGACATTTTCGTGGCAGTGGAAATGCTGACAGGAAGGCCCCACTCACACACTCACACACTTATGAAGAAGTTTCACTTACACTCGCACAAAGGAGAATGAACATTGAGAGAAAAATTTACATTGACCCTAGAAAAGAAGAAAAAGAAGAAGAAATGAATTGGGACTGGAATTTATTAAAATAATAATTAAATGTTAAATATGGTTGGAAACATTGGCGAATGTTAAAGTGTGACTGAAGTAATATAGTAAAATGGTTAAGGATGATATATTTGTTTGTTTTAAGGTACAGTACATTTGGAGATAACATTTCGCTATCTATCATGTTGAAATAATAGGATGATGATGGGATGTTGAATGTTTAAGATGCAACTGGAGTAATAAGTTAGGTTAGGGTGAAATTAGAATTGAGGGAAATTGAATATTAAAGGTTGATAAAAAAAAAAGGAAAGGGAGATACCTAGTTAGTTGTACAACTGAATGCCTTCAACTGAAATGTGTCTTCCACATTTAACCCAACCTCTGAATCAGAGAGGTGTGGAGGGCTGCCTTAATCGACATCCACGTCTTCGGCGCCCAGGGAACAGTGGGTTAACTGCCTTGCTCAGGGGTAGAATGACAGATTTTTACCTTTCGGTTACTGGCCCAACGGTTTGAAGGGAATAAGAAGTGTTAATGTTTAAAACTAGAAGTGATGATGATGTTTAGCTAGAGGTATATTAAGGGTGCTAGCTTGACCTAGAATAGTAAAGTAAAAGTAACGTTCTACAAGGAATCCTTAAGGTTACCTTATTGATAGACGTTTTAAGTAGCTGTTAGAGTTTTGAAACACCAATTGAGGGACTGATCATCCTGAGGGGGGCAACAAAAGACTGTTTATAGTTGTAGAAGGTACGACATCATTTTTCTTGTTATTAAATGATATGCTTCTCATAAAAGTGTAATATACAAAAAATATTGCATTGGCAGCCTAATAGGGGTTTAGATAAGGGCGCTGGAGGTATCTAATCCATAGTTCATTTTTGCTTCTCATAATTGCTTGTGTGATTATTGATTTGTGATGTTGATTGATTGAGCTGGGACTTATAATGCCTGTTTCTGGAATTTTGAATAAACTTGCTTTATTGTTCTGAAACCCCTGTGTCATGAAAGAGTCATACAAGTGCCTGTCGTTTTACTCTAGGTTTCTGAAATTGACTTGATTCATTTAGGATTTTTAGCATCTGGTTAATTAGTCTATTGGGAACCTTAGTTGCTGGAATAAAATAAAAAACCTGAGACCGAACTATAGGTACTGAGTACAATGGTTGGAGTGGTAAGAGAGGTGTTTCTGGGCTAAGCCTACCCAGGAAATAGGGGCCACTCATAGTGGGCTACGGTGGAAGGTCTGGCCTGGGTGATTCTGAGAAGGCGCCAGGTGGAACGAGAGTGAGGCAGCATAAGCACTAGGCTCTGAGGTTAGCCCACTTTACTGTAAGGCCCTTACTGTTGAGTTTGAGGAACAGGCCCTAGCCGTAAACTGGCTCAGTGATAAGGCAGAGCAGCATCTAACAGATCTGAGAGATTAATGACAAGGAATAACTGACTGCTATTGGGTAGGCAGGTTGGAGTTGAGTTGTTAATCTTGCAGAGGTGGTATTTTAGCTTTGACAGTATCTAGTACCCCCATTTGAAGGTGTCATAAGTATTTGGAGAAATGCACATATATGCGTACTAAAGTAGTCAAAAGTTTTGTATTTGGTCCTATATTCCGAGCATGCAATGACTACATCAAGATTGTGACTACAAAATGCATTTGTAGTTTGTTTTGGTTGTGTTTCAGATTATGTTGTGCTAAATAGAAATGAATGGTAAATAATGTATTGTGTCATTTTGGAGTCACTTTTAATGTAAATAAGAAAATAATATGTTTCTGAACACTTCTAAATTAACGTGGATGCAACCACACTATGCCATTTCAACATAGAAATGTGAGTAATTTTTGGTTGAGATGTTGATCAATAAGATTTCAACCTTTATTCACCCACTTAAAAAGACAGACAGAAGTTTTTTGAATTTCCAATATGTTGTCACTATGCGTTCAACTATCTAAAAGCACAATAAAGTTCAAATGGGAATACAATGTCAGATATTTTGTGTTTATAATGTGTTATCACTGTGTTTCATCTAATAGCACAACCAAATTACTTGGATTCAGATTACATTAAAAGTACACAGTGCAAGTGATCAGTGCTGTTCGAGATTCTGCACAGATGTTTATATTGTGAATTTAAAGAGTCTTGCTTCCTTCGGTCTCAACGTAGACTTTGATCTGAAGCCATTCTTGTGATTATGTGATTTTGCTATTGTAAATGTTTGTAGGCCTATGTAGCCAAATTGTATCTATGATCGTATACTATCCATTCATGTTTTTGGTGTGTTCTTTTTATATCTGAGAATTAACCAATGATATCAGGCCACGATTACAGAGACCTGTGTGTGTCCTTTGACACTATATACAGTTGAAGTTGGAAGTTTACATACACTTAGGTTGGAGTCATCAAAACTCGTTTTTTCAACAACTACACAAATTTCTTGTCCTAACCAACTTGCCAAAACTATAGTTTGTTAACATCTACTTTGTGCATGACACAACTCATTTTTACAACAATTGTTTACAGACAGATTATTTCACTTATAATTTACTGCATCACAATTCCAGTGGGTCAGAAGTTTACATACACTAAGTTGACTGTGCCTTTAAACAGCTTGAAAAATTCAAGAAAATGATGCCATGGCTTTAGAAGCTTCTGACAGGCTAATTGACATCATTTGAGTCAATTGGAGGTGTACCTGTGGATGTATTTCAAGGCCTACCTTCAAATTCAGTGCCTCTTTGCTTGACATCATGGGAAATTCAAAAGAAATCAGCCAAAACCTCAGAAAAATATTGTAGACCTCCACAAGTCTGGTTCATCCTTGGGAGCAATTACCATACACCTGAAGGTACCACGTTCATCTGTATAAACAATAGTACGCAAGTATAAACACCATGGACCATGCAGCCGTCATACCACTCAGGAAGGAGACGCGTTCTGGCTCCTAGAGACGAATGTACTTTGTTGCAAAAACTGCAAATCAATCCCAGAACAACAGCAAAGGACCTTGTGAAGATGCTGGAGGAAACAGGTACAAAAGTATCTATAACCACAGTAAAACGAGTCCTATATCAACATAACCTGAAAGGCCGCACAGCAAGGAAGAAGCCACTGCTCCAAAACCGCCCTAAAAAAGCCAGGCTACGGTTTGCAACTGCACATGGGGACAAAGATCGTACTTTTGGAGAAATGTCCTCTCGTCTGATTAAACAAAAATAGAACTGTTAGGCCACTGTTTGACCATCGTTATGTTTGGAGGAAAAAGGGAGAGGCTTGCAAACCGAAGAACACCATCTCAACCGTGAAGCACGGGGGTGGCAGCATCATGTTGTGGGGGTGCTTTGCTGCAGGAGGGACTGGTGCACTTCACAAAATAGATGGCATCATGAGGAAGGTACATTATGTGGATATATTGAAGCAACATCTCAAGACATCAGTCAGGAAGTTAAAGCTTGGTCGCAAATGGGTCTTCCAAATGGACAATGACCCCAAGCATACTTCCAAAGTTGTGGCAAAATGGCTTAAGGACAACAAAGTCAAGGTGGAGTGGCCATCACAAAGCCCTGACCTCAATCCTATAGAAAATTTGTGGGCAGAACTGAAAAAGCGTGTGCGAGCAAGGAGGCCTACAAACCTGACTCGGTTACACCAGCTCTGTCAGGAGGAATGGGCCAACATTCACCCAACTTATTGTGGGAAGCTTGTGGAAGGCTACCCAAAACGTTTGACCCAAGTTAAACAATTTAAAGGCAACGCTACCAAATACTAATTGAGTGTATGTAAAATTCTGGCCCACTGGGAATGTGATGAAAGAAATAAAATATGAAATAAATCATTCTCTCTACTATTATTCTGACATTTCACATTCTTAAAATAAAGTGGTGATCCTAACTGAACTAAGACAGGGAATTTGTACTAGGATTAAATGTCAGGAATTGTGAAAAACTAAGTTTAAATGCATTTGGCTAAGGTGTATGTAAACTTCCGACTTCAACTGTAAACTAGTCACCCCGCAGTGTTTGTCATTATACCCTGATGAAGACAGCTTGTCTGTATCACGCCTGTTCCCGCTCTTCCACTCCCGCCAGGCTCTCCAGGATTACTCAATCAAGCCACGATCAGTACGCACACCTGCCTTTCCCCGTCACGCGTATCTGCGCTCATTGGACTCAGCTGAACTCTATTACTTGTGTTATTGCCTTCCCTATATCTGTCTGTTCCCTGCTTCGGGATTGATGTTTGTCATATGTCCTTGTTTACCCGTGTGCTGACGCTGGTCCTGTCGTGTTCTATGTCCGTTCCTGATTAAATGTTTGACTCCCCGTACCTGCTTCTCCTGTCCGACGTCACTCCTTACAGTCTGTCAAAACGTTGGTTAGTAAAATATTGCATCTGAGCTCCTAGAGTGTGCGGCTCTCCTTTAATTTTTCAAGTGTTCTACTCCGCTAGCCAGCACCTCACCTTTTTGGTGTGCGTTTCTTTCACCTCTATATTGTGAAGATCTCCACAAACCTGTGACCTTTGCATGCTATCTTGAAAATGTAGCCTTTCTATTATTACATATGACTTGTAGTTACAGTAACTTCAAAATGTGACCATGGATGTGTTTCAAATTTTAAAGTTGAATAAAAACTGTTACATTAGTTTGTTAGGACTTAACTTTAGGCTATTTACTGTATTACAAAAGTCATAATTAATTGTTAGGTTGGTTGCTGTAAATAAGGTATTTCTGTTTTTTATATTTAATAAATGTGCAAACATTTCTAAAAACCTGATTTTCGCTTTGTCATTATGGGGTATTGTGTGCAGATTGATGAGAAAAATAAATAATTTCATCCATTTTAGAATAAGGCTGTAACATAAAATGTGGAAAAAGCCAAGGGGTCTGAATACTTTCAGAATGCACTGTAGGAACTAAATCAAACTTTTTTTATGCCCTCTATATAAAGCTCGATTTGGTTTAGTCCTACTCTTTAATTTCATAATTCATAAGGCCCTAATCTATGGATTTCACATGACTGGGAATACAGATATATCTTTTGGTCACAGATACTTGAAAAAAAAGTAGGGGTGTGGATCAGAAAACCAGTCAGTATCTGGTGTGACGACAGTTTGAGTTGATCAGGTTGTTGATTGCGGCCAATGGCTGTGCTAAGTTGTTGGATATTTGCTGGAACTGGAACACGCTGTCATACAGGGCGATCCAGAGCAGCACAAACATGCTATATGGGCGACAACGATATCAGCAAACCAGGATTCATCCGTGAAGAGCACACTTCTACAGCGTGCAAGTGGCTATCGAAGGTGAGCATTTTCCCACTGAAGTCAGTTACAACGCCAAACTGTTGTCAGGTCAAGACCCTGGTGAAGAAAACGAGCACGCAGATGAGCTTCCCTGAGACGGTTTCTGACAGTTTGTGCAGAAATTCTTCAGTTGTGCAAACCCACACTTTCATCAGCTGTCCGGGTGGGTCTCAGATGACCCCGCAGGTGAATAAGCTGGATGTGGAGGTCCTGGGCTGGCGTGGTGACACGTGAGTCCGGTTGGACGTACTGCCAATTCTCCAAAACGACGTGAGAGACAACTTATGGTCGATTAAATTAACATGAAATGATCTGGCAACAGCTCTGTTGGACATTCCTGCAGTCAGCATGCCAATTGCACGCTCCCTAAAAACTTGACATTTGTGGCACTGTGTTGTGTGACAAAACTGCACTGTCGCCTTTTGTCCCCAGCACAAGATGCACCTTTGTAATGATCATGCTGTTTAAAATCAGCTTCTTGTTATGTCACACATGTCAGGTGGATGGATGGGTAAAAAAATACAACTAAAACAGACATTGAATATCCCTTTGAGCATGGTTAAGTTATTTATTACACTTTGGATGGTGCATCAATACACCCAGTTACTACAAAGATACAGGCGTCCTAAATCAGTTGGCAGAGAGAAAGGAAACTGCTCAGGGATTTCACCATGACGCCAATGCTTAGAGTATAATGACTGTGATAGGAGAAATCTGACAATGGATCAACAACCTTGTAGTTACTCCACAAATCCAGCACATCACTGAGAACCACTCCATATTTTCAAGAATAGTGATGGGTGTATCATGTTATGGGTATGCTTGTAATCGTTAAGGAATAAGGAGTTTTTCAGGATAAAAAAGAAATGGAGTGGAGCTAAGCACAGGCAAAATCCTAAAGGAAAACCTGGTTCAGTCTGCTTTCCACCAGACACTGGGATATGAATTCACCATTCAGCAGGACAATAACCTAAAACACAAGGCCAAATCTACACCAAGAAGACAGTGAATGTTTCTGAGGCCAAGCTACAGTTTTCTACTTAAATCTACCTGAAAATCTATGACAAAACATGAAAATTGTTGTCTAGCAATGATCAATAACCAATTTGACCGACCTTGCAGAATTTTTTTAAGAATAATGGAGAAATGTTGCACAATCCAGGTGTTCGAAAGCTCTTAGACATTTACCCAGAAAGACTCACAGCGGTAATCGCTGCCAAAGATGATGTAACATCTGCTTCCAACTCAAACACGTAGATCCCCTGAACGCAGCTCACTCTCCAGATCCCAATCACCTGAATTCTAATCACCTGTTCACACACCTGTATGTCATTATCACACACTATTTAGTTCAGTTCTTTGCACCCCATCACTGTGAGGTATTGTTTGTTTTGTGACATGTCTTTCAGAGCTATGTTTTCCCCGTGATTGATAGTTTTTGCCTGCCTCACTAACGATGCCTTTTTCCTATTCCCTGTCTGTACTTTAGCCTATTGGATTTCCTGTTATCTACCTATTGCCTGATCTCCCGGACTACGTTACTAGCCTTTTCCCTGCCTGTACTGTTGCCCTTTTGGACCCCCTGTGTATGACCTTCTGCCTTCTCCTGTGGTCCTTTTAAACACCTGCTGCGCCCTGCACTTGAAACCTCCGTGTCTCCCCTCGTGTTCTTTAAAGATGATTCTAACATGGATTACTTATCAAATCAAGATATGTATTTATTACAACAACAACAAAAAATGTTACCCCTTTTTTTCTCCCCAATTTCGTGGTATCCAATTGGTAGTAGTTACAGTCTTGTCTCATCGCTGCAACTCCCGTATGGACTCGGGAGAGGCGAAGGTCGACAGCCATGCATCCTCCGAAACACAACCCAACCTAGCGGCACTGCTTCTTGACACAACGCACATCCAACACGGAAGCCAGCCGCACCAATGTGTCGGAGGAAACATCGTACACCTGGCGACCTGGTCAGCGTGCACTGCGCCCGGTCCACCACAGGAGTCACTAGCACGCGATGAGATAAGAATATCCCTACCGGCCAAACCCTCCCTAACCCGGATGACGCTGGGCCAATTGTGCGTCACCCCATGGACCTCCCCGTCACGGCCGGCCACGACAGAGCCTGGGCTCGAACCCAGAATCTCTGGTGGCACAGCTAGCACTGCGATGCAGTGCCTTAGACCACTGCGCCACCCGGGAGGCTAAAATCAAGATATATTAGTGTTTTATTTTTCATATTTTCTTTTCTCACAAATGTTAGATTTTTACACTTTGACATTGGAGTATTTTGTGTAGATCGTTGTCAAAAAATGACAATTAAATCCATTTAATCCCACTTTGTAACACAAAATGTGGAAAAAGTCGAGGGATGTGAATACTTTCTGAAGGCACTGTATGCCTCTAACTTTCTCACTCATCATTATTCATAATTCATTCATGATTATCTGTAATCATGATAGCGTCCACATTAATTTAGAAGTGTTTAGAAACACATTCTATTCTTATTACAATAAAAGTGACTCCTAAATGACACAATACATTATTTACAAGATACAGTAAGCATGAAAACAGATATGTATTAAATTACCCTCAAATAAAAGGGGACATTCGGTATTGTCGCCTCATATGAAACATCCAAAATGCTGGAGTATAGAGAAAAAGTCAATAAATACGTAGGGGAGTGTAGATGTTAATGCAACTTCCTCTGCATCACACTCTGAATTTTGCAAAATATAGCCCACTGGGCACACACTGGTTGAATCAACATTGTTTCCACATTTCAATTAAATTACCTTGAACCAACGTGGAACAGATGTGGACTTGACATCTGTGCCCAGTGGGAAGTGTCATGGCATGCTAATGCAGCGTGATTTGATGTCTTGTGTCTTCTGTGGGTTTTATTACAACTAGGTTTTGGGCTTATTACAGTTCTCTACTAACACTTCCTCACCAGATGGCTTGACTTGAATCATATAACACTTGCATAATGATGGCATGCCCACATGAGTTGGTGAGGAATCTAAGGAGGTTTTGGAACATTTGTCTTGGAAAATGTGTACAGTCATGCAGGAGAATTGGCCTTCACCAAAATTCTTGAATGAAGTAAGGGAAATATATGAATGTCAGGTCCAAATTGATTGGCACCCTTGATAAAGATGAGCAAAAGAGACTGTATAAAATAAATAATACAAATACTGAGCTATATTGTACAGTATGCAAAAAAAGCAACATATTTTATACTAATACACTTGTACAGAGAAAAATAGGGGTCAAAATTATTACCTTTCAATACCTCCCTTGTGAAGATAACAGCAATGAGCCTTTTCTAAAATGTTTTATGAGATTGGAGAACACATTGGGAGGGATCTTAGGCCATTCCTCCATATAGAATTTTTAGGGATTTTGTGGTCAATTAACAATTTCTTTGTGGATTTTGATGTGTGCTTGGGGTTATTGTCTTGCAGGAAGATCCACTTGGAGCCAAGTTTCAGGCTCCTAGCAGAGGCAAACAGGTTTTTGGCTGAAATGTCCTGGTACTGGGTAAAGTTAATGATGCTGTTGACCTTAACAAGGGCCCCAGGACCAGTGGTAACAAAATAGCCCCATATCCAACACCATATTTTACAGTAGGTATGGGGTTCTTTTCTGCATATGCATATTTATTTCGATGCAAAACCCACCAATGGTGTTCGGGACCAAAGACCTCTATTTTCATGTCATCTGAACATACAGTAGCACCTGTTCCAATCAAAATCCCGTTTAGCAAACTCTAGGCATTCACATTTGTCGGATGACATGAAAATAGAGCTCTTTGGCCACATACACCAGTGGTGGGTTTTGCGTCAAAAGAAAGATGCATATGCATTGAAGGTATTGAAAACATGGGTGCCAATACTTTCTACCCCTATATTTGAGATAAAAAATGTTTAATGTTAAACAAAATCTCTTTCTCCAAGAAATTGTATTAAATAATATAATTTTGCACAAAAAAAATTGCATACAGGTGTTTTTGCTTATTTTTATCAAGAGTGCCAATAATTTTGGACCTGACTAAATATGTTGGCGCATTTGTTGCTCTACATAAACAAGCAAAACATGCAGTGAGTACATAGTCACTGTTCTAGCAGTTAGTTTACCGGTGAACATCACACTGCCATGCAACACGCCACATGACATCAGGTCACTCACTATCTCACACCCAGACACAGAGGAAAAGTTTATACGATGATCTAAGAGTTGGACACGGTGAGTGGTAGCGAAGCATGCTTACCGGTACCTTCATTTTAAAGTCATCCCGGTGCAGCTTAATGCCTATGTCAGCGACGGCCCTCTGGAAGAAACGGGAGGGCCTCAGCACCAACACCAGCTGGAGGTTCCCTGGAAATGCCCCCTAGTGGCCACAGGTACAAAGCACAGCTTCATGACATCTCATAGTTCTGAATGTGGAGGGAGCTCCTGCTCTGTTTATTTCCATTATGTATCGCACATATTATACCTGGGAATAATTTGCCTTACGCAAGACTTCCTGATATAGAAGCATTGGTCTATTTTACAATGGTACATAATGCTGAGATAAAATAGCCTGGTTCCATACTCTATGTGCTGTGGCAAACTCATCCTTGATGCCAAACACAGAGAGAAGTCGAGTGAAGCACAAACAGACTGGACCACCAGGAAAGAGATAAAAGCGTTGTCTGAAGTTAAATATGGACGTCTTCATACCGCTATCCGCGTCAGCGAGGCCTTCACTGAGCTCCATTTGTCCCGCCTGCGGTCGATGATTATAACGAAACCGATGCTGGCAGCGTCCAAACTAGACAAGGAAAGATAGAAATAAACACATGCGGTAGGTGTAGCTATCCAAGCATGTAGTCACAAGACATATCCAAGAGGGCACTACAGTACACTGCTGTATTCATTCTGTCTCTGTACAGTTTAAACAGAGTTTATACCAAATCACTTCAGCGCTCTCTGAACCAGGCCATTATAGTTAACAGTGTAAGAGGAGCTGTGTAAGCTTGTTTAATGTTTGGGGTGTTTTACAGGGAAGATGTTAAGTGATGCTCATTAACATTCTCAATGTGTTACTCTGACAAAAGGGTGAATGAAGTTGCTCCCCTATCAGCACAAGACGTTTAAAAGACAATGAAAAGAATATGTATTTTTAATGTCTTGTGCTCACTGGGTGGTGATCTTACTGTGTTATCTGGTCTAGTATATTCCTACTCGACTGAAAAACTTTTGTCTATTTTCCTGACTGAGAGCAGCTTACATGAGACCAGATTAATTGAACGCTCACTGTGTCATGAGAGAGAGAATGATATCCCAGATGTGCCATTTTCGGAGAGTATTTCACAAGACACCTTTTTCACATTTTGCCACACCCTGAGAAATGTGTCTTGTGAAATACAGTCAGGTACATAATTATTGGCACCCTTGAGAAAGATGAGCAAAAAAGACTGTATAAAACAAATAATACAAATACTGACCTATATTCTATGCCATTTTATTTTATACTAATACAATTGCTCAGAGAAATAGATTTTGTTTCTTAACAAGTAATAAAGACAAGTAATGAAAAAAAAAGTGGATTTTGATTAGTGTTTGGGGTTATTGTCTTGCTGGAAGATCCAATTGTGGCCAAGTGTCAGCCTTCTGCAGGAAGCAACCAAGTTTTGGGCTATAATGTCCTGGTACTTGGTAAATTTCATGATGCCGTTGACCTTAACAAGGGCGCCAGGACCAGGGGAAGCAAAATAGCCCAAAACATCAAAGATTCATCACCATAGTTTACTGTAGGTATGAGGTACTTTTCTGCATATGCTTCTGTTTTTCAACCCCAAACTCACCACTGGTCTGCATGGTCAAATTACATGAAAATAGAGCTCTTTGGCCACACACATCAGTGGTGGGTTTGGCGTTGAAAAACAGAAGCATATGCAGAGAAGTACCTCATACCTACTGTAAAATATGGTGGTGGATCTTAGATACAGTCTTTCTTGCTCATCTGCAGTATATCAAGGTTACCAATAATTAAGGACCTGACTGTATCTTCAGATTTGTGGTTAGTTGGGAGCCGGAACCACATCCCATACAGAGGGAAGGTAATGGTATTTACAGTGCCTTCGGAAAGTATACATACCCGTTTACTTTTTCCACATTTTGTTGTGTTACAAAGTGGGATAAAAATTGATTTAAGATTTGTCATTTGTTGTCACTGATCTACACAAAATATTCAGTAATATCAAAGTGGAAGAAAATATATACAGTATATATTTTTTATGACAAATAAAACGCTAATATATCTTGATTATGTCACTTTTACACAACACTGGCAGCGATACATTTTCAAGTCTTGCCATAGACCTTCAAGCAGATTTAAGTCAAAACTGTAACTAGGCCACTCAGGAACATTAAATGTCTTCTTGGTGAGCAGCTCGTGTAGACTAGTCTTTTTTAGGTTATTGTCTTGTTGAAAGGTGATTTAGTCTCCCAGTGTCTGAACTAGGTTTTCCTCGAGGATTTTGCCTGTGCTTAGCTCCATTACGTTTATTTTTATCAGGAAAAACTCCCTAGTCCTTGCCGATGACAGGAATACCCATAATCCACCACCATGCTTGAAAATATGAAGAGCGATACTCAGTGACGTGTTGTGTTGGATTTGCCCCAAACATAACACTTTGCCACGTTTCGCAGTATTACTTTGGTGCCTTGTTACAAACAGGATGTATGTTTTGGAATATTTTTTATTCTGTACAGGCTTCCTTCTTTTCACTCCGTTGTTCAGGTTAGTATTATGGAGTAATTGGGTCGTCCACAGTTGTCGCATCTCAAGAGGTTCAATAAGAGTTGATGATTTCATTTGAAACCATCCATACATTCTCTTGGGACAGGGGAAATGGAAACTTGTTGTGTACAACAGGGAGGGGCAATTGAGTGCTTCACAAAAAAAATGTAATTGTTAAAACGTCTCTAGCTTGTCTATCTATGGGTAACACGGTTCAAATGAAATCAAATTTTATTGGTCACATACACATGGTTATCAGATGTTAATGCGAGTGTAGCGAAATGCTTGTGCTTCTAGTTCCGACAGTGTAGTAATATCTAACAAGTAATCTAACAATTCAACAATAACTACCTAATACACACATCTAAGTAAAGGGATGGAAAAATAATATGTACATATAAATATATGGATGAGCGATGACAGAGGGGCATGAGTATATGAGATGAGTAAAGCAAGACACAGTTGAAGTCGGAAGTTTACATACACCTTAGCCAAATACATTTAAACTCAGTTTTTCCTGACATTTAATCCTAGTACAAATTCCCTGTTTTAGGTCAGTTAGGATCACCACTTCATTTTAAGAATGTGAAATGTCAGAATAATAGTAGAGAGAATGATTTATTTCATATTTTATTTCTTTCATCACATTCCGAGTGGGCCAGAATTTTACATACACTCAATTAGTATTTGGTAGCGTTGCCTTTAAATTGTTTAACTTGGGTCAAACGTTTTGGGTAGCCTTCCACAAGCTTCCCACAATAAGTTAGGTGAATGTTGGCCCATTCCTCCTGGCAGAGCTGGTGTAACTGAGTCAGGTTTGTAGGCCTCCTTGCTCGCACACGCTTTTTCAGTTCTGCCCACAAATTTTCTATAGGATTGAGGTCGGGGCTTTGTGATGGCCACTCCAATACCTTGACTTTGTTGTCCTTAAGCCATTTTGCCACAACTTTGGAAATATGCTTGGGGTCATTGTCCATTTGGAAGACCATTTGCGATCAAGCTTTAACTTCCTGACTGATGTCTTGAGATGTTGCTTCAATATATCCACATAATGTTCCTTCCTCAAGATGCCATCTATTTTGTGAAGTGCACCAGTCCCTCCTGCAGCAAAGCACCCCCACAACATGATGCTGCCACCCCCGTGCTTCACGGTTGAGATGGTGTTCTTCGGTTTGCAAGCCTCTCCCTTTTTCCTCCAAACATAACGATGGTCAAACAGTGGCCAAACAGTTCCATTTTTGTTTAATCAGACGAGAGGACATTTCTCCAAAAGTACGATCTTTATCCCCATGTGCAGTTGCAAACCGTAGTCTGGCTTTTTTATGGCAGTTTTGGAGCAGTGGCTTCTTCCTTGCTGTGCGGCCTTTCAGGTTCTGTCGATATAGGACTTGTTTTACTGTGGTTATAGATACTTTTGTACCTTCAGCATCTTCACAAGGTCCTTTGCTGTTGTTCTGGGATTGATTTGCACTTTTCACACCAAAGTACATTCATCTCTAGGAGACAGAACGTGTCTCCTTCCTGAGTGTTATGACGGCTGCATGGTCCCATGGTGTTTATACTTGCGTACTCTTATACAGATGAACGTGGTACCTTCAGGCGTTTGGAAATTGCTCCCAAGTATGAACCAGACTTGTGGAGGTCTACAATTGTTTTTCTGAGGTCTTGGTTGATTTTTTTAGATTTTCCCATGATGTCAAGCAAAGAGGCACTGAATTTGAAGGTAGGCCTTGAAATACATCCACAGGTACACCTCCAATTGACTCAAATGATATCAATTAGCCTATCAGAAGCTTCTAAAGCCATTACATAATTTTCTGGAATTTTCCAAGCTGTTTAAAGGCACAGTCAACTTAGTGTATGTAAACTTCTGACCCACTGGAATTGTGATACAGTGAATTATAAGTGAAATAATCTGTCTGTAAACAATTGTTGGAAAAATTACTTGTGTCATGGACAAAGTACATGTCCTAACCGACTTGCCAAAACTATAGTTTGTTAACAAGAAATTTGTGGAGTGGTTGAAAAACGAGTTTTAATGACTCCAACATAAGTGTATGTAAACTTCCGACTTCAACTGTATGTAAACATTATTAAAGTGGCATTATTAAAGTGACAAGTGATCCATTTATTAAAGTGGCCAATGATTTCGAATCTGTATGTAGGCAGCAGCCTCTCTGTGTTAGTGATGTGTTATGCTCGACCCACTCAGTTTCCCACCACAAAACACCAGATAAAGAGTAGAACCAGGTCACCTGCTTTTATTCTATGATTTGACTATTAGATGTTCAATGTTTCTTTTGACATAAAAAATGAATAGTTTCGTCATATTAAAACAAGAGTTCAGTTCTCGTAACAGGGTTGACAGTTTTTTTAATTTCATTAAAATGAATCATATTAAATAAATAATAATATTCAGAAATGACTTTGTCAAAGCAACAAAATAGCTAGGGATTTACAATAATGATGTAAACTTGGATACATTTTGGGGTTAAGTGGGTTAAAGTCACAGAGGGTGCATGGAGGGACATGTGAAAATGCTGAATTTTGGCACTTTAGCAAGTCTTTATTCATATTAAACATAGGCTGTACTGAATTCTCCATGCGTTTTATATTAAAGGGCACGTCATTGAATATAACATGCTAAAAGTCAATATTGGTGCGCAATTTCTACCTAAAATATAAAAGGGACGCAAAGGCACTAATTTCAACAATTTTGTTGATCCATCCTCAGGTTTCTCCCATCACGGCCAAACTCTGTAACTGTTTTAAAATCACGATTGTCCTCATGGTGAAATACCTGAGCGGTGTCCTTCCTCTCCGGCAACTAAGATAGGAAAGACACCTGTATCTTTGTAGATTTTTCAACTAGTCAGCTCGGGGATTCAAACCAGCAACCTTTCGGTTACTGCCTCAACGCTCTTAACCACTAGGCTACCTGCTAGAAACAGAAAATAGGAGAATATCTTATTTCTAATGATGTCAACTTTATTTCTCAACTCTTAATATTGAGCAAATTACACTCATTGTAGTCATTACACTCACTGGAGTTTCTGACATAGGCTTTGGAAAAAAACTCATTGGCTACCAGTGTGGCAAGTGCCGCTGGCTACTGGTAAGTTTTCTTGACTTGGACATATATTTTTGCCAACACATGGTTAGTCTTTGTTTAACCAGGTAAACAGCTGATCTTAGCGAAAATGTGTTCTAGCTAATAGGCCTGCTACCAAGGACTGTGGGCTCTCCTTCTCTGTCAATCACCACATCCTCATCGGCAGACTCAATAGCCTTGGTTTCTCAAATGATTGCCTCGCCTGGTTCACCAACTACTTCTCTGATAGAGTTCAATGTGTCAAATCGGATGGCCTGTTGTCCGGTCCTCTGGCAGTCTCTATGGGGGTGCCACAGGGTTCAATTCTTGGGCCGACTCTTCTCTGTATACATCAATGATGTCGCTCTTGCTGCTGGTGAGTCTCTGATCCACCTCTACGCAGACGACACCATTCTGTATACTTCTGGCCCTTCTTTGGACGCTGTGTTAACAACCCTCCAGATGAGCGTCAATGCCATACAACTCTCCTTCCGTGGCCTCCAACTGCTCTTAAATACAAGTAAAACTAAATGCATGCTCTTCAACCGATCGCTGCCTGCACCTGCCCGCCCATCCAGCATCACTACTCTGGACGGTTCTGACTTAGAATATGTGGACAACTACAAATACCTAGGTGTCTGGTTAGACTGTAAGCTCTCCTTCCAGACTCACATCAAACATCTCCAATCCAAAGTTAAATCTAGAATTGGCTTCCTGTTTTGCAACAAAGCATCCTTCACTCATGCTGCCAAACATACCCTCGTAAAACTGACCATACTACCGATCCTCGACTTCGGCAATGTTATTTACAAAATAGCCTCCAATACCCTACAAAATAAACTGGATGCAGTCTATCACAGTGCCAACCGTTTTGTCACCAAAGCCCCATATACTACCCACCACTGCGACCTGTACGCTCTCGTTGGCTGGCCCTCGCTTCATACTCGTCGCCAAACCCACTGGCTCCAGGTCATCTACAAGACCCTGCTAGGTAAAGTCCCCCCTTATCTCCGCTCACTGGTCACCATAGCAGCACCCACCTGTAGCACGCGCTCCAGCAGGTATATCTCTCTGGTCACCCCCAAAGCCAATTCCTCCTTTGGCCGTCTCTCCTTCCAGTTCTCTGCTGCCAATGACTGGAACGAACTACAAAAATCTCTGAAACTGGAAACACTTATCTCCCTCACTAGCTTTAAGCACCAGCTGTCAGAGCAGCTCACAGATCACTGCACCTGTACATAGCCCATCTATAATTTAGCCCATACAACTACCTCTTCCCAACTCTATTTATTTATTTATTTTGCTCCTTTGCACCCCATTGTTTCTATTTCTACTTCCACTGCAAATCTACAATTCCAGTGTTTTACTTGCTATATTGTATTTACTTTGCCACCATGGCCTTTTTTTGCCTTTACCTCCCTTATCTCACCTCATTTGCTCACATTGTATATAGACTTATTTTTCTACTGTATTATTGACTGTATGTTTGTTTTACTCCATGTGTAACTCTGTGTTGTTGTATGCGTCAAACTGCTTTGCTTTATCTTGGCCAGGTCGCAATTGTAAATGAGAACTTGGTCTCAACTTGCCTACCTGGTGAAATAAATAAATAAAATAAAAATTCTCCGTGGCCGACGTGAGTAAGATATTTAAACGTGTTAACCCTCGCAAGGCTGCCGGCCCAGACGGCATCCCTAGCCCCGTCCTCAGAGCATGCGCAGACCAGCTGGCTGGTGTGTTTACGGACATATTCAATCTCTCCCTATCCCAGTCTGCTGTCCCCACATCTTCAAGACGGCAACCATTGTTCCTGTACCCAAGAATGCAAAGGTAAATTAACTAAATGACTATCGCCCCGTAGCACTCACTTCTGTCATCATGAAGTGCTTTGAGAGACTAGTCAAGGATCATATCACCTCCACCTTACCTGTCACCCTAAACCCACTTCAATTTGCTTACCGCCCCGATAGGTCCACAGATGATGCATTCGCCATCACACTGCACACTGCCATATCCCATCTGGACAAGAGGAATACCTATGTAAGAATACTGTTCATTGACTACAGCTCAGCATTCAACACCATAGTACCCTCCAACCTCAACATTAAACTTGATGCCCTGGGTCTCAACCCCGCCCTGTGTAATTTGGTCCTGGACTTTGACGGGCCGCCCCCAGGTGGTGAGGGTAGGAAACAACATCTCCACTTCGCTGATCCTCAACACTGGGGCTCCACAAGGGTGTGTGCTCAGCACCCTCCGTAGTACTCCCTGTTCACCCATGACTGCGTGGCCATGCACGCCTCCAACTCAATCATCAAGTTTACAGACGACACAACAGTAGTAGGCTTGATTACCAACAATGACGAGACAGCCTACAGGGAGGAGCTGAGGGCTCTCGGAGTGTGGTGTTAGGAAAACAACCTCTCGCTCAACGTCAACAAAACAAAGGAGATGATCGTGGACATCAGGAAACAGCAGAGGGAGCACCCCCCTATCCACATCGATGGAACAACAGTGGAGAAGGTGGAAAGTTTTAAGTTCCTCTGCGTACACATCACGGAAAAACTGAAATGGTCCACCCACACAGACAATGTAGTGAAGAAGGCACAACAGCGCCTCTTCAACCTCAGGAGGCTGAAGAAATGTGGCTTGTCACCTAAAACCCTCACAAACTTTTATAGGTGCACAATTGAGGGCCTTCTGAGTGGCGCAGTGGTCTAAGGCACTGCATCGCAGTGCTAGGTGTGCCACTAGAGATTCTGGGTTTGAGCCCAGGCTCTGTCGCAGCCGGCTGCGACCGGGAGACCCATGGGGCAGCGCACAATTGGCCCAGCGTAATCCAAGTTAGTGGAGGGTTTGGCCGGCAGGGATATCCTTGTCCCGACTTTTGTGGCGGGCCGTGCGCAGTGCATGCTGACACGGTCGCCAGGTGTACGGTGTGTACGGCTGGATTGTGTTTCGGAGAACGCACGGCTCTCGACCTTCGCCTCTCCCGAGTCCGTACGGGAGTTGCAGCGATGAGACAAGCCTGTAACTACCGATTGGATACCACAAAATTGGGGAGAAACAGGGGTAAAAAAAAAAAGATGCACAATTGAGAGCTTTCTGTCAGGCTGTATCACCTCCTGGTATGACAAATGCACCGCCCACAACCACAGGGCTCTCCAGAGGGTGGTGGGGTCTGCACAACGCATCACCGGGGGCAAACTACCTGCCCTCCAGGACACCTACAGCACCCGATGTCACAGGAAGGCCAAAAAGATCATCAAGGACAACAACCACCCAAGCCACTGCCTGTTCACCCCGCTACCATCCAGAAGGCAAAGTCAGTACAGGTGCATCAAAGCTGGGACCGAGAGACTGAAAAACAGCTTCTATCTCAAGGCCATCAGACTGTTAAACAGCCATCACTAACACAGAGAGGCTGCTGCCTACATACAGACTTGAAATCATTGGCCATTTTAATAAAGTGGATCACTAGTCACTTTAATAATGTTTACATATCTTGCATTACTCATCTCATATGTATATACTGTATTTTATGCCATCTATTGCATCTTGCCTATGTCGCTCGGTCATTGCTCATCCATATATTTATATGTATATATTCTTATTCCATTCCTTTACTTAGATTTGTGTGTATTGGGTAGTTGTGGAATTGTTAGATTACTTGTTAGATATTGCTGCACTGTCGGAACTAGAAGCACAAGCATTTCGCTACACTCACAATAACATCTACTAACCATGTGTATGTGACCAATAGCATTTGATTTGATTTGAGGCTATGTTAGAGTTCACACTTTCAACTATAATGTAGGGAGTTCAAAATAATGAAAAACTATTTACAAAATCTAATAATTAAAAAATGTTGATTACTTCCACTTGCCATTATCATTCACCTGATGATAAGACAAGACGTGAGAAAAAAACTGTTTGCTAATATATGATGGGGTCGCTGGGTCACTGGTTTTACATCAGGTGTAATGTAAACCATTATTATTGCAGACAGACTGAGTCCATGCAACTTATTATGTGATTTGTTAAGCAAATTTTTACTCCTGCACTTATTTAAGCTTGTCTTAACAGAGGGGTTGAATACTTATTGACTCAAGCCATTTCAGCTTTTTATTTTTATTTCACTTGTAAAAACTTCTAAAAATGTAATTCCACTTTGACATTATGGGGTATTGTGTGTAAATTCAGGCTGTATCGCAACAAAATGTGGAAAAAGTCAAGGGGTGTGAATACTTTCTGAAGGCACTGTATGTTTATTTAAGCCTGTGTTTCTTCAAGCAGCACTCATTCAAATGAATGCATCACTGTGCTGCTAGAAGCAGCACTCTTTGACCTGTCCTGATCAAATATACAGTAGCATTACAGTAAGCTTCTGTTCTCCACTGTGGGAAAATAATGTGCACCAGAATTGCAGAATTGATCTGAACTGCATAACCATGGGAGCATATTTATGGTTGTAGTGAAGCTGCATACCTTACCTGGGGATGCTAGTCAGATATGTGACAACATTCTGGAAGTCCTCGTCTAGGAGGTCGCCGAAGCCTGAGTATTCAGGGAAGGTGATGATGGGGGCGCCATCTTTCCCTCTTCCTCCTGCACACATAGGGTTACATCAATAGATTGACAGAAATGCGTCCATTTTGTTACATTCATTCATTTACACCAGGCTTCTACAGTAAAATAAATATTTATTTGGATAAAAAACGACATTCTGCTGTTTCAGATCTGATCAGACTTTATATCAATAGAAAAGTTATATTTCTACTAATCAACCACAAGGTGGTGGCATTGGGCTAATGTCAGCACAAATTCGGATTTGATAATTTTTTTGCCAAAAGTCATGATTGAATCAAAACTTTTATGAAACATGAAACTAAATAAGTTTGATGAGTGAAAATGTTGATATGACAATCTAAATGAAGAAATATGAGGAGAGATGTAAATTTCAAATAATCAAATTTGTCTTGAAACAAATGAAGCAATCAGAGGCAGCCATAATATAATCCATGATCCTATATCTCTCCAATCAGATATTTATCAGTCAAAGTGTATCACTATGAGAAAGCATAGTGGAACAGCAAGTCACCCTATATCTAAAGTGTTCCTCCTCACTCATGATCATGCCCCAGTGCCTGCATTCCTGAGTGGAGATAGGAGTATAGATGTCGGCCTTATGAAATAGATTTTAGGGTGAATTCTCAACTTCAAAACAGTTCAGTTTGGGATGACAGAGGGGAACTGCTGTAAATTGCACCTCATCTGCCTGAGGCAGTCTGATTTTCTATTTGAGGCACCCCTGAGTCTGGACACTTACATTATTTGGACATACACTGCTCTTATTCTGGAGGAGCACGTCAGGAAATGCTGCCTTTCATATTAGTGGTGAGGTAACTGTAGCTCTTTACTTTTACTGACTAACTTTTTCCCTTCCTAACTCCTCCTCTTCCTTCTTCTCTCTGTCTCTCAGTTCTAAAAATGTACTAACACTGAAGAAAATCACATAGACAAGCATAACAGCCTCCTCCCAAACTCAGATGTCTTTGTGCTAAAAGCAGCATGTAGTTTATTTCCTGTGCCATCTCGTCTGCCATCCATCCCACTGAGTGACAACTCATCTATCAGTCTTCCCAGCCAGACACATCCAATTATTTACCTGCATATGGCAGAAAAATCCACCACAGGGAATCCTCACATATGTCAGGGCTTCTGTTGCCTACCTCTTTCACTGACAACAGTACACCAGATAACAATCAGAGCTGTACAATACTGCCCTGTCTAGAAAGCTCAACTCAGCATCACCTCATCAGTTATAAGGTAAGTAATGCAGAAATAATGCTTCTATAGGTGTGGAGGTAATACTGGAATAACGTCAACAGCGAGGTGGCCTTTGCTTGTAACCAGTGGCGTAAAGTACAGTACTTAAGTAAAATTACTTTAAAGTACTACTTAAGTAGTTTTTTTGGGTAAGTAGTATTTTACTGGGTGACTCACTTTTACTTGAATCATTTTCTATTAAGGTATCTTTACTTTTACTCAAGTATGACATTTGGGTACTTTTTCCACCACTGCTTGTGACTCTGTCAGGTATCAGCGTCACAATATGGAGAAAAGGAATGGAGACCAATGTTTAAAATCGTACAAAACAACCCAAACTCAGTGACATTGAGAATAAAAACAGGCTTGCTGTGTAGATAATGATATATACTTGTGCTTTTTCCACAGTAAAATGACATAAGTTTGAAAGCTAGCTTTGCTGAGCCAGGGTTTTTGGAGTAAGACACCAGCTTGGCAGGATCGCAGCTGGCTGACCCTTGGTGGTTTGACATGGGTGGGAAGGAATGGAAACAATCCCTGTGGAGCCAGAGGCTGTGGCGTAGAGCTCCCGTCCAATCAACCTGGTCTCAGGGCAATTCGTTGGATTTGGCTCTTTTACTCCATTTATATTACGTTACGTTAGGTTACATTATGAATGGAATAGCGGTTCTACAATATCATACGAATTGGAGGACGTATCATATACGTCTCACCCGGTCATACAATAGCTTAAGAATTGGATGATGTAATTTATCATACATCTTGGGGGATGTATAGTATTATCTGTCTTTCTCTGAGATCAGGTTGCTTGTTTCAACAAAGGAGAATGACTGGGAGAATTTACATTGGTAGTTAGGAGAACTAACAACAAAGGTTAGGATCATTTATGTAAAAGGTTAGGAAAACTACTAAAACGACAAACGTTAGGAGAATTTACGTAGCAGTTTAGGTGAAATGAGTCAAGGTTAGAATAAGGGTTAGCTAAAATGCTACAGTTGTTCCCTACGCGACTCGAACACCAACCTTTGGATTGCTAGACGGTCGCGTGATACATCCACACATCTTCCCTGACCAGCCTCCCTACTTTTGTTTCTGTCTAAAGTAACTAGACCATTAGTACATATCATATGTCTTGGAGGTGCTTAGAAATACGCATAGTATGTTTTGTGTAGTATGGCTCTGAGGCCAGGCTAGCCCAATAACTACCAACAACTCCCTCTGTTATTGTTCCAGCTTAGGCCCTGCCACTCTGTTCATGTCTCCACTACTCTTCTATGTCTCTGGTAACTCAAAGGTGGCTATGGCAGAAGTTTAAGACACATTTATTTGGGTTTAGGGGAAATAAAACCGAGATGGTAAAAGGTTTGAGAGAGTCTTCAGACTGAGGTGATCGTGAGTGTACGGACATGATTTAGTGGACTCAATATTGTCAAATGCATGTTAATAATAATGTATAGTATGTACACAGTCATTGCTTCTGCATCCCAACTTAACTGAATAGAAAAAGTGGCCAATTTATCCACTCTGAACAAAGCTCATGAATATGGCCAGAGAGACAAAGACATCCTGGCAGGAAATGGTTCATGGTGTAATGTGATAATGCTGTTATTGTCCTGGAACAGACCATGGAGCAGACCAGACCTCTCTACTGTCTGAGACAGGAAGTGATTAAGAGGCAATCCTATCGATCAGTAGTTAAAAGGTTCAAGTCCGGTCACAACTCAATCATGTCTTAACGTCAACAATGGAAATGGCCTTTAATTCATAACGGATATAACAAATTTACTTTTTCTGACCGTGATCAAAATGAATTAACAAACATTACATTGTGCTGTTCTGTATAACTGTAAAGTATATATGATCACCTCTGACTAAAATGTGATTATTTTGTCATTCCCATATTTGCTCCTTCGCAAAGGGAGAGGAACTCAAATATCTGCCCGTCTGTGTGTGAGGGAAGCAGGGATAAGGAGAGGAGACGGAGGCCTAGCTACGTACCTGAGAGCAGGGCAAACTGCCGATGCAGCTGCTCTATGATGTCGACGGCAAGCAGGGGCCTGATCTCCTGCTGCATGATCTCATCTGGGGAGGGAGAGGAAAACAACAGGGAGATCAACTCCAGTCAGCAATCACGATATCATAGGAATGTATAGGAAAGAGAGCAGCATTAAACAACTGCGTACAATGTGTCCCCACAAATCAAGCCCTGCGGCCATACACTGGCCCAGTCATCATCGGTGGACAATCCATCCACATGTCTGACAGGTCAGTATGACCTGTGGAAAATGAGGCCAAGGCACGGCTCTGGACATTTCCACAAATCAAATCAAATCAAATGTTATTGGTCACATACACATGGTTAGCAGATGTAAATGCGAGTGTAGCGAAATACTTGTGCTTCTAGTTGCGACCATGCAGCAATATCTAACAAGTAATCTAACAATTTCACAACAACTACCTTTTACACACAAGTGTAAAGGAATGAATAAGAATATGTACATATAAATATATGGATGAGCGAAGGCCGAACAGCATAGGCAAGATGCAGTAGATGGTGTAGAGTACAGTATATACATATGAGATGAGTAATGTAGGCTATGTAAACATTATAGAAAGTGGCATTGTTTAAAGTGACTAGTGATACATTTATTACATCCAATTTTTTATTATTAAAGTGGCTAGAGATTTGAGTCAGTATGTTGGCAGCAGCCACTCAATGTTAGTGATGACTGTTTAACAGTCTGATGGCCTTGAGATAGAAGCTGTTTTTCGGTCTCTTGGTCCCAGCTTTGATGCACCTGTACTGACCTCGCCTTCTAGATGATAGCAGGGTGAACAGGAAGTGGCTCGGGTGGTTGTTGTCCTTGATGATCTTTTTGGTCTTCCTGTGACATCGGGTGATGGGTTGTGCAGACCTCAGAGAGCCTTACGGTTGTGGGCGGAGCAGTTGCCGTACCAGGCGGTGATACAGCCTGACAGGATGCTCTCGATTGTGCATCTGTAAAAGTTTGTGAGTGTTTTTGGTGACAAGCCAAATTTCTTCAGCCTCCTGAGGTTGAAGAGGCGCTGTTGCACCGTCTTCACCACGCTGTCTGTGTGGGTGGACCATTTCAGTTTGTCCGTGATGTGTACGCCGAGGAACTTAAAACTTTCCACCTTCTCCACTGCTCTCCCGTCGATGTGGATAGGGGGGTGCTCCCTCTGCTGTTTCCTGATGTCCACGATCATCTCCTTTGTTTTGTTGACGTTGAGCGAGAGGTCCTCCCTGTAGGCTGTCTCGTCATTGTTGGTAATCAAGCCTACTACTGCTGTGTCGTCTGTAAACTTGATGATTGAGTTGGAGGTGTGCATGGCCACGCAGTCATGGGTGAACAGGGAGGACAGTAGAGGGCTTAGAAAGCATCCTTGTGGGGCCCCAGTGTTGAGGATCAGCGGGGTGGAGATGTTGTTTCCTACCCTCACCACCTGGGGGAGTCCCGTCAGAAAGTCCAGGACCCAGTTGCACAGGGCGGGGTTGAGACCCAGGGTCTCGAGCTTAATGACGAGTTTGGAGGGTACTATGGTGTTAAATGCTGAGCTGTAGTTGATTAACAGCATTCTTACATAGGTATTCCTCTTGTCCAGATGGGTTAGGGCAGTGTGCAGTGTGATTGCGATTGCGTCGTCTATGGACCTATTGGGGCGGTAAGCAAATTGGAGTGGGTCTAGGGTGTCAGGTAGGGTGTAGGTGATATGATCCTTGACTAGTCTCTCAAAGCACAGTGTCTGTTCTCTTGCTAACAGTGGTCTCCATGTCTACCACTGCCCCTCGCAGTCAATACCTTTAGCTGTGAACGCAGATCTTTGTGTGCCTTCATTCAATTTCCATTACAAGCTTCTGTAGCTACTGTATCCCTCCTTTCAGACATATGTTTCTTTCATTGTGTTGTTCTTGGAAGACTCAGTAGCCATTCTGGATGCTTGGAGGGGAGGGGGGAGGGTTAATGAAGCTTCATCACTCTCTGCCTTAATATACTGCTCAAAAAAATAAAGGGAACACTAAAATAACACATCCTAGATCTGAATGAATGAAATAATCTTATTAAATACTTTTTTCTTTACATTGTTGAATGTGCTGACAACAAAATCACACCAAAATAATCAATGAAAATCCAATTTATCAACCCATGGAGGTCTGGATTTGGAGTCACACTCAAAATGAAAGTGGAAAACCACACTACAGGCTGATCCAACTTTGATGTAATGTCCTTAAAACAAGTCAAAATGAGGCTCAGTAGTGTGTGTGGCCTCCACGTGCCTGTATGACCTCCCTACAACGCCTGGGCATGCTCCTGATGAGGTGGCAGATGGTCTCCTGAGGGATCTCCTCCCAGACCTAGACTAAAGCATCCACCAGCTCCTGGACAGTCTGTGGTGCAACATGGCGTTGGTGGATGGAGCGAGACATGATGTCCCAGATGTGCTCAATTGGATTCAGGTCTGGGGAACGGGCGGGCCAGTCCATAGCATCAATGCCTTCCTCTTGCAGGAAATGCTGACACACTCCAGCCACATGAGGTCTAGCATTGTCTTGCATTAGGAGGAACCCAGGGCCAACCGCACCAGCATATGGTCTCACAAGGGGTCTGAGGATCTCATCTCGGTACCTAATGGCAGTCAGGCTACCTCTGGCGAGCACATGGAGGGCTGTGCAGCCCCCCAAAGAAATGCCACCCCACACCATGACTGACCCACCGCCAAACCGGTCATGCTGGAGGATGTTGCAGGCAGCAGAACGTTCTCCATGGCGTCTCCAGACTCTGTCACGTCTGTCACGTACTCAGTGTGAACCTGCTTTCATCTGTGAAGAGCACAGGGCGCCAGTGGCGAATTTGCCAATCTTGGTGTTCTCTGGCAAATGCCAAACGTCCTGCACGGTGTTGGGCTGTAAGCACAACCCCCACCTGTGGACGTCGGGCCCTCATACCACCCTCATGGAGTCTGTTTCTGACCGTTTGAGCAGACACATGCACATTTGTGGCCTGCTGGAGGTCATTTTGAAGGGCTCTGGCAGTGCTCCTCCTGCTCCTCCTTGCACAAAGGCGGAGGTAGTGGTCCTGCTGCTGAGTTGTTGCCCTCCTACGGCCTCCTCCACGTCTCCTGATGTACTGGCCTGTCTCCTGGTAGCGCCTCCATGCTCTGGACACTACACTGACAGACACAGCAAACCTTCTTGCCACAGCTCGCATTGATGTGCCATCCTGGATGAGCTGCACTACCTGAGCCACTTGTGTGGGTTGTAGACTCCGTCTCATGCTACCACTAGAGTGAAAGCACCGCCAGCATTCAAAAGTGACCAACACATCAGCCAGGAAGCATAGGAACTGAGAAGTGGTCTGTGGTCCCCACCTGCAGAACCACTCCTTTATTGGGGGTGTCTTGCCAATTGCCTATAATTTCCACCTGTTGTCTATTCCATTTGCACAATAGCATGTGAAATTTATTGTCAATCAGTGTTGCTTCCTAAGTGGACAGTTTGATTTCACAGAAATGTGATTGACTTGGAGTTACATTGTGTTGTTTAAGTGTTCCCTTTATTTTTTTGAGCAGTGTAGTTTGGTATCACCCTGAAGCACAATGCAGCTAGCTTTCCACTGTGAACAAAACTCCCTCTGTCTGGCCACGGTATAAAGGAGTGCATTACAACAGACTACACTTTATCAAAGACTGAGCGAGCTTTGAGTGGGTCTTGCAGCCAGGGCTATAGATAGCACAGAGAGCCTCACAGAAGCATGTTTCTACTGTATGGAAGTTGTAAGCTGTAGTGTTGTCATGGTACCAGCAACTTCAAGTCTCCACAGGGATTTGGTCCATTGTTTGGTATCAAGGCCAAATTACATTGACAGTATTATTCTTAGCATGTTACCTCATTTACACATATTTCCACGGCTCTTTTTACGACAATATACTAAAACGTGTGCATCACAGTACACACACACACACACACACACACACACAAACCTGCACGCATGCGCACGGACACACACATACATCCTCCCTCAGCAGAGTGGTGGCGAGAGGAAGGAGGATCTGCGTCTGGGAGCATGTTAACACGCTAACTCCAGATCTTATCATCCTGCTGCAGGAATCCCAGCCTCAGACATGTAAGTAAATCACAAAGCCAGGTCTCATAATGGCCTCTGCAGGCTTCAGAGAAAGGTCACAGCATTCACTTCTAGAGGAACAGCATGCAGAGCACAAAGACACAACCCACCCTCCTGCCTCCATCCTGCCAGCTACAGGCTCTGGAAGGAATTAGCTCTCCAAGAACAGATACATAAATAATATGACATAATACTGAATTGAATATTTAAAAAAACAGCAAGATCACAAAACAAGATCACAATGGTCAGTCTTGTTCTTTGGCGTCGCAGAGCAAACAATGGAAAAATGCATGATCAAATTCTATTGACTAAATACCAAAAAGCATTATAGTATACAGTAATAAAAAACAGCACAACAACACATTGATTCTAGTTACTGGAATGCTATTGGTTGTATGCTATTGTGATTTGACCAGAAGAAAGTCCAGTTCTTCCAGGTTTTCTATATCACGTGGTGAGGGAAAACTCCTGGGCCTAGTCAGTCATATGTTTAGTCTGGTGGGTGTGTTGATTCTGTAGCAGGTTGTGCCAGCAACATGTGGAGACACCATGGATTAATGCCATGGCAACACAGAGGGGCACCGTCCTCTGCTCTCCACACACCTCATCAAACCTCATCCCAGTGTCCACCTTGTCCTAGGCAGCCTTCAGCCTTCTGCTCCAATTCATCAGGTTTAATGAGCAGAAACACACACATTCACTCTCAGCCACAGTCACACATCTACTGGAAATGAGGACTTTAAGTACATACCATATTTCCCCTTAACTAAGCTGTGTGGTATACTGGATGGATGTATTATTGTGATGTGTCGTTAATAGGGCACATTAAAGATTGTCAATCGCACAAGGTTCAAAGTGCAATGCAACATTGTAAAATATGGAGTTTAAGTCGGAAGTTTAAGTCGGAAGTCGGTTTAAGTCGGAAGTTTACATATACCGTAGTCAAATGCATTTTAACCTAGTTTTTCACAATTACTGACATTTAATCATAGTAAAAATTCCCTGTCTTAGTTCAGTTAGGATCACCACTTTATTTTAAGAATGTGAAATGTCAGAATAATAGTTGTAATTTTCCTTCCTCATGATGCTATCTATTTTGTGAAGTACATCAGTCCCTCCTGCAGCAAAGCACCCCACAACATGATGCTGCCACCCCCGTGCTTCACGGTTGGGATGGTGTTCTTCAGCTTGCAAGCCTCCCCATTTTTCCTCCAAACATAACAATGGTCATTATGGCCAAACAGTTCCATTTTTGTTTCATCAGACCAGAGGACATTTCTCCAAAAAGTATGATCTTTGTCCCCATGTGCAGTTGCAAACCATAGTCTGGCTTTTCTATGGCAGTTTTGGAGCAGTGGCTTCTTCCTTGCCGAGCGGCCTTTCAGGTTCTGTCGACATAGGACTCGTTTTACTGTGGATATAGATACTTTTGTAACTGTTTCCTCCAGCATCTTCACAAGGTCCTTTGCTGTTGTTCTGGGATTGATATGCACTTTTCACACCAAAGTACGTTCATCTCTAGGAGACAGAACGCGTCTCCTTCCTGAGCGGTATGACGGCTGCGTGGTCCCATGGTATTTATACTTGCGTACTATTGTTTGTACAGATGAATGTGGTACCTTCAGGCATTTGGAAATTGCTTCCAAGGATGAACTTGTGGACTTGTGGAGGTCTACAATTGTTTTTCTGAGGTCTTGGCTGATTCCTTTAGATTTTCCCATGATGTCAAGCAAAGAGGCACTGAGTTTGAAGGTAGGCCTTGAAATACAGCCACAGGTACACCTCCAATTGACTCAAATGATGTCAATTAGCCTATCAGAAGCTCCTCAAGCCATGACATAATTTTCTGGAATTTTCCAAGCTGTTTAAAGGCACAGTCAACTTAGTGTATGTAAACTTCTGACCCACTGGAATTGTGATACAGTGAATTATAAGTGAAATAATCTGTCTGTAAACAATTGTTGGAAAAATTACTTGTGTCATGCACAAAGTAAATGTCCTAACCGACTTGCCAAAACTATAGTTTGTTAACAAAACATTTGTGGAGTGGTTAAAAAACGAGTTTTAATGACTCCAACTTAAGTGTATGTAAACTTCCGACTTCAACTGTATTTGACTGACAACAATAAAGCTATAACTACCCTAAACTTTTAGGATTCCCATTGTAGAGTACTGTATGCTTGGTACAGATCAGGGCACCAGTTACTCTCTCTGGAAAGTACATAATTTCTTCAAATACATTTTTTACATTAGCTCACCTCAATAACCTAGATGGAGTCCAACCAACCAGGTGCTTTACCTTTTTTTCATTAGCTATGGTGAATATTAGGACAATGTGCGAGGTCCGAGAATTCCCTAAATCAAGTATCCTACTTCACTTTACCCTACTTTCCCTCTAAATCGATTTATACAAAGGCTAAAAAATGCATCATTGCTTAGCCTACAAATGAACAACAAGGCTGTTATGAAATAATGAGTAGAGGACAGGATACCAAACACAAAGCAATTGCAACACATGTTATATATTTGTAGCCTACATAAGGTTTATAACACAACAATCTAATTTTCACACCCGGCCGCCATCAGAAAATCACAAAATCCTGAAGCACAGTTGCATCTCCCGCACAGAAAACTGCAAAACAATTGAGGCATTTTGTCCCTGAGCATTAGCTATGGACAGACGGGCAAGAGTCCCTTGTGCTCCTCAGAAGACACTTGAGAATAGAACCTCTTGATATTCTGTTGTAATGGAAATAAAGTCTAGGACACAACAAATGTGTCTCTCTGTTTGGCATGTAAACACCCTATAGCTCCCGACAGAGAGCCAGCGAGCGAGGGGAGTATCAATACCTTACCTATGACATGTCTGGTTCTCTTCATCATAGCGCCACGATAGTCGGGTGTGAACAGAGAGAAGTCACACTAATCCAGGCGACAGAGGTAAATCACACCAGTAGAACTTAGTCCAGACTTGCTTTTCTACCATTATCATCCCTTTCTTCTCTTCAGACTTCCTGAGTAACAACACAGACAGACAGACAGACAGACAGACACACACACACACTGCTACACTCCCTCCCCCCATTTACACACACCAAAACACACAAACACACACACACCCATCTCGTACAGTTTTTTCTAAGGAAGCAGTGCGTCCGAGTCTTTTGTCACTTTTTCCAGCCCTAGCTGCTTCACGCAGCTCCAGTCTAACCTCTCACAAGGCTCTCTCAGAACATAGCAACCACACAAGCAACCTATCAGGACATCAGGGAGGAGGGAGGGAGATCATAAACACACTGCTTACTGCCTCTTTAAGTGGGAGGCAGCCCCAAACATTTAACTACATACTTTTGAAAGAATGAAGAGAGAGCGAGCGAGAGAGAGCGAGAAGATCCCTTCAACATCATCCCTCTTCATTAAAGTCACACGCTGACCGTGCACCCCTCTCTAATCTGACTCTGTCTTTCTCTGTCCTTTCTGTGGTTGACTGAACATGACACCCCCCGCCCCGCCCCTCCCTCCTCTGAGTCCTCCCCCTTGTCAGAGCAGCTGGCTGGGAGTACAGGGGTGTTTATGGTCCTAGAGGAAGCATGTCCCAAAACACCGGTGGCAGCTACTGAGGCATTGTATGTTAAATAAGCAGCTTCCCTTCCCATTGGATTCCAAAATAGTGAGATTCACTGAAACATGTCCAGTTTGCCAGGTGAAATGTGTTACAATGGTCTCAAAAAGGTCAAAGGACAACTTGAAAAACATTCTCTTTTGTAAATCCGATGAAACTTTTTATGTCCCTTAATTTAATATTCAATTTGAGGACACATTATATCACTTACAAAACATATGTCCATGCAATCTGAATCCATGTCAAGGTTTATACTTAAAACCCTACCATTGATTGTGTAAACAAGCTTTCTCCCCCCACCCAACGAGAGCACTTATCGTAACTAAGAGAGCTAGTTAGGAGACGAGGCCCCCTGCATGACGGGGGTAAGAGAAAGCACCAGTAGATCTGCTATAATGGGATAATTAGCTGTGTGCTTAATAATTTGGAGGGTCAACAGCAATCTACAGCAGGGAGGTCAGCTGTGTCTGAACGGGTAGACGGGCTGCTGTGTCTGCCCTGTCAACCTGCCTGAGCCACCATGTATCTCACACACAGTGTTAGAGGGTTACGTAACAAGAGACCATTATTGAGGACAGGATAAGGAGACAGCCAATTGTTCAGAAGGAGAGTGCAAATCAATGTTGATGACAACATTTCCCACTGTTCTCTTCCAAACAGAAGACACAAGTAACACATACACTCTAGATTCTTGTGTGAAAAACAAAGCCTACAATCTCCACCACATATAGCCTAAATGCCACACATTCATCACACGTTCTCTCCACACTTTCCTTGTAGAATATGAACCCCTTAGTTGACAAATTGAGCCCTGGGGTGAGAAGTTCATCCCTTTAACAAAATCTGTCCTCCAGGAGAGGACAGTTAATAAGCTGGATAGGTTGGCAGGTAGCCTAGCGATTAAGAACGTTGGGCCAGTAACCGAAAGTACGCTGGTTTGAATAACCAAGCCGACAAGGTAAGAAATCTGGCGAAGTGTCCTTGAGCAAGGCACTTAACCCTAATTGCTCATGTAAGTCACTCTGGATAAGAGCATCTGTTAAATGACTAAAATATCAATGTTACATGAGGAGCCCTCCTAATGAGCAACTTAAAGCAGAGGACTATTTAACAAAAAGCATCAGGGACCACAGCACTGTTTTTCGAGCTCCCCTAACATTAACATGTGACTGTAAAGACGCCCAGCCAACCAGGCCTGAGCATCCCATAATGTTCCTTATCCAGTTGGATCCCTGCTACACGACCTCCACCCACACAGAGAGACACACACACATGCGCGCAAACACATACAGGTGTGTCCATGTGGAGTAATACGTTTCTCAAAATCCACATTTAACACAGAAGCCCAATTAAATTACACACATAACGTATTGTATAAAAATAGTCCAGCCTTGTGATTTTAATGTCATTTTATAGTGGTTGAAACAGCCTCTCCAGAACAAAAGTTCTGTCTTAACTAATGGGACATGAGAAGCTGTGACCAACACTCCATGCTGAGCGGAGCAGGAGCCCATAAAACAAAGTGAGGTAGTGTTTTTGGAAGAACTAGGCCAAGCATCTCTCCACCACCACCCTCCATGGGCCCAGTGGGGGAGGGGAAGCCCTCACGCTCATTCTGACATACACACAATGGTGTAAGCTAATAACACAGGGAGAATACGACACCGCTAATATTTCTCTCTCTCTAAGAAGAACATCAAATAGAACATCAAACATCATCTTTGATACAATATGTGGTAAGTATGCTCTATCATTGAGTATTCAAACTACCGAACATGATGTAGTTGGTAGAATTGATTGTGTTTATATACAGAAATCCTCCCTGTACTCCATTTGACTTATACATCAAATGAAATTTTATTTATCACATGCGCAGAGTACAAAAGATGTAGACTTTACCGTGGAATGCTTACTTATGGGCCCTTTTCCAAAAATGCAGAGTTAAAAAGACAAATTTGCAAAAAACAAAACAGGAAATAGTAACACAAAATAACAAGACTATATACAAGGAGTACCGGTATCAAGTCACCTGTACATACAGTTTACAATAACATGGCATTGCCAGGATCCTAGATCTACAAACACTCCTGATGTAATCTCTTACAATATTGTTGGAGAGGAAGTCTGGATATAGCAGTTATTTTGGTTCGGAAGTCCAGATACGTCCAAAAGAGCACGTTTCCCATTGACACTCAGGAAAAGGGCAGCCGTGCAAGAAAACAATAAAAGGATGTGTCAGAAAGGTCCATTTATCTCCCAATAACAAACCTCACCTAGTGGTGAATATCAAATGAAATCGAAGCCAACACTGCCTCCAAAACCAACACAAGATTGAAGAGATGTCATAACATGGAAGGCTACTGTACATATACAGCTACCATAGGAAAACAAAACCATGTATGTTCCCAGGTATGTTCCTGACAGTATGTTCCTAGGAGGCAAAGGGGGAGGCGGGCATGGGGGCCAGACCAAACCAAAGGTATGTTGTCATGAGGGTTTGATTACAACGGGCAAGGTTTTGGGAGACAATGGGAGTCTGGTTGTGTTTGAGCCCTTTGAAAGTTGAATGAGCCCCAGCTGTGTTATAATCTGGACTTCAGGTGGAGGGAATACCAACCAACCTAATGGAAAGATAGGGCTGAAAATAGGGACTTTGATCATACATTTTATGCCAACATTCATATGGTAACTTGTCCTAGGAACAGAACTAATGGATGTCATTATAGTGCTAAGAGCAGAAAGGATATCTAAGGAAGAGATGTCAAGGTCATGTGACAGTCATTATGGTTTCAGTCATACATTCAGGACATTAAGATGGATTCCCCATTCTCTTATTAACAATCAAATACTTCTTGGAATTTCCACCCTGGCAGTTACAGAAACTGCTGTTTGGCTTTTCCTTTGTTCAGACTAAATATAATTTTATCAGAAAGACCTTTGGAAACAGCCAGTCTAGGAACAACAAAAAGGGAAACAGATCCTCACTTGAATGTACCCAAACAATTTAATTACATTTCAATCTTTAGATCCACATACAGTGCATTCGGAAAGTGTTCAGACCCCTTGACTTTTTCCACATTTTGTTATGTTACAGCCATATTCTAAAATGGATTTAATTTGTTAAAATCCTTAGCAATCTTCACACAATACCCCATAATGACAAAGAGAAATACAGAAATACCTTATTTACATAAGTATACAGACCCTTTGCTATGAGACTCAAAATTGATCTCAGGTGCATCCTGTTTCCATTAATTATCCTTGAGATGTTTCTACAACTTGATATGAGTCCAGCTGTGGTAAATTCAATTGATTGGACATGATTTGGAAAGGCACACACCTGTCTATATAAGATCTCACAGTTGACAGTACATGTCAGAGCAAAAACCAAGCCATGAGGTCGAAGGAATTGTCATTAGAGCTCCAAGACAGGATTGTGTCGAGGCACAGATCTTGGTATGGGTACCAAAACATTTCTGCAGCATTGAAGATCTCCTAGAACACAGTGGCCTCCATCATTCGAAATGGAATAAGTTTGGAAACACCAAGACTCTTCCTAGAGCTGGCCGCCCAGCCAAACTGAGCAATCGGGGGAGAAGGCCCTTGGTCAGGGAGGTGACCAGGAACCTAATGGTCACTCTGACAAAGCTTTAGAGTTCCTTTGTGGAGATGGAAGAGCCTTCCAGAAGGACAATCATCTCTGCAGCACTCCATCTATAACAACACAGGGAGAGAACCAGATGCAGACACCAGAGGCAGATGGTTAGAGTCTCTGATATTTGTTGAAAAACAAGGGGCAGGCAAGAGGCAGGTCGAGGACAGTCAGAAGTTCATAAACCAGGTCAGAGTCCAGAAGGTACAGGGTGGCAAGCATGCACCAGGTCAGGGCAGGCTGAATGGTCAGGCAGGCAGGTACAGTGTCAGGGCAGGCAAAGGGTCAGAACCAGGAGAACTAGAAAAACAGAGACTATCAAAAACAGGAGCACGGACAAACACGCTGGTTGACTTGACAAGACTAACTGGCGACAGACAGAAGACACCAGGATAAATACACAGGGAATAATGGGAACAAATGGGAGACACCTGGTGGGGGGTGGAGACAAGCACAAGACAGGTGAAACAGATCAGGGTGTGACACCACCAATCAGGCCTTTATGGTAGAGTGGCCAGACGGAAGCCACTCCTCAGTAAAAGACACATGGAGTTTGGAGTTTGCCAAAAGGCAACTAAAGACTCTCAGACTATGAGAAATAAGATTCTCTGGTCTGATGAAACCAAGATTGAACTCTTTGGCCTGAATGCCAAGCGTCACGTCTGGAGGAAACCTGGCACCATCTCTACGGTGAAGCATGGTGATGCAGCATCATGCTGTGGGGATGTTTTTCAGCGTGAGGGACTGGGAGACTAGTCAGGATCGCGGGAAAGATGAACAGAGCAAGGTACAGAGAGATCCTTGATTAAAAACCTGCTCCAGTACTCAGGACCTCAGACTGGGATGAAGGTTCACCTTCCAACAGGACAACGACCCTAAGCACACAGCCAAGACAATGCAGAAGTGGCTTCGGGACAAGTCTCTGAATGTCCTTGAGTGGCCCAGCCAGAGCCCGGACTTCAACCCAATCGAACATCTCTGGAGAGACCTGAAAATAGCTGTGCAGCGAGGCTCCCCATCCAACCTGACAGAGCTTGATAGAATTTGCAGAGAAGAATGGGATAAACTCCCCAAATACAGGTGTGCCAAGCTTGTAGCGTCACTCCCAAGAAGACTCAAGGCTATAATCTCTGCCAAAGGTGCTTCAACAAAGTACTGAGTAAAGGGTCTGAATACTTATGTAAATATATTTCAGTAAACATTCCTAAAAACCAGTGTTTGCTTTGTCATTATGGGGTATTATGTGTAGATTGATTAGGGGAAAAAACTAATTCATTTTAGAATAAGGCTTTAATGTAACAAAATGTTGAAAAAGTCAAGGGGTCTGAATACTTTCCGAATGCACTGTATTTTCAAGGCTCAGCAGCTAACTGTACACCATATGGAGAAGTGACTGACAAATGCTGTACATTCCATTCTCAGGATAATCACACATAAGAGAGGGTGCATGTCTACACATTGTGTCAGAGTGAGTTGGCTGAGCATGCGCACACGCATGTACGCACGCACGCACACACACACACTATAAAAAGACAGGCACTGAGGGTTTGTGGGACCTTGTAAGGTTTTACAAAAACTGCTATCAACGGCTTCTGGGTAGGTTATTTTGTGACATCATTCAACTTTGAGGAATATTGCCAGCTAGTCTTTTTCCACACGTTTAAAAAAGTCAGACAGGACAGCTTTATCCAACCATAGACACACGCCGATTCAGATTTTGGAATAAAAACCTGAAGCTATTTTTTCTGCTGTCATTGCCACTTCTCCACAGAAGGAAACAATCAAAATGGTGCATGCTTGCATGTTATAAGACATGTTCTACTCAGTATTCTTTCAAAGGTGGTTGTGATGTGGAGCTTTTCTATCCTGGACAATGAAAGCCATTTGACATGCAGATAGGAAAGCAACCTGGCATACACTATCTGAGAAGGTGACAACTGCCTATTCATAAATGCATCAGTCTAATAATATTAGAAGGAAAGGCACACCACAGATAGCAGCTGCAGACTAATGAAATCTCACCAAAGCATTAACATATAGCAGAGCCTTTAACATTAACATATAGCAGGGCCTTAGCAGATCAACATCAATCAACTACCTGACAGATCCCCACTTGTCTTTTCCTAATAGCACTGACTTCGCTGATAACTACTTTATTGAAGTAAAATGCTCTTACTACAACTGTGATATGTGGTTGTCTCATCTAGCTATCTTAAGATGAATGCATTGCACTAAGGATAAGAGTGTCTACTAAATTAGTAAAATAAAACGTCAAATGGCAGGTGGATGAAGCGAGGGAGAGGAACTGAGGAGGAGGGTGAGAGGGAAGAGAGGGAGGACATACTTCTGGCTGACTCGTGTGCTACCCGCACGCCGGACACTGCGAAGGGATGGTCTGGTACCGCGGAGAGCCGTCCATCATCCCACCACAGCAGAGCATCTAAATATCTGCACCAGTCATCTCTAATATAGAGTCTGAGTGTGTGTGTTTGTGTGCAAGGGGTGGCTTTCCTGCACAGCAGCCTGTGTAGTTCCTTCCTACTCAGTGCCTAGTATAGCCAAGGTCAGTCCAGACTTCAGCTCAGGGAGACAGTAGGGAGACAGGGACAGACAGAACTCTGAGTGGCTAGCAGATCGTCACTCTCCTCCCAGGCTTAGAGCTCCTGAATCCCCCCCGGTCTGCTATTCATGTCCCCTGGACACTCTTCTCTTACAGTGCCTTGCATCTGATAGCCCGGTCTCTCAGAGCAGCACAACTCTAACACACCACACACACTGCATACAGTACACACACACCAGGTCCCCTGCCAGCCTCTACCACCACAAGTATTTCTCTTCAGTCCAGGGAGGCAGTGAGCTGCTGCCTCTGACCTCTGCCTAGGTCTCTTCCCTCCACTTCCCTCTCTTTGTCAGGCACATGCAACAGAGAATAATCACAAACCCTTCTTAGCTAACCTCTATCAAAGCTCAGGTGACTTCACACTCAGGTGAGAATCTAACAGTGAAATGCACCATCACTGTGAAGCACAACATGGAAACATAGAAGCAATGGAAACTGAAAAAGAACTCTGTCATACATTCCAATGTGAATTTATAGGGCATTTTGAACTACCAGCTCTATTCGTAACAAGGTTCCCACAAGGTGTTCACAGGGTAATCACCGTCCTTTCTGAACGTCTTCAGCCTGTAAGCACACAGAACTCCTTACTCAAGACGTCACAAGGAAACACCACTCAATCACCAGCCCCTACCTACTGCTATCTACTGAGCAGGCTTCTCCAGTACCACAACTAGCATACATCACATGCTATGAAACAGCTGTTTCACACCACTCATAGGCAAAATAACCATAGGAGCCAGACCTGTATGAGTGTCAAACACACAGAAAATGTCCATGAAGGTTTAAAGTAGATAATACAGTCACTTACACATAACTGAGCCCATGGTGAGGTCTTTCTGTCTGGACCAGACCGACAGTCCTGCCCTGAGGACTCCAGCTGTGGTATGGAGAGCCGCGCAGAGCACCGCAGAGCAGATTCCTTACTGTGTGTGTTTCTGTGAGTGTGTGGGTGCATGTGTATGTGTTCTGTCAGGGCTCTCGCCAGCAGTCTGAGTTGAAGTCTTGTGACCAGTGGAGCTCAGGAGACTGGCATAGTTTACACCAATCTCCTCAACAATGTCCTGAGGCACTGGGGGCTTCCCTTTCCTCCCCCACCCTGCCCGACATTCAGCCGTTGTGCTGTGTGGCCACCGTGCGTCAAGAACCCACCACAGCTTTTCCTCCTTCTGGCTGTAGCTCATTCACTGGCCTGGCCTTGTCTCGGAAGCACTTTCTCACCCCTCCCTCCCAAGACACTCTCAGTGGACAAGGGTATGTATCACATGAGAATAAACACACAAGAATATTATCAGTTATACTCAGTCATACTGTATCTAAGTTACACCCATGGGCATGGCAGTTATTTGTTTGTTTATTTGTTTATTCAGATCCTCATTAGCTTTTGCAGAAGCAGCAGCTACTCTTCCTGGGGTCCACAAAAATCACAAAACAGCAACAAAACACTAATACACTGATAGACAAGGACAGTCACACAAATGTAAAATAATAAAATACAACAACACAAATGATGTGCGTGTTGGAGTGTGTGCATGTGTTTGTGTGTCCCCTCACATTTAGGGGGCTAAGTTTGGAGAACTGCTATTTGCAAAAAAGAAGGAGAAATCCTACTACTCCAATATAACTTTTTTACACCACACAGCATACTGTAACAACTGAAGAGGCAAAGGAGTTACCAACCATTACATAAAAATGTGTCCTTTTAGTGTCCAAGCAAACACCAATATGTGTGATACTGTAGCCTTGATGTTTGTCACAGGAAATTGTAACCAGTGGGCTTCCTGTCTTTAAAGAGATATAACACACAGGTCTGTATCTTAAAGCTTACCTTTCCACTGGCTGATAAACATATATTACTCTCGCTAGCTAATATTAATACACTAGTCTATTCAGGGAGCAGTTTATTGACATGATATGCCTTTTTTAGCATTAGTGTTTACCTCTGCATGCCCCAACAATACACTTTAACAACAATAGACCACAGCTCAGTCCACAAAGATGGCTTGTTCTGTCACAGCTCAAACATACCGTACAGCGCACATGTGGTGATATGCCACTTTTTGCATTTAATGTAAAGAAGTGAAATGTCCCACCTTTCTTTTTAGATGACTTTGAGATAAGTCTCCACAGCCTACGTTCAGATAGTTGGTCTCTCAAGCTGAGAGAATGGCAGGGTCCAGACTCCTATTCCCAGGTGTTGTAGAGGTGGAGCGATTACTTAATGTGAGTAGAACTATCCTTAGTTCAGTTCAACAGTATGATTTTGAATCACTATATTGACAGTATCTATTTTAAACCACTATGCTAATGAAACAGCATGAAAGACTACAAAAGCAGTAACTCCTGCAAGCATATTATAACAACATTTGCACTGTTTGTTTTTCAACTTAAGGGCAAGGAGTCAATTCCATCATATGACATCACCATGTTTCTCTGTCAGCAGAAGCAGGGATGACCTTTACCATTGGGACATGTGCTCTAAAAACAGAAAAACAGGAACAAGATGCTGGCATATAAGAAGTCTGGATCTGGAGATCACACTTCCCATTTCCACGTCCTCTGCAGCCCTCCCTGAACCATGACCTATTCAGTTCTGAAGCCTGATCAGCCGGCCAGCCCTTACCATCACCCATGGTTGACATCAACGAATCACAGGGCTATACGCCTGCACTATAAGCCTGCACTGCATGGGTCCAATGTTTGCAGTAAGGCCACATTATACTAGTGTCACTGGCATCTGGCAGTCACTCCTCCCTCCAGAGAAAACACACACACACACACACACACACACACACACACACACACACACACACACACACACACACACACACACACACACACACACACACACACACACACACACACACACACACACACACACACACACACACACACACACACACACACACACACACACACACACACACACACACACACACACACACACACAGGATGGTGAGGTTTAGTACTGTATATGTGAGCTCTGACCAGCACCATGCTGGTAGTCAAGAGGTCCAGGGTCACACACACTGAGTCAGATAACCACATGTAACCGGTGTGAAATGGCTAGCTAGTCAGCGGGGTGCGCGCTAATAGCGTTTCAATCGGTGACGTCACTCGCTCGGAGACCTTGAAGTAGTTGTTTCCCTTGCTCAGCAAGGGTCGCGGCTTTTGTGGAGCGATAGGTAACGATGCTTCGAGGGTGTCAGTTGTTGATGTGTGCAGAGGGTCCCTGGTTCGAGCCCAGGTAGGGGCGAAACTGTTACCCACATACAGTGTCTTTTATCTCTTCCTGCTATTGTAATGAGGCTCGCACATGTATGTTGTCATGTCAACACAAAGTCACCCTGTTTTTAAAAGATAGATATTGGATGGTTCATCTGGTCCTCTTCACAAGTAGTACATGACTAAATTACAATCGAGTCCGTCAAGTCCAAATAGCATATATTTACCTTCCCTTTGTTGATTTATCTGACAGGAACAACCCTACCCAGTCTGAAAAACCATTGTTAAAATATGTGAGAACATCATGAAAAAAGATAGTTTCAGCACCATTTAATAATAAATTAGCAGTATGTTGTCCCACATTTAGAGCTGTTGTAAACATCTGGTCTATTATCTGATGTATAAATTGTTAGTGCTGTGAACCTCAGTTACCAGGGCAGGAGCAGAGCATGCATCAAATCTCTCAATTGTGAGAGGCACTGAGGATAGGAAATCAATCCAAAGATCAGGTCTGCTGTGACTGCACACAATATACAGCAGCCCCTTGCGAGATAGATTAAGGTTCTAAACATCTGCAGTGTTATTGTCTACAATGAATCGACACAGTGGCCTTGAGAGGTAATTATTCTCAAAAACAATGCCCTGTGGGGGGGTGAGCAAACCTTGCTGCAAACCTTCCTACCCACCTTCACAGAGTGGAGGGTCATGGGGCCAAGGTCACAGAAGGAGAATGGGGAGTAGTAATCCTAAGTACTCCCTCTGTGTGTCCTAGGCTGACCTAGTAGGACTCCTCTCTTCCCCCTACGTGCCATCTGGTTTCCCAAGCATACTGTGGAGCTTGACCTCGTTTGATCTGATCTGAGGGGCCACCCTGAGCCCTCTAGGACTCGAGTAGTTACACTAGAGTCAGAAATTAGGCCAGACTCTCAAATATATGTTCATATCTTATGGCTCAGTGGGTTATTGTTCCATTGTGTTACTGTGAGCACAAGTCAAATGCTGGCCAAAGCCCAAAGGGGACTGTGCGAAAAAAGACAAACGTTTTCCAAAGGATGTCGAGAGCCCATTTCACGTAAAGCAGGGACAAATAGGAAGCCGTGTGAATACAGCCTACGTCATAAAAACAAGGTTGGCCTGGCTGGGTAAACAAGCCCAGAGCTGTCTGGGGTTATGTCACCAGGGATATTGATGGCTGGAACCCCAATCTGACCTAAAGAGGTTCAAAGATGTTGACAACCTATGACTGATACAAAAACAAATAGCCTATGATGTGCCTGCAGATTCTATGCACTTGTGCCAATGTGTAACATTGCAATTTTGTTTAAATCAAATCGACAAATAATATAATCTTGAATCACTACAAACATTAAATCCTAAATCCACATAATCTAAAATCCAAACACGGAGATAAAGTTGACGGCATTGTTGTGAGGGGATATGATTTCAGAGGTGAGAGGTAAGGAAGGAAGGCATCTGCTCAAGCCGTTTGAGATGATGAACACCAGGGCTGCTGTTCCAACAGGAGAGAGGATAACCCTTTGACCTTCCCATTGTTTACCTCTCTGCGTATGGGACAGTTTTTTATAGATCTGAATTGTGTCTCATTCTGTGCCAAGGCTTATGAATGTACTATCAGTATCACAGAATAACATGGCATCAGGCCCTCATGGTGGCATCTGGTATTGATTTTAGAGAAGAGCACTGACCCTTTGGCTGCTAAGCCGATGAGGGATGGGCACATAGATAAAGGGTGGGACAAAACAATGCTGATTTCTATTTATCTATCTGTGATAACCTGCACAAACCAACATCGCAGATGTCCATAGAGTTTCAATAGATTCATGGCTTACTGTAAGAGGATATAACTACCACAGTGCCATAGTTACAACAAAATGAATGACAGACAAGTTAGCCAACATTTATGGTGAGAGAAACCATAAACATGCTCACACAAAATACATAACGTCAAGGATAGAGGTCTGTGTTGTAGAGCCAGCAGAACATGAACATTGTCATGTCAATTATCACTTATCAGTGAAAATTATGCTTGAAACGAAATGCCTCCGGAAACCATATATTGTAGTTATTACTCTGACATTTTAATGTGTTTTCCAGCCTTGGTGCCTTTATGATTCCCAGTCAGCTGCAAGCTGTGTCTTTATTCTGTGCTCATGTTTGGAAGTGGTTGTATTTTCTTTTTCTATAGGCCTATAGACTGTTTCATTTCCCTGTGTTAACCACATACTGTATATGGGGCCAGCCATGAGTGGCCAGACCATACTAATCCTCTTAGTTCAATTAGCAACGGGTGACTGATGCCACACATTTCCATTCTTCTACTCTGCTAAATAGTACAGTGTGCAAAATTAGGGTTACTGCTACACTGGGCCAAATTCTTTGCACACAATGAGGTTAAGAATTCAACCAGTAATACTGAGTTTAAAATTTCCTGTATGGAAATGTAATTCTTCATATTAGAAATCCTTGGGGTGTGTTATGGAGGATTTCCCAGTACACAAGAAGCGTTGTACTACTGTAATTCCTCTGTTGCTATAGAGGCAACAAAACATAACATACTTTTGCCTGACCTTTTCTTCCTGAAAACTATTTGAAGGTTCATTTCAATTAGGTCATGTATTTTCCTCTAAATATCATTTGTTTGGGAGAGCTGTGACTGGATACAAATACCCGCGCAGCCTTCACTTTCTGGCAACTATGATGTCACCTGCCACCAATGAGAGCTCAGATAAGGCTTGAATCTCTCTCTTTCTCTCTCCCTGTGAGTCATGGAGCCTGTTACAAGGTTTTAATTGCAATAATACCTCTGAATACCTCAGCTGCCAAGCTCACCATTTCCCACTCATGGCATAAAATGTCAAGTATGTGATTGAAGCTGCACAGTTCTACATCCCTTACAGATGAACAGAGGGGTGTGTCTTTGATCTTAAATAAATCAATGGAGAATAAATGCCACTAGCAAAATAACATTACTGTCATCAGCATCTTGTGTAGCAAGTCAATCATCTTCTGTATAGAGAAGCTCATTATGAACCTTTTATAAAGGACACTTTGGGGATACAGTATTTAGGTCAGATTGGTGTAATAACACACAGTTGAAGTCGGAAGTTTACATACACTTAGGTTGGAGTCATTAAAACTCGTTTTTCAACCACTTCACAAATTTCTTGTTAAGAAACTATAGTTTTGGCATGTCGGTTAGGACATCTACTTTGTGCATGACAAGTAATCTTTCCAACAATTGTTTACAGACAGATTATTTCACTTATAATTCACTGTATCACAACTCCAGTGGGTCAGAAGTTTACATACACTAAGTTGACTGTGCCTTTAAACAGCTTGGAAAATTCCAGAAAATGATGTCATGGCTTTAGAAACTTCTGATAGGCTAATTGACATCATTCAAGTCAATTGGAGGTGTACCTGTGGATGTATTTTAAGGCCTACCTTCAAACTCAGTGCCTCTTTGCTTGACATCATGGGAAAATCTAAAGAAATCAGCCAAGACCTCAGAAAAACAATTGTAGACCTCCACAAGTCTGGTTCATCCTTGGGAGCAATTTCCAAACGCCTGAAGGTACCACGTTCATCTGTACAAACAATAGTACACAAGTATAAACACCATGGGAGCACGCAGCCGTCATACCGCTCAGGAAGGAGACGCGTTCTGTCTCCTAGAGATGAATGTACTTTGGTGTGAAAAGTGCATATCAATCCCAGAACAACAGCAAAGGACCTTGTGAAGATGCTGGAGGAAACAGGTACAAAAGTATCTATATCCACAGTAAAGCGAGTCCTATGTCGACATAACCTGAAAGGCTGCTCAGCATGGAAGAAGCCACTGCTCAAAAACCGCCATAAAAAAGCCAGACTATGGTTTGCAACTGCACATGGGGACAAAGATCGTACTTTTTGGAGAAATGTCCTCTGGTCTGATGAAACAAAAATGGAACTGTTTGGCCATAATGACCATCGTTATGTTTGGAGTAAAAAGGGGGAGGCTTGCAAGCCAAAGAACACCATCTCAACCATGAAGCACGGGGGTGGCAGCATCATGTTGTGGGGGTGCTCTGCTGCAGGAGGGACTGGTGCACTTCACAAAATAGATGGCATCATGAGGCAGGAACATTATGTGGGTATATTGAAGCAACATCTCAAGACATCAGTCAGGAAGTTAAAGCTTGGTCGCAAATTGGTCTTCCAAATGGACAATGACCCCAAGCATACTTCCAAAGTTGTGGCAAAATGGCTTAAGGACAACAAAGTCAAGGTATTGGAGTGGCCATCACAAAGCCCTGACCTCAATCATATAGATAATTTGTGGGCAGAACTGAAAAAGCGTGTGCGAGCAAGGAGGCCTACAAACCTGACTCAGTTACACCAGCTATGTCAGGAGGAAGGGTCCAAAATTCACCCAGCTTATTGTGGGAAGCTTGTGGAAGCCTACCCAAAACGTTTGACCCAAGTTAAACAATTTAAAGGCAATGCTACCAAATACTAATTGAGTGTAAATAAACTTCTGACCCACTGGAAATGTGATGAAAGAAGTAAAAGCTGAAATAATTAATTCTCTCTTATTATTCTGACATTTCACATTATTAAAATAAAGTGGTGATCCTACCTGACCTAAGACAGGGAATTTTTACTGGGATTAAATGTCAGGAATTGTGAAAAATTGAGTTTAAATGTATTTGGCTAAGGTGTATGTAAACTTCCGACTTCAACTGTATTATCACGACAGCGATCTATAACGCTCAACATATAACATGACACTGATGATAATTGGGGGTCTCGGATAAATTGGGGGCGTGAGAGATGCAAGCAGCAACACAGGGGAGGCTGCTTCCATAAATCAATAGGGCCTGATGCACACAAGCCTGGGCTATCTCAGTTTCTATGGTAACTGCCTGCATGGTCCCCTCCCCCATGGATGGCTGCTGACTGCCTGCCTCACTAGAGCCATGATAGAAGACACTCCGTAACAATCTCCAGCGTGGCACAATAACCTACTTCCTCTGCCCAGCCCGGAAGACCCGGATGTAGAATGTGAAATGATGGTCAACAAGAGGAATTGAGAGAGGGGGAAATAGGAATCTAAAGAGATTTATATTAGGTTTTCTGTTTTCTTTGGCTAATAACATTGACTTTCATTAAATAGCTAATGAAACCCATAGATACCAGTAAATACAGTATATCTATCTTCATGATGATATACATATTAGCGCTTAAATGTGGTTATAGTGATTTACAATTAAATTCATAATAAGAATGGGATGGGATTTCCAGATAATGGAAAAATCCTTTTCAATATAGGAGCATAGGACCACAAGCATTTCGCTACATCACAAGCATTTCACTACATCACAAGCATTTTGCTACACCACATGCATTTCGCTACATCACAAACATTTCGCTACATCACAAGCATTTCGCTACATCACAAGTATTTTGTAACACCACAAGCATTTCGCTACATGCGCATTAACATCTTCTAACCATGTGTATGTGACAAAATAACATTTGATTTCTCTTTGATTTGATTTGACAATCACACTCTCTGATGACACCCCTCTGAAATTCTGTGACAACTAGTTACTACACCAGCATAGTATGAGAAGTCTGACTGGTGTGAGGAACATGATGCGTCCATTATGAATCTATACAATAATAAAATATAAATCCACATACCAGATCCCACTAGATATAACCACATACTTCATGGTTATTTGTGTAACGTTGACTATGACCTTGAACTAACTATGTAAATTGCAGCTATAATGATCAGCCCAAATCTGACATTTCTACCAGTTTAGACCATACATTTACACATGTATCTCTATTATAAAGCAATTCCATATCTGAGCATTTCTAAGGATACTGCCTGGAATAGGGAGACCATCCAGGGAGCAGCTGCTGGGTATCACCTCCCTGCTCCCTCTTTCTCTCCCTGGTACATACCCCTTCCCTCCCCACAACCCCCAGTGTGGCTGATGGCTGATGGCTGATGGAGGGATGAAGACAGGACACTCACCGACATGTGTGATGACACAGTCCACACGCTGCTGGAACTCCTGCAGAGACATCTCCTCCTCTCTTAGCCAGCAGAGCATCTCAGGGTGTGTGCAGCTTTGGCTCTCCTCTCTCCCCTCCTCTGCTCTACTCTCCACCACTCTCCTTTGTCAATCCGCTCCCTCACCGGAGGCTGAAGGACCCTTCACACACAAAGCACAGTGCCACTCCCAGTCCGAAAGCACCTCAGAGATGATGTGAGAGAAGGGAAGAAACTTCAGGGTCTGCGGATATCTCTAACTCCACAAAAAATATATATTTTCCTCAAAAAGTGCAATACAATTTAGCATAGTATGTGTATGTGTCCTTAATAATGGATGGATACACACACGCTCACTGGGTGAGCCAATCAGGAGGGGCTAACACTGCTTTCAGGCTGATGCTCGGCTTGCTGTAATAAAGGCTGAGTCAGACACCAGGAAGCAAATCAGAGAGCAGCTACCTGCCTTGGGGAGATAGGGGGCTAATGGATTCACTAACACAAAACCTGGAGCTATAGAGCCACTGGAATGGAGCTACAGTACCACTTCGGCTATGATGAAAATGTTGCTTCTAAAAAAAATCTGCTTAATCTAAATGGCAGATAATATCAAATAATATCATATACATTTAAAATATAATATTGTAAGTAAAGGATTTCATTTTCAAGTAATCAATTTTAATAATGGAAATGTGTAGGCTGAAATAGGCTGTTAGCGTACAGAAACTAAATATGTAGTTCTGGGACTCTTGAAAAACGGGACAATCTCAACTCGTTTTTTTCACAAATATTTTTATTCATATTAACAAAATTGGAAATATATATTTTGATAGACCAAAGTATCAGCTATCACACCATGTAAGGGAACAACCTACTAATTCTAGATTTGTTTCATAAAATGCACCTAACTGGATTTATGTCAACTCCGTAAGACATTTCAATTCTACATTTATTGTCCAACAAGTTTTTAAAGGCTTTGATTGTTTAAGTCTAACATTAGATTATTGAACTATATAATACAAATATTTTTTTGGTTTTGTTTTATAGCATTAGGAACACCTGCTTTTCCATGGCATAGATAGACTGATCAGGTAAATCCAGGTGAAAGCTATAATCCCTTACTGATGTCACCTATTAAATCCACTTCAATCAGGGAGAAGTAGGTTAAAGAAGGATTTTTAAGCCTTGAGACAATTGAGACATGGATTATGTATGTGTTCCATTCAGAGGGGGAATGGGCAAGACAAAAAATGTAAGTGCCTTTGAACGGGGTATGGTAGTAGGTGCCAGGTGCACTGGTTTGAATGTGTCAAGAACTGAAATGCTCCTGGCTTTTTCACACTCAACAGTTTCCTGTGTGTATCAAGAATGGTCCACCACCCAAAGGACATCCAGCCAACTTGACACAACTGTGGGAAGCACTGGAATCAACATGGGCTAGCATCCCTGTGGAACTCTTTCGACACCTTGTAGAGTCCATGCCCCAACAAAATGAGGCTGTTCTGATGGCAAAAGGGTGGTGCAACTCAATATTAGGAAGGTGTACCTAATGTTTTGTACACTCAGGGCATTTATAAAGCAAACATCATCCCTTAGGTCTAGCACAGCAAATGCTTCAATAGTTTAAGCATATGTTGCAGATCAGTGCTTACATTTATTTCAGAATATTGACAAATAAAATGTATATTAAGGGGGTTAGCCATCAGTGACAGATTTGACGAGCCACACATAATATGAAACATGATCTATTTGAAAATCCCCAATATAAACATAACCATTCTATCAGATCTTCCAGTACTCTGACGGAGTTGACGTGAGACAAAAATCTGACGGAGTTAACAAAAATTGCATTTTTCTTCATTCAAGTGGTGTAAAAAGTACACATTTTGTTTTTCCTCAGTTGCTTTATGACTCTAAAATATACATTAAAAAAACATATTTGAACCAAAATTCATATTCTATCCATCAGATAGATGGAGTTGACAGTTTATGGTTGTGACCATGGTGATTTCGAATTACAGTGCATTCGGAAAGTATTCGGATCCCTTGACTTTTTCCACATTTTGTTAGATTACAGCTTTATTCTAAAATGGATTTTAAAAAATCCTCATCAATCTACACACAATACCCCATAATGGCAAAGCGAAAACAGTTTTTTTGCATTTTTCGCAAATGTATTAAAGATAAAAAATAGAAATACCTTATTTACATAAGTATTCAGACCCTTTGCTATGAGACTCGAAATTGAGCCCAGGAGCATCCTGTTTCAATTGATCATACTTGATATGATTCTACAACGTGATTGGAGTCCAGCTGTGGTAAATTCAATTGATTGGACATGATTTGGAAAGGTACATACCTGTCTATATAAGGTCCCACAGTTGACAGTGCATGTCAGAGCAAAACCCAAGCCATGAGGTCAAAGGAATTGTCTGTAGAGCTCCGAGACAGGATTGTGTCGAGGCACAGATCTGGGGAAGGGTACCAAAACATTTCTGCAGCATTGAAGGTCCCCAAAAACACAGTGGCCTCCATCATTCTTAAATGGAAGAAGTTTGGAACCACCAAGACTCTTCCTAGAACTGAGCAATCGGGAGAGAAGAGCCTTGGTCATGGAGGTGACCAAGAAGCAGATGGTCACTCTGACAGAACTCCAGAATTTCTCTGTGGAGATGGGAGAACCTTCCAGAAAGACAACCATCTCTGCAGCACTTCACCAATCAGGCCTTTATGGTAGAGTCGCCAGATGGAAGCCACTCCTCAGTAAAAGACACATGACAGCCTGCTTGGAGTTTGCCAAAAGGCACCTAAAGGACTCAGACCATGAGAAACAAGATTCTCTGGTCTGATGAAATCAAGATTGAAGTCTTTGGCCTGAATACCAAGTGTCACGTCTGGAGGAAACCTGGCACTCTTTCTACGGTGAAGCATGGTGGTGGCAGCATCAGGCTGTGGGGATGTTTTCAGGAGCAGGGACTGATAGACTAGGCAGTTTCGAGGGAAAGATGAATGGAGCAAAGTACAGAGATATCCTTGATGAAAAACATCTCTGGAGGGACCTGAAAATAGCTGTGCAGCGACGCTCCCTATCCAAACTGACAGATCTTGAGAGAGTCTGCCCCGAAGAATGTGAGAAACTCCCCAAATACAGGTGTGCCAAGCTTGTAGCGTCATACCCAAAGAATTGAGGCTGTAATTGCTGCCAAAAGTGCTTCAACAAAGTACTGAGTAAAGGGTCTGAATACTTATCTAAATGTGATATTTCTGTTTTTTTATTTTTCATAATTTTGCAAACATTTGTGAAACCTGTTTTTGCTTTGTCATCATGGGGTATTGTGTATAGATTGATTAAAATAATGTAATACATTTTAGAATAAGGCTGTAACGTAACAAAATGTGGAAAAGGTCAAGGGGTCTGAATACTTTCAGAATACACTGTAGTTTGTTTAAATCTATCAAAAGTTTCAAACTTTGCAGACCATGAGCAGTCTATCTAACTATTGGAACAACTCACTGGGCAAAAACAGGTTGAATCAACTTTAGCTAAGTAAACAACATATTTCTTTAGGGTAGTTTTGGTGTAGCTCAAATTCTTCCATTGTGAAGTAACATGGTAGCTTGGTAACCTATATTTTCAAAGTAGCTTCCCCATCACTGGCTGTATTAATACAGAGTGTATTAATAGTGTAATGTCATGCAAGAAAGCATGATTCAATACAATAAGGTCAACCCATCCCTCTACTACTCTGTCCCACATTTTGATGAACGCAAACATGCAAGCCAAGGGCATTATCTTCTTACCACACGTTGTTGCCCTTGGGACCTTGGCGATTGCCTAGGAGACGAGCATCGAGCAGCCGCCCCATAGACATCTGCGCCCCTAATGTCACTCCCATAGAAATAGAAATGGTCTCTCCATTACCCCAGGCGACAATCATGAATAACTGACAGCTGGTCGTGACTGGTGATGAGGCATACAAAATGAAAATGTGTAAGGGATAATCAACGAGGGGCTATGCGTTCTATGGAAAATAATGTTGAAGGACGCCAAAGGTGTTTTCCATGACGATGAAACTTGAGTTGAAATTACCTTCCAAGGAGTTGCGTTATTTTCCAGAGAAAGCATTGAGCCCCGAGATAATTATCCCTTTTATACCATGGCTATAATTCAACACATATGCCACTAGAAATGTGTTCATTAATTTGCCAGTAGAAATGTGTTCAACATCTGAAGTTGCTAGCAAGTTTACTAGATAGCTACAATAGTTGCTGTGGTAATCAAACAGACTTGCTATTTTAGGTAACCAAACCATCAGTCCGAGCTTTATATTATGATAATCGAATTCAACAATACCAATCATGTTTTCAATTCGACTTTTGCTTTCAAACCATGTAAGTATGAACTAAAGCCAAATTCTACCGTGCCGATATACCGTGTGTCATACGAAAATAATGCACGCTCTAGAATGCCCTTCAAGCCAATAAGAAACGAGTATTAAACAATGCCATGGCATAATTTTACTTATTTTCTCACTATGTTATTTTAAATACATCATTCGATAGTAGTACAACAGGAGCTACCGCCCTAGATGAGGAGACGGATGAAGAGAAGAAGACGTCTTGAATATTAAAACATTACCGTCGCTCAACTCTCTGATTGGAGGAAAAAGATTACCGTAGGCGGAAGAAGGCGTCGCATCTTCTCCATCAGGGCGGGTTGTCACTAGTTACAACAGCCACAAAGTCAACATTGTCTGTGTTGTAAAAATTAATGAAAATAAAACAAAAATGCTTTTTGATCTTAATGTAATGTTAGGCATGAGGTTAGCCGTTCAGTTAAGGTTAGGGTTACGTCTAGGGTTTGATTTTAAGAAGATACATTTTATAAATAGGCGTGGTTTTAGACATAATTCTAATTTTGTGGCTATAGTAACTAGTGACAACCGTCAGGGCGGGAAATTAACCACACATGTCAACAGATTACACATCCCGAATGTCAACGCATTTTATCTAGCTACATATACCTAATTATTTTAAACGGTGTAAGTTAAGTGTAAAGTCTGGTTTCAATCAACTTTGGGTAAGTTAATTCTTATTACCAAAGCTATATAGCTAGCTACTGAGCACTGTTGCTACTTGCTAACTGTTCTGCGAGCTAGCTGGTGCTTGTTATTGTTTAGCTAACGTTAGCTAGATTGTCAAAGAAAGAGGTGAACGTGTCCCTCTTTTTGACACTCAAGACAGTCAAGTAAGACTCAGTGACTAATGGGCAGTGATCTGTTTTCTAAATCCTATTTTCAAGGAAGAGCCATGCAGGCGTTTTTGAAAGGAACATCAACTCAAGGCACCAGACCTCTGAAAGAGAAAGGTACAGGGACCAGTGGAGAGAAGAAGCAGAAATCTGTCCCCTGGGTAGAGAAATAGTAAGTTCAATTTCTCCGCGGCTGTAGTATAAGCCCTTGAGAATCTTCATTCATAGAATGTAATTACAGACACCCAAAGAATAGAAATGCTATTCGGTAGCTGCAGACAAATATCTTGGTGATAATTAAAGTGGCTTAATATGTTTAGTCAGATAGAAAACCCTGCATTAATTTGATCAACTACACTGAAAACCCTTGTTTGGCTGTTTACAGTAGACCAAAATGTATGGAAGAGGTGGCGTTTCAAGAGGAGGTGGTTGCTGTGCTGAAGAAGACTATAGAGGGCGCTGATGTAAGTAGCCTCTTCAATTCCATGAGTAGTGACTTCATATGCTTAGGGTAAATACTGTCTGCCTGGGATTCTGTTTGAATATTACATGATTTCTGTTGCAGCTCCCCAATCTACTGTTCTATGGACCACCTGGAACAGGAAAGACCTCCACCATCCTGGCTGCAGCCAGGGAACTTTATGGGTGAGAGTGACTCACCAGCTTTCCAGATTACTGCATTCCAACTCCCAACTGATGCAGATCTGCGTTTGTGGGTTTCAGTGATTGTCTACACCACAGTAAGTTTTCAGTTTCCGTTCCTTTCCACAGGCCAGAGCTGTACCGACAGAGAGTGCTGGAGCTGAACGCCTCTGATGAGAGAGGGATTCAGGTGGTGAGAGAGAAAGTCAAGAGATTTGCCCAGCTGACTGTAGCAGGCCACCGCACTGAGCAAGTACCAGTTTAATTAACCTTCATTACATTCACATACCCCCCCAAACACACACGTAGCTAGCGCAATCTACACAACAAATCAGATCATATAATGCATGTACCTTCCTTACCCCCTATAACAGTCAGCAAATTGTTCATGTTAAATTAGGATATTAAAGCCTCTTTCCATTCCTTACCTCTGACAGTGGGAAACCATGTCCACCCTTTAAGATCATCATCCTGGATGAGGCTGACTCAATGACCAATGCTGCTCAGGCTGCTCTCAGACGCACCATGGAGAAGGAGTCCCGGACCACCCGCTTCTGTCTCATCTGCAACTACATCAGCAGGTCAATTGGGCTTCGTATTCCAAGAGGCACTCTAGAATATGAAATCTATAAGTTGTATTTTTTTTTTTTTACATAACATTACAAACTCTTTGAGACACTTTACAATATGATGTAATAAATGTTAAATCTGTAGCTAAGCCAACTTAAATTGACTGATTTTATTTCCAGGATTATTGAGCCCTTGACATCCAGATGCTCCAAATTCCGCTTCAAACCTCTAGCAAATCAGGTCCAAGAAGAGCGCCTGCTGGATATCTGTGACAAGGAGAATCTCAAGTACTCAAAGGAGGTAATGATTACAACTGCACACACTGCATCATCATTGTTTTACAATTATATTGAGTACTATCCCTAGAGTTTGGAAGGCAGCCCATGCGCTTCCTCTACATAAAGGTGGCGACCTGAGTGATCTAAATAATTATCGTCCCCTTACCAAACTCTCTTGCCTAGAAAAAATCCTGGAATCATTGATTAATACTCAGCTGGATCCCTTTTAACTGCTACATCTTTTCTGAATGTAAAACAGTCCAGGTTCAGACCAGGTCATAGTATCATCTCTACTACTTCTATGGTTTTAAATTATGTCATAAATTGTTTAGATACGAAGAAACACTGTGCTGCCTTCTTCATTGACCTGTCCAAGGCACTCGACACTGTGGATCACACCTTACTTATTCAGAAACTCTATGATTGGCTTAGATCGGACTGCTTGCAGCTGGTTTGAGAATTATTTAAAAGACAGAACAGTGTATACTTACTGATGGGGTTAAGTCAGGATTTCTAGACATAACAAAAGGTGTCACACAGGGTTCGATTCTTGGTCTAGTTCTTTTCACTATTTGTATTAACAGCATTGGTCTATCTGTACAAAACTGTAACTTTCATCTGTCATCTGCGTACACTGTTGTATACGCTACTGCCCCTATGGCAGCTCAGGCTCTGACTCTTCAATCTGCTTTTACTACCTTGCAGAAGGCCTTGGTTGACCAGAAGTTGATACTAAATGCTGGTAAAACCAAGTACATGTTATTTTCCAAATCATGTAATAATGTAACTGATGATTTATGCTTAAGTATGTTAGATGGTGCCCCAATTGATCGTGTCCACGCCTATACATATCTGGATTGAGGTAAAGCTATCTTTTAAAAAGCATTTTGACGAGTTAGTCGAGAAATTAAGAATTAAGTTGGGCTTCTTCCATAGGAATAGGACCTTATATTAAATAGTAGAAAACAAATATTCAGTCCACATTTATTTCTGTTATAGATTATGGCGATATTATATACATGAATGCAGCTACCAGTGTTTTGAAGCCCTTGGACACAATTTATCATAGCACACAGAAACAAGTTGCCGCTTGCTATAGACCACCCTCTGCCCCCAGCTGTGTCCTGGACACCATATGTGAATTGATTGCCCCCCCATCTATCTTCAGAGCTTGTGCTGCTAGGTGACCTAAACTGGGACATGCTTAACCCGGCCATCCTACAATCTAAGCTTGATGCCCTCAATCTCACACAAATTATCAATGAACCTACCAGGTACAACCCCAAATCCGTAAACATGGGCACCCTCATAGATATCATCCTAACCAACTTGCCCTCCAAATACACCTCTGCTGTTTTCAACCAAGATCTCAGCGATCATTGCCTGCATCCGTAATGGGTCTGCGGTCAAATGACCACCCCTCATCACTGTCAAACGCTCCCTAAAACACTTCAGCGAGCAGGCCTTTCTAATCGACCTGGCCGGGGTATCCTGGAATGATATTGACCTCATCCCATCATTAGAGGATGCCTGGTTATTCTTTAAAAGTGCTTTCCTCACCATCTTAAATAAGCATGCTCCATTCAAAAAAATGTAGAACCAGGAACAGATATAGCCCTTGGTTCACTCCAGACCTGACTGCCCTTGACCAGCACAAAAACATCCTGTGGCGTACTGCATTAGCATCGAATAGCCCCCGTGATATGCAGCTTTTCAGGGAGGTTAGGAACCAATATAAACAGGCGGTTAGGAAAGCAAAGGCTAGCTTTTTCAAACAGAAATTTGCATCGTGTAGCACAAACTCAAAAAAAGTTCTGGGACACTGTAAAGTCCATTGAGAATAAGAGCACCTCCTCCCAGCTGCCCACTGCAATGAGGCTAGGAAACACTGTCACCACCGATAAATCCACTATAATTGAGAATTTCAATAAGCATTTTTCTACGGCTGGCCATGCTTGGCACCTGCTACCCCTACCCCGGTCAACTGCCCGGCACCCCCCACAGCAACTCGCCCAAGCCTCCCCCATTTCTCCTTCACCCAAATCCAGATAGCTGATGTTCTGAAAGAGCTGCAAAATCTGGACCACTACAAATCAGCCGGGCTAGACAATCTGGACCCTCTCTTTCTAAAATGATCTGCCGAAGTTGTTGCAACCCCTATTACTAGCCTGTTCAACCTCTCTTTAGTATCGGCTGAGATTCCCAAAGATTGGAAAGCTGCCGTGATCATCCCCCTCTTCAAAGAGGGAGACACTCTAGACCTAAACTGCTACAGACCTATATCCATCCTGCCCTGCCTTTCTAAAGTCTTCGAAAGCCAAGTTAACAAACAGATCACCGACCATTTCGAATCCCACCGTACTTTCTCCGCTATGCAATCTGGTTTCCGAGCTGGTCATGGGTGCACCTCAGCCACGCTCAAGGTCCTAAACGATATCATAACCGCCATCGATAAGAGACATTACTGTGCAGCCGTATTCATCGACCTGGCCAAGGCTTTCGACTCTGTCAATCACCACATTCTTATCGGCAGACTAAACAGCCTTGGTTTCTCAAATGACTGCCTCGCCTGGTTCACCAACTACTTCTCTGATAGAGTTCAGTGTGTCAAATCGGAGGGCCAGTTGTCTGGACCTCTGGCAGTCTCTATGGGGTTGCCACAGGGTTCAATTCTCGGGCCGACTCTTCTCTGTATACATCAATGATGTTGCTCTTGCTGCTGGTGATTCTTTGAGCCACCTCTACACAGACGACACCATTCTGTATACTTCTGGCCCTTCTTTGGACACTGTGTTAACTAACCTCCAGATGAGCTTCAATGCCATACAACTCTCCTTCCGTTGCCTCCAACTGCTCTTAAATGCATGCTCTTCAACCGATCGCTGCCCACAACTGCCTGCCCGCCCAGCATCACTACTCTGGACGGTTCTGACTTAGAATATGTGGACAACTACAAATACCTAGGTATTTGGTTAGACTGTAAACTCCTTCCAGACTCACATTAAGCATCTCCAATCCAAAGTGAAATCTAGAATTCTTATTTCGCAACAAAGCATCCTTCACTCATGCTGCCAAACATACCCTCGTAAAACTGACCATCCTACCGATCCTCGACTTCGGCGATGTCATTTACAAAATAGCCTCCAACACTACTCAACAAATTGGATGCAGTCTATCACAGTGCCATCCGTTTTGTCACCAAAGCCCCATATACTACCCACCATTGCGACCTGTATGCTCTCGTTGGCTGGCCCTCGCTTCATACTCGTCGCCAAACCCACTGGCTCCAGGTCATCTACAAGTCTCTGCTAGGTAAAGCTACGCCTTATCTCAGCTCACTGGTCACCATAGCAGCACCCACCCGTAGCACGCGCTCCAGCAAGTATATCTCACTAGTCACCCCCAAAGCCAATTCCTACTTTGGCCGCCTTTCCTTCCAGTTCTCTGCTGCCAATGATTGGAACGAACTGCAAAAATCACTGAAGCTGGAGACTCATATCTCCCTCACTAGCTTTAAGCACCAGCTGTCAGAGCAGCTCACAGATCACTGCACCTGTACATGGCCCATCTGTAAATAGCCCATCCAACTACCTCACCCCCATACTGTATTTATTTATCTTGCTCCTTTGCACCCCAGTATCTCTACTTGCACATTCATCTTCTGCACATCAATCACTCCAGTGTTTAATTGGTATATTGTATTTACTTCACCACCATGGCCATGACCTCATTTGCACACACTGTATGTAGACTTATTTCTACTGTATTATTGACTGTATGTTTGTTTATTCCATGTGTAACTCTGTGTTGTTGTATGTGTCGAACTGCTTTGCTTTATTCTTGGCCAGGTCGCAGTTGTAAATGAGAACTTGTTCTCAACTAGCCTACCTGGTTAAATAAAGGTGAAATAAAATAAACACTTCATTTTATAACATCAAACCGTTTTTACTGTTAGATGCTTTTATCATAAAGTTGGTTGGACCTTGCTAAAAACACATAGGTCATTTCATTATTCTGTTTTTGTTTATAAAGCCTAACTCAAACTACAATTTACTTAACATCATTGTGTAAATATAGAAACTCTGATTACAACACAGGGTTGGTTAATGCTGGAGACTCCACAGAGCTGGGTAAATCTGTCTTTTCCTATCAGGCCCCTATCATGTGGGATAATCTCCAAGTAACTTTTCATTTGGATGTGTTGTCTCTGGGTCAGTTTAGGAGAAAGGAATTTTTATATTGATAAATGTGGGTTTTTTTTGTATATATAATATTTGCTATTTATTTATTGTCTTTTAAATTGTGTATAATTTTATTTTCTGTATTGTTGTTCCCAGGGCACATTTGCAAATGAGACCTAGGTCAAATATGTGTTTTTCCCCTGGTTAAATAAAAGTTAATAAAAATCGTCTTCCATTCTGTTTTCCTGCAGGGTATTGCAGCGTTGGTGAAGGTTTCAGAAGGGGATCTTAGAAAAGCCATAACCTTTCTTCAAAGTGCTGCACGGCTGAACACAGATAATGAGATCACGGAGAGTGCGGTCATAGAGATAGCAGGGGTGAGTGCTTTTATTGTATATCACTCATCAACAATAGTTGCCTGTTTTATGCACTGCAGCCTAGTCAAAAGAGAGGTATCCAACTTTGCTGACACCTATGCTCACATTCCTCTCTAAGGTTGTTCCTCCCAAGATGATTGACAATTTGCTCAAAATCTGTTACAAGGGAACATTTGAAAAACTAGAGATTGCTGTTCGGGTATGCACATTCACTTTTTATTGCTGCTTCATTACATAGGGATCGAAAATCTAACTGCATGACACTTTTAATGTAGCAGCTTTTTGTCAGACTAATCACCCGGCCATTCTTCCACTTACAGAACATGGTAGATGAGGGCTATGCTGCCACACAGATCATCAACCAGCTACACGAAGCCATCATAGAGGAAGAGCTGAATGACAAGCAGAAGTCTGCCATCACAGAAAAGATGGCAGTAGGTGTTTCAAAATGGCATAACTTACATCAATGTGGCACTTAGTTTACAGTAGTAGTGACTTATTGATTTGTCTAATTTTTCAGGTGGTTGACAAGTGTTTAGTGGATGGTGCAGATGAGTACCTGCAGATGCTGAGTCTGTGTTCTGTGATCATGCAGCAAGCCACTGAGTAACTGACTCCACAACCTCATGGATCATTCCTCTCCATATGCATCTAGACCAACAGCCTTTTCTATACATTTTTGTAGGTTGACTGTATTAAAATGTTAATTGTTTCCTGTAAATACTGTCTTTGTCAATCAGTGCTGTTCAACTCATACTTCAGGGGTCAGTTTTATAGAAACATTTTCACATTTATCATCTGGGCTTTGAGTCAGTTGGGAAACAAACAAGTAACCATATATATATATATATATATAAATTAAGATGGATGCTTCATGGCAGACATGCACATACTGTCCATAATATACGTCATACACACACATCACTTTTCAATGCATTTGAAAAGTAGGATTACAGATGTAACAGATCAACATTGTCAGTCTAGTGTAGTTAATATGTTGACTGCTTCAGCACACTCAGAGAGTGTGACAGGGCGAGAGTCTGCCAGGTCAGGTGGCGCTGTATGTGTACTGCCCTGCTTCTGTGATTCTGGTAGCTGATGGAGGTAATCGCATAGCAAAGACCTCACCGCCTCACCATTGGAGTCATCCAGACATGCAGGAGCTAGGTCACAAGGCAGGGAAAGGCTTTGGCTCGTCTCTTCAAGCCACTTCTCTATAAAGGGATCATTATTCATCTCACACATATTATGTAGAATGCAGCATGCCTGAGTCATCACAGGGATCAGGGCAGCATTGCTGTTGTTGCGCTTTAAGCACTGCCAGCGGGCTTTCAGGCGACGAAAGGTAACCTCAATAGGGGTCCGTGCTTGGCTTAGCTGAGTATTAAATGTACGTTGCTGAGGTGTTAGTTGAGGTGACTCTGGATAACATTTGAGCAGCCAGGTCTGCAAAGGGAAGGCTGCATCACCCAACAGCACATAGCCAAGAGGTTGGCCCATGAGTTTGTGAGGTGTCTTAGGTGACAGTCCCCCTTCTCTCGCCAACATCCATAGTTCAGAGCCCTGCAGTATGGTTGCATCATCAGTGCTGCCTGAAAAGCCTACACGGATGTCCCAGAAGTGACCACGTCCATTCACAACTCCCTGCACCACCGTGGAGGGCCATCCTTTGCTGTTCCAGCCATCACTGGTTTGGCTTTGAGATTTCACAGAAATGTGAAGAGAATCAATGACACCCACACAATGAGGGAAACCCCACTGTGTGTTGAACGCAGCAGCAATTTCCTCTAGCTCCTGTTCACTTGGCTGATGAATGAAGAGTGGCTTCAGCACGGTCACAATGATATTGCATACGTCTCGTACACATTTGATTACTGTGGTGCTGCTCGTGCCAAGTAGGTCACCGATAGAGAGATAGTCCAAGTTGGTGGCCAACCGTAATATAACCATTGCCACGCGTTTCTCCAGAGAGACATGACAGGTAGGGTCTTTTACTTCCGGTCTGAGCTGGTCACAGAGTAGGTCAAATGTGTCCTTGGTCAGATGGAATGTGTTGAGCCAGTCTTGAGGATGGAACTCCTTAGTCACAACCCTCTCCCACCAGTCTGATTTAGGCTCTGCAGGTGAGTAATGTCTCATGGGTGAGGGTCTTGATGGGGAGGATGGTCTTGAAGGTGAGCTTGGTGGTGGCTGAAACTAGAAAAAGATATAGCAATTATGGATATTTGAATTGCCACTTTTTACTCATTGAAAAACTGTTCAAGTTGGGATGTTTGAATCACCTAGGCTATTTGATTTTGGCTTTGAAATACTGCATGTGTTCTCTTGATACAGACACTTGACCTTATGTCAGGTTGATTCCACATCAAATTGTTACTTACTGTATGTGCAAGCCTCTTCATTTTGTTGAGGATATACATTCTATGTCTGATATGCCGTTGGATTTCCATCCGTTTATCCATGATGGCTTTCCTAATCTTCTCTCTACGCCTCATGGACAGATACAGAAGCCTCGACCTCCGTTCCACAACAGCTTTTTTCATAGAACTCTCCATGGCTTAAGTGTCGAATCTAGCTAACGTTACAGCATCAAAATGGAGACATGCATGCAGCTAACTGATATGTTTTCAAGCTCAATTTGAGCTAGATAACGTAACTCATAATTCCATGGGTGTTATCAGCACATCCATGTATTAAGATACATAGATGGCTCTGGTTATGAGTATTATTTGGCTAAACTCTTTGCTTGCTAACCTGTGTTTACTGTTAGCAAAGGAAGTAGCTACGTTGATTAGCTAACCTAACGACATAGCTTATGTGCGTTTTCAGAATTCACCAAACGGACGTTAGCTAGCTGCAGCAGCATTCTTCTCCTCTGGCAACAACGTGTGACTGTTCAGTGTTTTGATTTGAACAGCTTAGCTACGTAAACATTTCCCACAATGCATTGCAATTTGGTCAGTAATATTTTATGCTAGCCGGCTAACGTTAACTAGCTAGCACACAGAACTTGTACTTATTTCATTCTACATTATTGCTCCTCAGTTGCTCGTGAATAAGAGAAAAATTATACTGGTGTGTCCTGACACCTGCACTCGATTTAAAAATATTTACTTCCGTGTCCAAGGCGTTGTGTGTGGTATTTGGTAGCTTATCAGAGTTAACTTAGCTTGCTAACGTTACCAAGCAGACGGGAAGGCTCCCTGTCTATTCTTCCGGACCTTAGTGAAGTTAGCTAGCTATCTATGGTTTAGTGAAACGTCATCGACGTAGACTGAACCCTCGTTTATTTGGTGGTGTTGTTTCTGTTAACTTGGTTAAAAAAAATATCTGGCATGCAATGTGCAGAGGATCAGTGCCAGTAGTAGACTGCTCTTTTAACTGTGGCTTTCCAATCAAGATCCAGCCAGCGAGGCACTACCACTACTATGGACCAAGAGTATCAGCGTCGCCTGCTTCGGCAGATCAACATTCAGAACGAAAACACCAGCCCCATTGTGAGTATTCATTATCATGCCACTCTCGCTTTTATTATATTACTGGGAACATTTCTGAAGTGTTATTAAAAGGAAGGTGTGTCTCACCTAACCAACGTGGTGCAGTGATGACCATACTATTAGAACAATGTTATTTTAAAAGGGCGCTGGCACTTGTTGGTTCTCCATTTACCTGTCATGATTCATCATTAGTCATTATTTTACATGTTGTCATTATACAGAAGGTGACCGAGGTGATGCGAAACCTGACGCCCAACAACTCCCCAATGTCCTCTCCCAGCAAACATGGTGACAGGTTCATCCCATCCCGTGCAGGAGCCAACTGGAACATCAACTTCCACAGGATCAATGTATATGTCACTTAAACCTCTTTAATACCCTATCAATTATAATACATTAACTCACTATAGCTTCTTTTATTGACACATTTAGTCAGCTCATAGAGAAATGTTTATGTGATCTGTGTTTTTAGGAGAATGAGAAATCACCAAGTCAGAATCGAAAAACAAAGGATGCGACATCTGATAGCAGCAAAGGTAAGTTACATAACAAACTATGCCACATCAGATGAAATTACTAACATTTAAGAACGGCATACATTATAGTAGTTAATGTAACTGTGGTTCTGAATTAGCAGATGGGCTGGCCTACTCTGCTTTGCTGAAAAATGAGCTGCTCGGAGCAGGCATTGACAAAGTTCAGGACCCCCAGACAGAGGACAGACGGTTGCAGCCATCCACGCCGGAAAAGAGGAGTCTCTTCAGTGTAAGAATCTCATTTGTTTCCAAGCTACATGAAGTTATTCTGGAGCAAGGTCTGACCCAAATATTTTCCTTTATGTGCAGTACTCTCTCAGTGCTAGGAGCACAACAGATGAGGACAATGGCATCTCTCCCTACTCATTGTCACCTGTCAGTAGCAAAAGGTAAATTCATAAGTTGGTGTCTCTGTAAAGTTGCAGGGTGGTTACTGTTAACTTCAAATCAATGTTTTTTCATTTGGTTTGTTTTCTTTCTGTGCAGTCAGAAGTTGCTACGGTCACCCAGGAAGCAGACTCGTAAAATCTCAAAGATCCCATTCAAGGTCTTGGATGCTCCAGAACTACAGGATGACTTCTACCTCAACCTTGTGGACTGGTCTGCTTTAAATGTGCTGAGTGTTGGCTTAGGCACATGCGTCTATCTCTGGAGTGCCTGCACCAGCCAGGTACTGCTTGTGTGACTAATACATGTGCATATGATTTAATTAGCCTCTCATTACACATGGTGTTCATTTCTATACAAACCCTCAGAGAGCATTGATTTGTCTTTCCAGGTAACTCGTCTGTGTGACTTATCAGTGGAGGGAAATTCTGTTACGTCCGTGGGCTGGTCAGAGAGAGTGAGTTCAACTCCATATAATCTGCCGTTTGTAAATCCCACCATAACACTTTTTACTTGCTCTAGGTGTTTTTTGTGTGTGTGGTTTGCTGACTCCAATGCTGTGCGTTTCTGATTCAGGGCAATCATGTGGCGGTGGGGACTCACAAAGGCTACGTACAGATCTGGGATGCAGCAGCTGGCAAAAAGCTCTTTACACTAGAGGGTCACACTGCTAGAGTTGGTGAGCACTCAGTGGAAATTCCCTGTTATAGATGTAGCATACTAGTTGTTCATTTCATCGGTCTCTCCCTCACCATTCCCATGTCTGATCTTCCACAGGTGCACTGGCATGGAACGCAGACCAGTTGTCATCAGGTAGTCGAGACCGTATGATCCTGCAGAGGGACATTCGCACACCACCTCTCCAGTCTGACCGTCAGTTGCAGGGTCACCGGCAGGAAGTGTGTGGTCTGAAGTGGAGTACAGACCACCAGCTGCTTGCATCTGGGGGCAATGACAATAAGGTATAATAGCATATATCATGACTCTGTGTCCACAACCCTCAGATATGGCTTTTAACATAGATTAGCCAAGTTTACATAACATGACAACCTCACCAACCATGCATGTCTGTTCTGGTTATGGCCTGCATTTCTCTCAGCTGCTTGTGTGGAACCACTCTAGTACGGCACCAGTGCAGCAGTACACGGATCACCTAGCTGCAGTCAAAGCCATCGCCTGGTCCCCCCACCAGCACGGGCTGCTGGCATCTGGGGGAGGAACGGCTGACCGCTGCATTCGCTTCTGGAACACGCTCACCGCACAGCCACTGCAGTGCATGGACACAGGCTCGCAGGTCTGCAACCTGGCATGGTCGAAACATGCCAATGAACTGGTACGTACCACTCAGTGTTGTGATGGTGATCCTATAACGTTATTTAAACCTTGATGGCACTTTGATGGTCTGGTGACACTCTCCCTTTTCTATAGGTCAGCACACATGGTTACTCTCAGAATCAGATCCTGGTGTGGAAATATCCTGCACTCAGTCAAGTAGCCAAGCTTACCGGACACTCGTACAGGGTGCTCTACCTGGTAAGTAACATTGTCTTGTTTTGATGTTCCTAACCTCCTAGCTTTTCCTAATGTTCTGATATTGTCTATCCCCTGCACTATGAAGGCAATGTCTCCTGATGGTGAGGCCATCGTCACAGGGGCTGGTGATGAAACGCTACGCTTCTGGAATCTCTTTAGTAAAACACGGTCAACAAAGGTGCAAAAGTGGAGTTTTTTTCACATTTCTGTACAGTACACACTACACTCAAATCTGCTCTTAAAATTACAGTACGTGTCTATGTTTTACTTTCTTGTTGTCCTGTGATTTTAAATGAACTTTTTCCTCTTTTTATTCAGGAATCGGTGTCAGTTTTAAACCTCTTTACCAGGATAAGATAACGGCAACGCAGGAATGGACTTGGAGTGCCTTGAATTCATCACAACATTCATCAACACAATGCAAAAGAATGACCCAACATGGACATGACATCTTGTCATGGAGGAGGAAAGAACTGTTTTACTTTGCCCAGAAACAAGTGAAACTGGATCATTTTCAGATAGAAAATAATTTGTCCTCAATGTTTTTATGAGATTTTTTTCTATTCATGTACACTTCAATATACAGTTATGCTTTTTCTATGTTGATTTTTGTATTCCATGTCTATGTTGAAAGTATGTGTTAAAGGAGCCTTAAAGTACAATGTAGAGAAATGGATCTACAATTTTAGTTGTTGATTATTTTTTTTTTGCCATTTGAAATTCTATATTTGAATGTTATGTTATATAGACTGGGGCAAATTGTATAATATAATGGGACAATCATGGCAATCCATTTTAAGAAAAACAATTAACTTTTGGAATTAAAAAAATAGCCACTAAATGTGCCAAAGCACTACATTGAATATAGTAGGGTGGAGTAAACAAAACTGAGTAAAATGTGATGTTAAATTGCTGGAACTCAAGAACAAGATATAACAAGAGTATTTCAAAAGAAATGTCTGGTGTTTTCTTAGACTTTACTGAGGTATAGTTCATATAAGGAAATTAGCTAAATAAATAAGTTAGACCCTAATGTATGGATTTCACATGACTGGGAATAAAGAATTGCATCTCTTGGTCACAGACGCCTTAAAAAAAAGTGCCGTGGATCAGAAAACCAGTCAGTATCTGGTGCGACCACCATTTGCCTCATGCAGTGCGACACATCTCCTTCGCATAGAGTTGATCAGGCTGTTGATTGTGGTCTTTGGAATGTTGTCCCACTCCTCTTCAATGGCTGTGCGAAGATTCTGGATATTGGCGGGAACTGGAACACGCTGTCGTACAGGGCTATCCAGAGCAGCCCAAACATGCTAAATGGGTGACATTTCTGGTGAGTGTGCAGGCCATGGAAGAACTGGAACATTTTCAGCTTCTAGGAATCGTGTACAGATCCTTGCGACATGGGGCCTTGCATTATCATGATGAAACATGAGGTGATGGTGGCGAATGAATGGTACAGCAATGGGCCTCAGGATCATGTCACGGTATCTACATTCAAATTTACATTAATAAAATGCGCTTGTGTTTGTTCTATGTTTTATAGACTGGGGCAAACATGCACAGCTTATGCCTGCCCATACCATAACCACACTGCTACCATGGGGTAGTCTGTAAACAACGTTTACATCAGCAAACCTCTCATCCACACGACGGCATACACACCAGCTGCCCGGTACAGTTGAAACCAGGCTTTATCTGTAAAGAGCACACTTCGAAGGTGAGCATTTGCCCACTGAGGTCGGTTACGATGCCGATCTGCAGTCAGGTCAAGACCCTGGTGAGGATGACGAGCATGCAGATGAGCTTCCTTGAGACGGTTTCTGACAGTTTGTGCTGAAATTCTTTGGTTATGCAAACCCACCGTTTCATCAGATGTCCGGGTGGCTCGTCTCAGACCATCCCGCAGGTGAAGAAGTCGGATGTGGAAATTCTGGGCTGGCATGGTTACACGTGGTCTGCGGTTGGGAGGCCGGTTGGATGTACTGCCAAATTCTTTAAAACAATGCTTATGGTAGGTAGAGAAATTAATATTGAATTCTCTCCCAATAGCTTGGGTGGACATTTCTGCATTCAGCATGCCAATTGCACACTCCTTCAAAACTTGAGACACCTGTGGCATTGTATTGTGTGACAAAACTGCACATTTTAGAGTGGCCTTTTATTGTCCCCAGCACAAGGTGCACCTGTGTAATGATCATGCTGTTTAATCAGCTTCTTGATATGCCACACCTGTCAGGTGAATGGATTATCTTGGCAAAGTAGAAACACTCACCAACAGGGATGTAAACACATTTTTGCACAAAAAAATGAGATAAATAAGCTTTACATGCATTCTGGGATCTTTTATTACAGCTCATGAAACATGGGTCCAACATGTGTTTATATTTTTGTTCAGTATACTTTTTAAATGTGCATCTGTCGTCATGAGACAATCTAAACAACCATCTGGTTTTGGCCTATTAGCATGGCCGGCCCTCCCATTAGGCAAGATTAGGCCCCAGCCTATGGTGGCACTTCAATTTGGGGCGGCATTTTGACAATTTGGCTGCCGGCGCCACCAGCGCATAGCCTTGCTGCAGTTCAACTAGTATTGGACTTGATAGACTACAATGAGCACATTATGGAAGATAGCATTATTTTATTTGTAGACTTTTACAAGGCATTTGATACAGTTGAACATCATTTTCTTTTTGAGACTCTTAGATTTTTTGGTTTTGATCAATATTTTCAAAGTGTAATTAACACACTTTACAATATTAGTTACAGCTCTGTTAAATTATCCCATGGAACTTCACAAAGATTCGACATTAGACGTGGAGTTAAACAAGGATGCCCAATTTCTCCTTTCTTATTTGTCAAACAAGTTATGGCACATCATATAAATAAGGATAGTTTTAGGGGTATTCAGATACAAGACAAAAAGATAAAATGTTCACAATTGGCTGACGACACCACCTTTTTTTTGAAAGATCATAATGAAGTCAGGAAAGCTATTGAGTGTATTAATGCCTTCTCACATGTATCAGGTTTATCTCTGAATATTAGGAAATGTCAATTATTTGCGTTGAAAAGATGTGACTTAAAACTCAGTATGTAATATCCCTTTAAAAGATGTGATCACATATCTTGCTATTAAAGTTAGCAAAGATCAGAAAGAAAGTGCCAACTTAAATTTCTCTCCTATTGTAGAGAAAACTGGTAAGAGATTTAACTCCTGGTTATTAATAGATCTTTCTTTTTCTTGACGTGCACTTTTATCAAAATCTGAAGGTCTGTCCCGATTAGTTTATATCTCCCTTGGATGTTCCTCTGTCAGTAACTAAGATGGTTGATACTAAATGATTTAACTTCATGTGGAGGAATAAACCTCATTATTTAAGAAAAGCGGTAATATGTAGCACCCAAAGTGAGGGAGGGTTGAATGCTCTGGATTTTAAAACCTGTAGTATAATATTTAAGATTAAATGGATACAAAACTATTTAAGAAATAAGGATTGCATTTGGAATATCATCCCTAATGTAATATTCCAACAGATTGGTGGTCTAGAATTCTTACTGAAATGCACCTTTGATATGGGTAAAATCCCTGTTAAGCTTGCAAACTTTCATAAACAAGTACTGCTAACTTGGAACCTCATGTACAAACACAATTTTCCCCCACATTGGTATACAATCTGGAATAATAAAGACATAAATACAAAAACAAGTCTTTATTTTTCCAGAACTGGTTTGACAACAACATTATTTGGGTTAAACAATTATTGAATAATGATGGACAATTATATGATTATCCAGAATTTATTAGAACACACAATGTTACATTCACTCCTGAGGAGTATCAAATTGTTGTTAGAGTTGTCCCTAAAGGTGCTATTCTTCTTTTAGGAGAATATAACAATACTCAAAGTGCAACTGTTGAGGATTTTGTAGCCTCAATACAATTAGAAGGAATTGACATTTTAAACTATAAATGTAATAACATGTATATAAGGAAACTATGTCAATATGTTACTATTCCCTCTGCCAAAATGTACTGGAATGCAGCCCTGGGACAAGTGAACTGGAACAAAGTTTTGTTGTTATCTGGTAAATATTGTATATCTAATAAGGTGAAAGAAGTATCATACAAACTCATTCATAGAATCTACCCTGTACAGACCTTTATTATACACAGATTTAAAATAGCTATTGATAACAAATGTGTATTTTGTGGTTGTGAACCAGAAACTCTTGACCATTTATTTTGGGACTGTTCTTATGTCAGAAGATTTTGGAGTGAGTTCGAAGATTTTATTTTAAAATAAACGACTATTAATGTTAATTTGAAAGACTGATATGTTTTATTTTGATCCAAATGATATGGACCCTGATTTAACTTTCATTGTTCATTTGTTTATCTTTCATGGAAGATTCTTTGTCCATAGAATGAAGTGGGCAGAGAACAAACCCCTCTTCACATTATTTAAGATAGAATTTAAATATTATTTTGAAATGATCAGTAAATGTAAAAACAAAAAAGCAATACGCACCATAAAAGTATTTAACAAATTGAAAATGAATCTTGATATGTAATACCCCTGTCTGTTAGGTTTATGTACGCTTGTTTGTAAATCTTGTAAAAAAATGTATTTGTTGTGTGCATACATTTTTTTTTAAAGCAAGTTTAAATCAACAACAACAAAAAGGCTTGCTGCACTTCCCGCCCCCACCCCATTCCCGCTTCTCCCGAAGTTCACTCCCACTATCCTTGGTAGCTATGGTGATGCGTGTGTTTATATGGGATTATCCAATTGTGAAACATTAACAAAAATGAATCTGCCAATTAAATGATTGGATTTTTATTTTGTTTGTGTGTGACGAAAACGATTAGTGATTAAGGCAGTAGCCTAACCTAGCTTGTTAACGTTAGCTAGCTACTACTAGTGGATATTATTTTAGCTAAAAGTAATCTATAGAGATTTGAAACAATTTGCTATCATGTCTAAGAGACAAAAACTATCAGGAAGCGAATATTTAAAAAAACAATGAGAAAAGAGGCACAATCTCAAACCAAAGACAAATTCGCTGGTGAAATTGATCAGCGTGCAGCAATGTCCATCAGCTGGTGTGGAGAATTACAAGCCTACTAGGACAGGCCATTCATTCGCCGAGAATGACGAGCCCCAGTTCGCTGATCCTAGCAGCGAAGAGGGCAAACCGGAGGAGTCCGAGCCATGCACTTCCACCAATGATTAAAGCTCTCTGGCTGGACAAGAACAGGTGGTCGCACCAGGCCTGGCCACATCTCCAAACAATGCCGGCGAAGACCCTACTATCTTGGACCCAGACTCAGATTCGTCGCTCCCCGTCCCAGATGACAGTGGTGGTGCTGCTGCTAAATCCGAACTCCCAGACAAAAAAACATAAAAGATCCCGGTGAGTGGCCAAAATATAGGAATGGATCTTTAAGGGATATGTTAGTGCAGGCTGCGCCACATCAGGATAAGCAGGGGAATTTCCCAAGAGATGAGGGACAATGAAAGTTTTCTGTGGCCCACTACAATAGGAGGATGGAGAATTGGGAGAGACCAAGGCTTGTCTATTCCAAGCAAAACGATGCAGCCTCCTGTTTTTGCTGCAAACCTTTTTCATACGAGTGCAAATCTGCACTGGTCAGGGATGGAACCAGGGACTGGAAGAATCTGTGCCACCTCCTCAGCTCGCATGAGAAGTCGCATGACCACCTAGATAGTTTCCAGAGGTGGAAGGAGCTGGAGATCAGGCTGGTGTCCAAGCAAAATCAGATGATTTGATTTCAGGACCATGTACAGCTCCCGAGAGAAAACACATCAGCACCACAACAGAGGAAAGCGGAAACTCTAGGTGGAGACAAAATAAATAAAATGTTGAAATTGATGTTGGGCAATCAAATTCGATATTTAAATAAACTAAATTCGTTAAGGCTGGGTCATTGACATAAAGCTTATTTTACACTACTCCAGCGAAACGAGGCTAGCCATGCATTTCTGAAAGCAGTTGTTTCCAAAGCTCAAATGATCTTACTCTGTTTTACAGTTCCACAGAAATATTAAAATATATGTTAAATATGTTATATAAAAGTGTTATTTTTATTGTAATTGTAACAATTATGGGGTCATGCCATGTGTGATATGGGGTCATGCCATCAGCACTGAGACTGCACTCGTGAAGGTGTTAATTACCTGATAATGGTGTCAGACCAACGCTCTGCATCTGTCCTCGTGCTCCTCGACCTTAGTGCTGCTTTTGATACCATCGATCACCAGATTCTTTTGGAGAGATTGGAAACCCAAATTGATCTACACGGACAAGTTCTGGCCTGGTTTAGATCTTATCTGTCGGAAAGATATCAGTTTGTCTCTGTGGATGGTTTGTCTTCTGACATATCAACTGTAAATTTCTGTGTTCCTCAAGGTTCTGTTTTAGGTCCACTATTGTTTTCACTATATATTTTACCTCTTGGTGATGTCATTCGGAAACCTAATGTTAACTACCACTGCTATGCGGACGATACACAGCTGTACATTTCGATGAAACATGGTGAAGCCCCAAAATTGCTCTCCCTGGAAGCCTATATTTCAGACATAAGGAAGTGGATAGCGGCAAATGTTTTACTTTTAAACTCGGACAAAACAGAGATGCTAGTTCTAGGTCCCAAGAAAGAAAGAGATCTGTTGGATCTGACAATTAATCTTGATGGTTGTACAGTCATCTCAAATAAAACTGTGAAGGACCTCGGCGTTACTCTGGACCCTGATCTCTCTTTTGACGAACATATCAAGAATATTTCAAGGACAGCTTTTTTCCATCTTTGTAACATTGCAAAAATCTGAAACTTTCTGTCCAAAAATGATGCAGAAAAATGTATCCATGCTTTTGTCACTTCTAGATTAGACTACTGCAATGCTCTACTTTCCGGCTACCCGGATAAAGCACTAAATAAACGTCAGTTAGTGCTAAACACGGCTTCTAGAATCTTGACTAGAACCAAAAAAATTGATCATATTACTCCAGTGCTAGATTCTCTACACTGGCTTCCTGTTAAGGCTAGGGCTGATTTCAAGGTTTTACTGCTAACCTACAAAGCATTAAATGGGCTTGCTCCTACCTATCTTTCCGATTTGGTCCTGCCGTACATACCTACACATAGGCTATGGTCACAAGACCCAGGCCTCCTTATTGTCCCTAGAATTTCTAAGCAAACTGCTGGAGGCAGAGCTTTCTCCTATAGAGCTCCATTTTTATGGAATGGTCTGCCTATCCATGTGAGAGAATGGCAGACTCTGTCTCGACCTTTAAGTTTTTATTGAAGACTCATATCTTCAGCAGGTCCTATGATTGAGTGTAGTTTGGCCCAGGGGTGTGAAGATGAATGGAAAGGCACTGGAGCACCAAACCACCCTTGCTGTCTCTGCCTGGCCGGTTCCCCTCTCTCCACTGGGATTCTCTGCCTCTAACCCTAATACGGAGGCTGAGTCACTGGCTTACTGGTGCTCTTCCATGTGTCACTTGAGTGGGTTGAGTCACTGACGTGATCTGGTCCGGGTTGGCGCCCCCCTCGGGGTCGTGCCGTGGGGGAGATCTTCATGGGCTATACTCGGCCTTGTCTCAGGGTAGTAGGTTGGTGGTTGAAGATATCCCTCTAGTGGTGTGGGGGCTGTGCTTTGGCAAAGTGGGTGCTGTACAAATCAAATGAATTATAATATTGTTTAGTGCAGTGACAACAATGGTGGTGTTCATTCACTTGGAGGTCAAGGTGGAGGTCAATGTGTTTATGTGTCGGGGGGCTAGGGTCAGTCTGTTATATTTGGAGTATTTCTCCTGTCTCTTCCGGTGTCCTGTATGAATTTAAGTATGCTCCCTCTAATTCTCTCTCTCTTTTCTCTCTCTCTTCTTTTGGAGAACCTGAGCCCTAGGACCATGCCTAAGGACTACCTGGCCTGATGACTCCTTGCTGCTCCAGTTTCAACTGTTCTGCCTGTGGCTATGGAACCCTGACCTGTTCACTGGACGTGCTACCTTGTCCCGGACCTGCAGTTTTGGACTCTCTCTCTACCGCACCTGCTGTCTCTGACTCTGATTGATCGGCTATGAAAAGCCAACTGACATTTACTCCTGAGGTGCTTTCCTGTTGCACCCAAAACAACCACTGTGATTATTATTATCTGACCCGCTTGTCATCTATGAACGTTCGAACATCTTGGCCATGTTCTGTTATAATCTCTACCCAGAAGAGGACTGCCAATCCCTCAGAGCCTGGTTCCTCTCTAGGTTTCTTCCTAGGTTCTGGACTTTCAGGGAGTTTTTCCTAGCCACTGTGCTTCTACATCTGCATTGCTTGCTGTTTAGGTTTTTAGGCTGGGTTTCTGTACAGCACTTTGTGACATCGGCTGATGTAAAAAGGGCTTTATAAATACATTGTATTGATTGATTTTTTTTAACAGGTGGGATATTATTAATGAGAAACTTGTTTTCCTACTATAGGTAGGTTGCATAATGATATCAACATTGTAACTCTCCAATGCAGGGGTTAAATATAATTAGAGCTTATTTCTTTATCTTCCCAAAAATTTGTAGTAAACCTACCTGTTCGACAGACACAATTATCCTGTCCATCGATGTCGTTATAGCCAAATACTCCAATACTGACTAAATACCTGTGTCTGGGAAGGGCTTGGTGTGTTTCTACACCTGCATTGCTTGCTGTTTGGGGTTTTAGGCTGGGTTTCTGTACAGCACTTTGTGATATCAGCTTATGTAAGAAGGGCTATATAAATACATTTGATTTGATTTTGACTAAAACCAGGGCTCGAATTGAGTGAGGGTATCACATACCCTTTGTTAAATAAAAGGGCAAAAATTAAAATCGATTGTTTGCTTTCTATTTTGAAATAAATACATAAAACGTATCCAGATTACATAAAGCGTTCTATAACAATGCTTAACTCTGATGCTCTAAAATGACTGTGAAAGACGTGACTCCGATGCATACAGGGATATATTGATTCCTCTCTATGACAATCTGAAGCTAAACTCCAGCCTATAATATTCGAGCAGATAAAAAATATATACTTTGCTATTCTGTCCCTATAAACTGAGCTTTTCTCTTCCCGAAATGAGAAAAAGATGAAGATACGGAGGAGTACTCAGCATTTGAAGCTTACAGTTTTCTGCGTCAGTAGAGCCTGTCTGGGTGGAAAGGTAACTTCTGAAAGTTCCATGCTTAGATTCATAAGGATGTCTAAGATGTCATTGTTTTTGTCTCGCCTAGGGCGGCAGAACATCCAGGGCATTGGTGATTTTATCAATGTAATCAGAAAAAAAATATTTGGCTATGTTATTGTCATTGAACTGATAATATAGCCTACTAACCAGATGTGTTAAATTGTTTAATTTGTAGCATAGGCCTATTAATTGGGCTGCTATTATGTTCTGCTCCTCCGACTTTTAGCTGAGAAAAAGATTGGCCCAAGCCCAAACCTGGGGGGGGGGGGGGGCAGATTTTTATCTCGCCTAGGGCGGCAGAACGTCCAGGACCGGCCCTGCCAATTAGGTCTTTATTATTATTTGCCATATGTCTGAAAATAATGTATATATTTATACGGAATGGTGAAGTGGATGAAAGCTGCTGTGTCGCTCTGACTATCTTATTGAGGGGAAAATGTACTTACTCTGATGTGGTTGTCCCGCCTAGCTATTCTATAATTAATGCACTAACTTTAAGTCGTTCTGGATAAAAGCGTCTGCTAAATTACTCAAATGTAAGTTTCCCATTTTGTGTAACATTTCCGTATTCATTACTGAAACCGTTTGAGAATCGAACAGAGCAAACCGAGAATTCTGAATAGACAAATCCAGGTAGATCTCGTCTCGTTTCGTTCAGTTTGCTTCCGTTTAAGAAATGTTTTGCAACAGAATCGGCGTAATGTTGTAGAACGTTAGACGTACTATTTGTCCTGTTTCAGAACGTAAGCAAACGTCACCGGATATGCTGCAGAGCGGGAAATTGAACGGGCGGAAAAATAACAATCGCCCAACTGAGCAAAGTAGGATAGCTAACTTTTCTTGACATCTTTTTGACAGTCAATCACTTGGAAACAAATCTAATTAGCCATCGTACTATTACAGCCACCTGTCAAGCTAAGGTGTACTTGCTAGTATTCGATTTTGGTGAGCATTATTGAGCTGGATAGCTAGCTTGCTAACGCCTCGCTTGTTTTGTCTAGAGGATGGGAGACAGGACCCTGCTGCGGGAACTAAAGCGGTGGGCGATTGAAGAATTTAATCTACCAACCCAAAGTCTCCCAAACGACAACTACTTTAAAACGTGCGTAACGTCATTCATAAATGTCCAATTTAACGTACATGCACCTTTCTTTGGCCTTGTTGAGCTATTCCTTTTTGTCTTGGTAGCAATTCTAACTACAGTCTTTCATATCGGCAGTTGCAGACTAATTAAAACAATTTGTCCCAACATTGAGTTAACCCAAGTAACGTTAAGTATATTGATGTTTGTTTTGATTCAGGTTATGTGTTGGCCCAGGTGCCTCTATATGGAGATATGTCACACAACATATTTTCAATCAGAGGTGGGTATGCAGACAGGTTTTTACAACCTTATTTCTTATACTTCCTAGTGTTTCTAGCAATTATTTGTAGTAACTAGGTCAACTATTGTCGTTTTGTCCTAATACGTTTGTTCTTCCAATATATTCGTCTATTCCTTTGTCTTTTCAGGAATGTAAGGGTTATGCGTGGAAATCTCCAATGGTATCCTTTATTTTTGGTGTCTTGAGTTATCTACAAATGTGATAATTTCACTGTCTCTGAGATGACACCAACTCTTGATAGGATAACTGCCTAATTTCTCTGACAATAATATGACACACAGGTTTTGTTGTATGTACAGTTGTACAAGCCTTGACGTTGTGATCTCTCAGGTACAAAGTTCTGCACGATAAGGAGGTACAACCATATTTCTCTAAACAAATGTCTAGATAGTTTGATAGTCTTAAAAATGTGATACTGTAGCAATGTGTTAGCGTTATGTTTTCTGTGTGCTCATTCTTTTACATTATTGTATGTACACATTTGCAGTTGAAACGGGTAGTGGGGCAGAGTGATGCTGCTAAGCGGTTTGAGCTTCAGGAGCAGATAGAGGAGCTGAGAGTAGAACTAAACCACCTGGACTCTCAAATCAATGGGACTGAAGCACAGCTGGTTACTGAGGGTGAGCATTTGATCAAATATAGAATTTTTTTCTACATACCACATCCTAAAATGTGGTAGGTCTGTATATGTGGATGTCCTCTTTCGCCTTGACGCATTGTACTCTGTAATCCCTTTGTATTGAGTAGAGGAGTCCATTAACCGGAGCTGGGAGATGGTGGAGGAGAACCAATGCAGGGAGCTGCTTTTACAGGCTTTTAAGCAGCGCTGCATGAAGGAGCGCCACTCTCTTTCAGAGGATATCCACAAGATCAGTGGGCACTCTCAGGTTCTGGAGCAGCTGTCTAGGTGTGCTTGCTAGAGCCTCTGCCGTTTACCCTTACCATTACTTACCACACTTCCACATGCATTTGACGCCTCAAGCTAACCCTAAATCCATTCTTTACTTTTGGTGTGTTTTGCAGGAGGGCAGAGATGAAGGTGGTGTTTGGAAATGAAACCTCCAATAGCAGTGGGGACCATCTCAATCCATCAGGAGCAGAGCCTAAGGTTCTGGTAAGTGCTTTACTATATTTTATTACTTATATGATAGTCTTCGAAGTGATGGTTTTGCATTTTACCGGTCTTGTTTATTTTTCCCCTTAGCGTAACGTCAGAGAGTTGTGTGATGAAAGACTCCAGTTCTTCCAGTCTTTGCAAGAGAGTGAACTGAACATGACATCTTCCACTGCCACACAGTAAGAATCATCAGATGGTTTTATATAGGAACTGGAGTTATCCATGGGATACTTCTATTGCTAAATCATTGTTGTCTCTCTCTCTTCAGCTTGACACGTGAACAGAGAACTGCACTATTTCGGCATTGGTTAAGTGCTGTGGAGGTAAGTTGCATTGTTTGCACTTAGTTAGTTACATCATGATCTGTTTCATATTTTCTTCATGTGAGTGAGAATCATATTGTTATTTTTTTTAATCTCATCAGGGCTTGTTGCAATGCTATCCTCCGAACCAAGTGCTGTCAGCCTTGCAGTACCTGGCCTTGGGACAGGAAATGACATTGGAGGAGATGCTTGCCTCTTTGGATGTGGCTCGTGATGTTGCTGCATTACGGTAAATGGTTAAAAAAAATATACATGTAAAGTTTTGTTGTATTTTAACCCCTTTTCTCCACAATTTTGATCTTGTCTCATCGTTGCAACTCGGGAGGCGAAGGTTGAGTCATGCGTCCTCTGAAACATGACCCACCAAACTGCACTTCTTAACACCCACCCGCTTAACCCAGAAGCCAGCCGCACCAATGTGCCGGAGGAAACACCGTTCAACTGACGACCTATGTCAGCCTGCAGGCACCCGACCCACCACTAGGAGTCGTTAGAGCGCGATGAGCCAAGTAAAGCCCCCCTGGCCAAACCCTCCCCTGACCTGGAAGACGCTGGGCCAATTGTGCGCCACCCTATGGGACTCCCGATCACAGCCGGTTGTGATACAGCCCGGGATCGAACCCGGGTCTGTAGTGACACCTATAGCACTGCAAAGCAGTGCCTTAGACCGCTGTGCCACTCAGGAGGCCGATAAATGGTTAAATTGATAAGAAAGTTAGCTGGACAAAAATATCTGCATGGATTTGAATTATAGGGGCAAATGTATCTGTTTAATTTTAGGTTTCGCTACGAGAGTAATCACCTGCCGGACATCTCAAAAGAAGAGGAAGAGCTACCACCCGTTAAGAGTCTTTTACAGGTGCTTTACACGTTTCCGTTTACACTAAAATACCAACATGGGGCCAAGACACTGCATAGGCTGGAACAGTAATATATGTGTGATCTTTTTGCAGTCAGCCTGGGAGGAGGTGGAACAGAGTCTGATGGAACTGGCTCAGACACGGTCACGAATTCAACTGCTCCAGACCCAGCTTCATGCCCGAAAGAAAGAGGCACAGTTAGAGCTGATTGGCGGGGAATCTCAGACCGAAGCCCTGTCACAGTAAATCTGCACAATCGATTGACTTCTTCCACATCATTTACATGACATTTACATGTCATCAATGAACATGCTCAGCCTCTAAACTAGTCATGTCAATTCATCAGAAGACTTTGGTTTGTTGTCTGTATCTATTGTTTGTGATGCTCTTTACTCTTTCCCAGTTTAAAACCTCTTTTCTCCCATGTTTCCGTCCTGCTCAGGTCAGTGTTTAAGCTGGAGATGCAGTGTGGGATTCAGGCAGCAGTGAGAAATAGTTTGCGGGACCAGTGTGTTCAAATGGAGCAGCATGCCAGGGACCGACAGGAGGACCTCCGCAACCTACGGAGCCAATGGCAAAACATCATGGACTTCAGACAGCTTGGGGTGAGAACCTGCCATCATTAAAACTGTGTACTTTTGTGTCTTCCACGCACACCACAGCATTTCATCACTTGCCACACATTTACCTCAATCTCACACAAATGATCAAGGAACCTACCAGGTACAACCCTAAATCTGTAAACATGGGGACCCACATAGATATCATCGTGACAAACTTGCCGTCAAATTACACCTCTGCTGTCTTCAACCAGGATCTCAGCGATCACTGCCTCATTGCCTGCGTGCGTAATGGGTCTGCGGTCAAACGCCCACCCCTCATCACTGTCAAACGCTCCCAAAAATACTTCAGCGAGCAGGCCTTTCTAATTGACCTGGCCCGGGTATCCTGGAAGGATGTTGACCTCATCCCGTCAGTAGAGGATGCCTGGTTGTTCTTTAAAAGTTATTTCCTCACCACCTTAAATAAGCATGCTCAGTTAAAAAAATGTAGAACTAAGAACAGATATAGCCCCTGGTTCACTCCTGACTTGACTGCCCTTGACCAGCACAAAAACATCCTTTGGCGTACTGCATTAGCATTGAATAGTCCCCGCGATATGCAACTTTTTAAGGAAGTCAGGAACCAATATACACAGTCAGTTAGGAAAGCAAAGGCTAACTCTTTCAAACAGAAATTTGCATCCTGTAGCACTAATTCCATTAAGTTTGAATAAAAGCACCTCCTCCCAGCTGCCCACTGCACTGAGGCTAGGAAACACTGTCACCACCGATATATCTACGATAATCGAGAATTTCAATAAGCATTTTTCTACGGCCGGCCATGCTTTCCACCTGGCTACCCCTAACCCAGCCAACAGCTCTGCACCCCCCGCAGCAACCTGCCCAAGACCCCCCCGCTTCTCCTTCACCCAAATCCAGATAGCTGATGTTCTTAAAGAGCTGCAAAATCTGGACCCATACAAATCAGCTGGGCTAGACAATCTGGACCCTCTCTTTCTAAAATTGTCTGCCGCAATTGTTGCAACCCCTATTACTAGCCTGTTCAACCTCTCTTTCGTATCGTCTGAGATCCCCAAAGATTGGAAAGCTGCCGCGGTCGTCCCCCTCTTTAAAGGGGGAGACACTCTAGACCCAAACTGCTACAGACCTATATCCATCCTGCCCTGCCTTTCTAAAGTCTTTGAAAGCCAAGTTAACAAACAGATCACTGACCATTTCGAATCCCACCGTACCTTCTCCGCTATGCAATCTGGTTTCCGAGCTGGTCATGGGTGCACCTCAGCCACGCTCAAGGTCCTAAACGATATCATAACCGCCATCAATAAAAGACAGTACTTTGCAGCTTTCTTCATCGACCTGGCCAAGGCTTTCGACTCTGTCAATCACAGAATTCTTATTGGCAGACTCAACAGCTTTGGTTTCTCAAATGACTGCCTCGCCTGGTTCACCAACTACTTCTCTGATAGAGTTCAGTGTGTCAAATCGGAGGGAATGTTGTCCGGACCTCTGGCAGTCTCTATGGGGGTGCCACAGGTTTCAATTCTCGGCCGACTCTTTTCTCTGTATACATCAATGATGTTGCTCTTGCTGCTGGTGATTCTCTGATCCACCTCTACGCAGACGACACCATTCTGTATATATCTGGCCCTTCTTTTGACACTGCTAGCATACCTCAAAACGAGCTTCAACGCCATACAACAGTCCTTCTGTGGCCTCCAACTGCTTTTAAATGCTAGTAAAACTAAGTGCGTGCTCTTCAACCGATCGCTGCCCACCCGACTAGCATCACTACTCTGGACGGTTCTGACTTAGAATATGTGGACAAATACAAATACCTAGGTGTCTGGCTAGACTGTAAACTCTCCTTCCAGACTCACATTAAGCATCTCCAATCCAAAATTACATCTAGAATCGGCTTCCTATTTCGCAACAAAGCCTCCTTCACTCGTGCTGCCAAACATACCCTCGTAAAACTGACTATCCTACCGATCCTTGACTTCGGCGATGTCATTTACAAAATAGCTTCCAACACTCTACTCAACAAATTTCATGCAGTCTATCACAGTGCCATCCGTTTTGTCACTAAAGCTCCACATACTACCCACCACTGCGACCTGTATGCTCTCGTTGGCTGGCCCTCACTACGTATCCGTCGCCTGACCCACTGGCTCCAGGTCATCTATAAGCCTTTGCTAGGTAAAGCCCCGCCTTATCTCAGCTCACTGGTCATCATAGCAACACCCACCCGTAGCACGCGCTCCAGCAGGTATATTTCACTGGTCATCCCCAAAGCCAGCACCTACTTTGGCCGCCTTTCCTTCCAGTTCTCTGCTGCCAGTGACTGGAACGAATTGCAAAAGTCACTGAAGCTGGAGACTTTTATCTCCCTCACTAACTATAAGCATCCCCTGTCAGAGCAGCTTACCAATCACTGCACCTAGCCCATCTGTAAATAGCTCAACCAACTACCTCATCCCCATATTGTTATTTTTTTGCCCCTTTGCACTCCAGTATCTCTACTTGCACATCTATCACTCCAGTGTTAATGCTAAATTGTAATTATCTCGCCACTATGGCCTATTTATTGCCTTTCCTCCCTCCTCTTACTACATTTGCACACACTGTATATAGATTTTTCTATTGTGTTATTGACTGTACGTTTGTCTATCCCATGTGTAACTGTGTTGTTGTTTTTGTCGCACTGCTTTGCTATATCTTGGCCAGGTCGCAGTTGTAAATGAGAACTTGTTCTCAAATGGCCTACCTGGTTAAATAAAGGTAAAAAACGAAATGTGACACACTTTTTTCATGTTTTTCTTTATAGGATGTCAGGCAGGAACAGATAAGAGGTCTGATCAAGGGGAACTCAATAGCTAAGACTGAACTGACTCGTGTCCACAAAGAGGTATGCCCACTATGCTGCTGTGTACTGTAATACATAGTGTAAACAGTGGCCATCTAACTTGACCTTTTCTTCTCACCTGTCTGACCTGAGATTGGACAGTTTGTCCAGGGAAAGCTGGTTCCCCAGTTTGCTAAAGTTCTTTCAGCGGCCAATAGGCTTCGCAACTCTGTGTCCCAGGAGGCCAGACAGTTTGGAAACGTGTCACTATTGACACTTGACCGCAGGATCATTGAAGGGTAAGTGCTTCATATTTGTTCGTGTTTGATGGGTGAGAGGCGTTATCCTTCTAATCACTATTTGGTCTGGATGAGAAAAAATGCTCAAAGGGACATTTTTCAGATGGTTAAGTTTTGTAAACTGCTATATATATTTCAGCGAGCAGAGAATTCCAGCTGCATGGTTGTCTATCCATCGTTTGCATTCCTTGCCCTTCCACAATCTGTGTCAAAGCCTGGCTTTCCCAATGTATCGGGTGAGTCCCAGCTTATTATTCCATGACCATTTATGCACCTAGTGGTTTGCTTCTTGCTCTTATCCTCTTGTTTATTTATATATTGTCTGTTTTTTGCCTGCTTTATGGTTCTCTGCCAGGCCCCTGAGGAACTGTACACCCAAGCTCTATCCCAGCATCTGGAGCTTCGATTTCTGCGTCGTTTGCTGCAATTGCACTCCTCCTCTTTAACAAATGTGGAGAAGCAGGGAGCACTGCTTCCTGCACCTGACCAACAAGGTACAGATCTTCTATAGAGTTCAAAGATGCAAACTAACAAATGGGAGAGCTCGATGCCATCCAATCAGATGCCAATCAAACTGTATCACTCATCTTTACCTAGTTACCCAAAGGCAGATTATGCGATCGTACGTTTGATCTCTTCATCTCGCTTTCATCTCCCTCTTATGTATTCCTCCTTAGCCCTCCTGCTACGTGTCCTGGAGGAAGACAAGGAGCTGCTTAAGTCTTTATTGCCCAAGGTTCGGGAGCTTGCCCAGCGCTGCTCACAGGGCCTTTGTTATGGGTATCAGGTCAAGACTGCAATTTCCCATTGGTAAGTGCTACCATCAACACTTTCTCCCATATAACTCTTACTCATATTGAACCTCCATATTATTCACCAGCTACTATTGACAATTCACCTTTTTCTTCTGTGTTCTTTCTGTGCAGGTGGGATCAGCCTGCTCAGTTTGCTCTGCCTGACATACGTAAGGGGGGACTGACTTTTCAGCAGTGGCTACAGAGGTGGAAATTTGCAGCTAAGGCTTCTTGATGAGCTCCCTAGAAAATAAAGACAAGACTGAAGTGCATAGATACCCAGCAAACAGGATGTCCAGGGGACCATGACACAACCTGCTGAAGTTCTGGGGACATCTTAATGACTAATTTCTGTTTGCAGCGTATGCACCAAGGTGAATTTTAGAGAACAATACTGTTCTTTGTAGTACTAAAACTACAATTTTATTCCCACTGACATTAATTTACAATATTGTTTGTTTCTCACATCTTCTTTTTGCTAAACATGATGCCATTCAATCTGTATCACATGTAAATTGCTATTGTTTTTATGCCATTAAATGAACTTTGCCTGCACCTTATCTCTGTTTTAATGCGCTTGACGGTTAATCTCAATCACAAATGTAATCCTATTTGACCAAGACAGTTGCATTAGTTGTTATCCATATGACCATGTTATTGACAATACAGACAAATACTTTTTTGTTGATAGAGGAATAGATTGTTGAAATAAATGAGTGTTCCATATAGGACCACTTTGTTCATGGTGTGGTTTTGCAATGTCTGTGAGCTGTAGTTGTATGAATAATCCTAATATCCTGTGTTTATTATTGGCAACTAGCTATATTCAGGACTTGTTCTTGACACATGGAATGGTTTTCTGTGTGATTTGCATTGTTTGACCAATTTTATGGCACGCCCTGTACTTTCCTTCCCAGTTGATGAGAGGCAGGCAGTCAAATGACATTGCTCACACCGGTCATATCTCGATCTTTGCAAGTGGAGGCATTCGTAAAAATATGCCTATTATACGTGCAACGTGAACACTTATGTACAAATTTGTCCTCTAGTCTGCGTATGAAGGTGTGAAAATTGAAAAAGGACTGTACTGTTATATTGAACGATGATGCAGAACCATCCCGAGCCCGACTCGAATTATGCTGCGTTCATAACCAAGTGGGAAGGTGGTATTTACCTTATTCAACTGGGACAGACCACACGAACGACCCTTCCAACTGGTAATTACTAGTATATCATCCCTGAGCGCGGCTTCTCCCACATACAGATCTCTGAAGTCACCCACTAAGGAAATTATCTCGATAACAGCATTTTCGCAGTTAAATGTAACACAACATATAAATCATAATTGTTTACAAGCATGATAGCTGTACCTTTCGTTTATGGTTGAAGTAGCTTGTTGGCCATTAGCCAATCTGCATTTCTCAACGAGTTGAAGGCACGTGAATGCATCCAATTGGTAATAACCACCTTCCCACTTTGTTTTGAACATATCATTATGAAGCAGACTCCACCCCTTTCTCCATGCGTCTGCGCACTGATCAACTGTGCTTCCGGATGCCAAGATTGAGCAAGACTGACTGCACAGCTGCCGCCGAATTTAAAGAGACAGTCAATCGTTTATTTAAAATAACATAATCAGCAACCATTGTCTCAAAGCTTGTTTTAAAAGAGGCTTCACTCTGAGATAGCGCACCAGTAGTAGTCACTCGTTGGACCAATAATGGCGTTTAATCAAAGTCAAATCGAGTAGTAGCTTATCCTCATAGCTAAGTTACCTGGTTGGATTTTCCCTCTTGCTTGCTGGCTAACGTTAGCCAAATAAGCGTTGCTAGCTGGTTTCCCGACGAAGAGCAATATTTGTCGGCTAGCCAACAACCATATATTGAGGCTTATAATCAAGTAGTAGTGGCTACTATCGCCGGGATAATGGCGAAAATTCAGGCACACAGCAACACGAAGCAAATAAACCAAATTCAAGACAAGGCCTATGTTGTACAAAAACAAGTGCAACAACAGCACTTTCAGAAACTGAAGGTAAGAGACGGGAACAAAAATGGAAAAGTCTTCCTCAGAACCATTTTGTGTTCGTCAGATATTGGCCATCTCTTGATGCTAACGAGTTAGCTTGCTAGCTAATCATAAGGGGTTCTGATTGGAATGTTACTAGCTAGATAACGCTAGTTGGCGTTTGTTGTCGCATGCATGCACAGTACTTTAGTGGAGGTTAGCAAACGCCAGCTAACTTGGGTTCTTCAATGGCGTTAAACACGATTTTAGTAATGAGTCACTAGGTCTTCCAAATACAGCCCAGTAGGACACAACGTTAGTTATCTAGCAAGTTGATTTGGCTGGCTAGAAGCTACCTAGTTTGATTGTCAGATAACTTCGGACATCCGAAGTTCCTTGTTCACCTTCTCTGCCCACACTACCAGGCAGAACAAAGTCAAACGTGCGTTGTCTAGAATGGGATGGTGTTTGTTGGCACAAAATGGGAGACTTGTCTTTGCTGGTTTGTAATCCGAGGTCGACAGCTAGCAAACATACTCGTCGGTTCACTTGCTTGATTATGAACAGAATGGTATATTTAGAAAACCCAAACGTTTTGTTATTGTTTATTCAGGCGTATTCCTTGTTTTCCACCAAGCACACAAAACCATCGATTTTGTTAGCTAGCTAACCATACAGTTTACGTTTTCATAGTTGGCCAGATTTGAGCTACGTTAATGTATCAAAGACAAAGGTGTTTCGATGTCGTGTATAGTAAGCCTATTTAAACTAGTCTGAGTAAGATTTTTTTGTATCTGCCTATTATTTGAAGTGTAGCTGCAAATAATACTGGTAGATAGTTGGAAAGCTAGTTAGCTAAACGAGTTATGGTCAAGACATGCCATAAGTTATTCAGCTAATGACTGCATTGAGGAGCAACATGATTGGTTTGCCCCTGTGTTTGTGAACGTGTAATAACAGTGATAACATAACACACACCACACTGTTCTTTGTTGATGTTCTGCAGTGGGCCCCTTAATTTCTTGCTTTTTATGGAGAGAAAAAAATACAATTTGCTCTAATGCCTCACCATTATCTTTACCCTCAGGTTGAAGATGCCCTATCATATCTGGACCAAGTGAAAATACGATTTGGGAATGACCCTGGAATATACAACAAATTTCTTGACATAATGAAAGAATTTAAATCACAAAGGTATAGCAATTTTCACAGCACTGGGCCTTTAAATGCATTGAAAAGCAGATGTTCTTAATGCCATCTCATTTAAGGTCATGTCCTCTGTCCCTATAAAAGTCTTTCTCTCCTCCTTCATAGCATTGACACACCAGGTGTTATAAACCGTGTGTCTCAGCTCTTCCACGGACACCCGGACCTTGTCTTAGGATTCAATGCCTTCCTGCCCCCAGGCTATCGGATAGAGATTCCCAAGAATGGAGTGGTTTTTCTTCAGTCACCTTTCTCTGCCCAGGTGGGTCACTATAAATGTGTATTGATTGGGTTTCCAGACAATCGTATTACTGGCTGCCTCTGCACAACAAGTTGTGTAACCCAGTTTTATGAATCAATATCCACACAAAGTACTGGTAGTGGGCCTATATATAAGTGGAGTGTGCTACAACTTTTCCACCAGAGCAGACCACATGGTCACACACGAAGGTGCGCTTAAGATGCATGTTGTGAAGTTAATTTATGTTAAACATGAGTGCGCCTTTTCTTTGGTAGGTCTCCCCAGGCCAGGGGAAGAGTATTGCAAGCCCTGCTGTGAGTGCCACTGGCTCATCTGTTGCTGAAGCTGGCTCTGCCCAAAGTGAAGCTGTGGCATCGCCTGAAAGCATCTCCTCGTCCTCTGGACCCCCAGAACCCCCCAGTAGACTGTCCTTGCCACTCCCCAGCAGAGAGAGCCAGTCCCAGCCACAGTCCTCCTCGGTGTCCCCCCCTGCCTCGGAGCCCAGCCCTGTAGAATTTGACAGTGCTATCAGCTATGTCAACAAGATCAAAAACCGCTTCTTAGACCATCCAGAGATCTACAGATCCTTCCTTGAGATACTACACACTTACCAGGTACACTGTGTCATCAATATGGTAATTGATTTGTTTTTCTGTCACTTGAAAACAACACATTTGATTGATGTCTGCTTAAAGTGAAGTTGTTTGCTAGCATCTAGGTCAAGGCCACTTTAAATTGTTGCAGATGAGTGTGTATCCTATCACAGTTACTCAGATGGAACAACGGTCTGTTTTTGTGTTTTCAGAAGGAGCAGCTTGAAGTCAAGGAGAGCCGGGGTCGTAGTAGTAGTGGGATGACAGAGGATGAAGTTTTCTCAAAAGTGGCCAGCCTCTTCAAAGGCCAAGAGGACTTACTGGCTGAGTTTGGACAGTTCTTACCAGATGCTAAGAGATCATTGGTTAGTATTTTCCACTTCTTTCTGAGAATGTTACCTGTCCATGGTCATTATGTTTGATCAGTTGATTTTCAGTGCCATTTGTGTTGCTATATCGAACTATCAGTTCTGTGTCCTTTCAGTTCACTGGCAGCTCCCTGACAGGGAAAGACCAACTGAAGAGGGCAGAGGATGAGGATATGAGCAAACATAGCAAGAAGAGATCAAGGCCCATGCTGCTGCCGCACATGACGCCACTGCTCAAGGTTTGGACTTAATCACACATTCATATGCTTGAGCATTTTCCTAGAAGACCTTTACTGTATGTGATTGGTTATGGTTTGGTTATTTTAGAAAAAGATGAAGTTTTCGTGCTCCCAAGACCAGTCCTTTGCCTCAGTTGGGAAGCATGGAGTCTTGCGGGAGTTCACCTTTTTTGACAAGGTAATGCTCAAGACAGGACAGGTGTCAGTGTTGGAATGATTCCATAATGTTTTGGCTCTGACAGGCGTCATGTAATCCTTGGTCACCAATGACAATGTTTTGATTCGTTGCAGGTTCGACGTTTCTTCAAGAGCCAGGAGGTGTATGAAAACTTCCTCCGCTGCATTGCTTTGTTTAACCAGGAAGTGGTTTCGGGAGCAGAGCTGCTGCAGCTTGTCACCCCCTTTCTGGGGTAAGTGGACTGTGGGAGCTTGCATTGGACCATGGGAGCTTTCAAAGGGAACAGTCACTGATGTCTTCCGGAGTAAATAAATGCATACTGATATTTTTGTACTCTATGAAGGGCAGTATGTTTTGCCAAGTCTCCTCTTGATCCCATTCATTTATTTGTACATGTTCATTATTTCCTCCAGGAAGTTTCCAGAGCTATATACCCAGTTCAAGTCATTTCTGGGGGACAAAGAGCTCTCTCATTCAATGTCTGGCCTGTCAGACCGCTACATGGAAGGTGGTGGGGGCAGGGAGGTTGACTATGCATCTTGCAAGCGCCTGGGATCCAGCTACAGAGCACTACCCAAGACTTACCAGCAGCCCAAGTGCAGCGGTCGCACTGCCATCTGCAAAGAGGTCTGCAGAAATTAAATAAGTTCTGTTTTTTAAGAGTTGCCATTCCTGCACTGATTTCTAGTCCAAGTTCATAGCATTTTTTGAGTCTGGTAGTGGAAGACAGAAACAAGTTGTTTGAGGGCTAGATATATGGCCTTGACAGGGATTACTATTGCTCCAGTAGCTGTGAATCTACTCCCATACAAGTTTTGTTTGTCAGTGCATGCCAGTTCTTAGTCATTTCCCCCCCCCCCCACATTCTTTTAGAGTTCAACTTGCCCAATGTTTAGTTGGAGCTTTTAACTTGACATCTGTGTCAGTGAGGATAAGGTATTGGTAACAACCAATCAGAATTGAGCATGTGATGGTTATTTTTCCCAGACACTAATGGCTTCTGGTTGGCTTTAATGATGATATTCTTAATTGTATGGTTATTGAATGTGAAACCAAACAGGTGTTAAAGTCCTGACTTCCTGCATTTACAGGTGTTGAATGACACCTGGGTTTCCTTCCCCTCGTGGTCAGAGGACTCTACGTTTGCAAGCTCTAAGAAAACCCCATATGAGGAGCAGCTTCATCGCTGTGAGGATGAGAGGTTTGAAGTAAGCAAGATGAGATATCAGAACTACTATTACTACAGCCACCAATTATATACAAACGGACTGTTCTCCCTTATCTACCCAGAGCATCATTCTGCAGAATAATTTAGATGAACATGTTCCAGAACGATTGCTAATGGTTATTTTCCTGTTTCCTCAAGTTGGATGTGGTCCTGGAGACAAACCTGGCCACCATCCGGGTCCTGGAGAGTGTTCAGAAGAAGCTGTCCCGTCTGTCGCCCGAGGACCAGGACCGCTTCCGTCTGGACGACTGTCTAGGTGGCACCTCTGAGGTCATCCAGCGCCGAGCCGTCTACCGTATCTATGGCGACAAGGCCCCTGAGATTATAGAGGGTCTGAAGAGGAGCCCTGCTACTGCTGTGCCTGTGGTGCTCAAGAGGTCAGGGTGCACACACAAACCACACACACATCCAGGGGTGTAACTAAGATACTTGGCTAATGTGAATCTAGCTGTGTGTTAATTCTTCCATGTCCTCTCTGCTGTGTCTGTAGATTGAAAGCGAAGGAGGAGGAGTGGAGAGAAGCCCAGCAGGGCTTCAACAAGATCTGGAGGGAGCAGTATGAGAAGGCCTACCTCAAGTCCCTGGACCACCAGGGGGTCAACTTCAAGCAGAATGACATGAAGGCCCTGCGATCCAAAAGCCTGCTCAATGAGATTGAAAGTGTTTATGATGAGGTGACTACTCTGCTGTCAATTCAGTCTACTTTCTCTGTATTGATAAACTGATACATCAAATGTTCTGAGCACAGGAGAACATCTCCTCTCTGTGTCTAACACGTCTGTACCCCTCAGCGTCAGGAGCAGAGCACAGAGGAGGGGGGCGTGGGCCAGCAGGGGCGTGATGGGAGCAGTGCAGCAGTGGTCAGCGAGCCACACATGGTGTTCACCTATGAGGACAAGCAGATCCTGGAGGACGCTGCCTCCCTCATCATCTACCACGTCAAACGCCAGCCCACCATCCACAAGGATGACAAGGACCATATCAAGCGCATCATCCAGCACTTTGTCCCTGACCTATTCTTCTCCCGCCGCGGCGAGCTCAGTGAGACGGAGGAGTGGACGGACGAAGAGGCCGAGGTGGAGGAGGGAGGAGACCGGGGAGGTGGTGTTAGCAGCAGCATAACAGGAGCAGTGGCGACACCAGTTGGCCAGCCGCAGCAACAACAGCAACTGAATGGGGAGTCGAGGCGGCGGCGCTGCACCTCTCCTCAGACAGCGGAGCTGGGTGGAGCCTCCTCTCACAGCCTGGCCCCAGAAGGAGGGGAGAAGGTGGACCTGAGAGACCCCGAGGCAGAGCACCAGAAGGAGCTGGACGGAGTCTACAACCTGTTCTTCGTCAACAACAACTGGTACTTCTTCCTGCGGCTGCACCAGACCCTGTGCCAGCGGCTGCTGAGGGTGTACCGGCAGGCAGAACGGCAGCTGCTGGAGCACCGTGCCGAGCAGAACCGTGAGAGGCTGCTGATGGCAGAGGGCCGCAGGGATAAGGCCAGCGACCTGGCCATGGAGCTCCGCCTCAAACAGCCAAGTAAGAGAACTTCTCAGATTTTGTCTTTTTAATATTTTGTATTCCGCATTGGTGAGTGTGTATCTCTGTATGGGAGAGGGAACATTGGATTAAAGTTGCCCCTTTTTTTTTGTACTCGATCCACAGGTGAGGTGGAACTGGAGGAGTACTACCCAGCGTTTTTGGACATGGTGCGCAGTCTTCTGGATGGGAACCTGGAGTCTACGCAGTATGAGGACACACTGCGGGAGATGTTCACCATCCACGCCTACATCGGCTTCACCATCGACAAGCTCATCCAGAATATCATTAGACAGGTCAGGTTTGTCTCTTACTTTAGTTGCCAGATTGCATTCTACAGAACCAGAGCCATATCCGTTCATTACATATTCATGCTTTACCTCAATAACATTGTGATACTGACGTGTTTGATTGTTCTCTGAATGCCTGTAGGTTCTCCTTCCTCTGGGCTGACATGTCATTTCTCTGTCTCTGTGCAGCTGCAGCACCTGGTGAGTGACGAGGTGTGCCTGCAGGTGGCTGAGCTGTACCTGGCTGAGAGGAAGAGGGGCGCAGCGGGGGGGAACCTGTCGTCCCAGTGTGTGAGAGCAGCCTGGGAGACCAGCTACCAGTGGAAGTCTGAGAGGGTCATGGCTGAGGAGAACTGCTTCAAGGTAACGACCTGCCCTGGGGTGACAAACGCCGAACCTTTTAGCCTTGAATATTTGATATTTTCTATTGATTCTGTGCTTGAGCATGGGGAGACTCCGAGGGTGTATCTTTTATTTGGTTGAGAGGGAATAGTTTCCTCCTAGCGTTAGTGTAGGGCTTTAGCTGCTGCTTTTTTGGAACAGAGATTTTGTGTTAATCGTTGATGTTTAATGGCTTGCTGTGGTGTGATTTGCCTTTGTAGGTGTTGTTCATTCAGAACAAAGGCCAGGTGACCTTGACCATTGAGCTGCTGGACACAGAGGAGGCCCAGGCCGACGATCCCCTGGATGTGCAGGTAAAGAATCCTATGGACAGTCGCACCTATAGAATGTCACAGGATTCCCTTTGGACATGAACATAGACTGACCTTGTAAGGCAACTTGCTGCTTCAGATTTTGATGGGCAGCTTGCGTGTTGAGGTTATTAAATTGTAAACATTATTAGTTCTCCTACCCACTTTCAAAAGTCAATACACGGTAAAATGATCATTAAACCTCTGAGTTTATGGCCTTTTTGTTATTTAATCTCAGTTTTAGTGTTTTTGCAATGTCCTGGCTTTTTTTCCATATTGATTACATTTTCTCTTTCCTTGTCCAGTGCCTGTCCAGCTATATGGAACAGTTTGTAGGGACAGAGTCGACGCTTTGCTCGCAGACTGAAGGCTACTTTTTCAAACCTGTATTTTTGCCCAGGTAAGAGATTCATGCTATTACTGTTAGTTGTGGTCTCCATATATTGGCCATCGTATGAAGCCACATTATTTCCCTAGATGTTACATAGCAATCCTCTATTGTGTTTTCACATTTTGTCATTTCACTGTCTTAACTAATGACTGCGTAAAAGTATTTGGGTGCAGATGGTTTCTGCCCGCCATAACAGCAATGCACAAAATGAGTCCTAGTATCACCGGCTCTGATTTGAATGTGGCTGTCCCTGTGGTCCTCTGTCTGAACCTGAGGCACAGTATTTTCTTCTGATATACTCTGACTGTCCCCTGCTTCCCTGTGCAACTGTGTGTGGGTCTCTGTGTGTAGGAACCTGAGGCACTTCAGGCGCTGGCAGGTGCGCCAGGTGGAAGCGATGCGCTGCAGACGGAAGTGGCACAGGCAGCTGGGCGTGGAGAGTGCTGGCAGTCTGGACTGCCGCTTTAAACTCAACACCCACAAGATGGTGTTCGTCATGAACTCTGAGGACTACATGTACCGCCGGGGAGCGCTGGTCAAAGCCAGGAAGGTAGCTATTAGCATTTGTCTTACTCTTTTTGTGTTTTGAGGTGAAGAACAGCTAAGGCAGGAATATCTTGTCGCTTTAATGATTTATAGCTTTAGATGGCAGACATAAAATCTGGTTCCAAGTTAATTTAATGTGTTTTGTGTCTTATTTTGGCATCAGCTAGACCTTATCATCCAGACTGCTTCCACAGTGGTGCATGAAGCCCTGTCTGTAGGTTTGACTAACTCTTCCCGTCTCTCTCCCTTAGTCCCAGCACAGGGTGGCTGTGAAACAGCACGAGCGCTTTGACAAGTGGCACCAGGGCTGGCTGGCAGAGCACGTGCCTCCGGCGGCCGATCGCTCGGTCCACGACTGGCTGATGGGTGAGGAGGAAGAGGACATGATCCCCTGCAAGACCACCTGCCTCAACACACAGGTCAAAGGCCTGCCTGTCAACAGATACCAGGTGCATTACAGTAGGAAACCCCCCTCCTCTCCCTAGAGGTTGGATCCACACACACAATCTCTCTCTCACACACACACCTGACCTACTACACACACTGAGAGAGACTGGGTGGACTTTGCAGACATGTTGAGACTGAGATTGGGGGATCCAGTGCGGAACACAGGAGCTCTTCATCCGATTCACCCATGCTGCTTCTCTGTTCACACAGTCAGCAGTGCAAGCAGAGGGACGTGAGAATAAAATCATTGTTTGTTTCAGAAATGTTTGTTTCAGAAATGTGAATGTCTCTTTTAAAGTCCATTGTAGTTTTTAGCTTCTGAAGCCAGAGGGCCTTTTTTTGTTTGTTTTTGTATATGTTTATACTGAAGTACTGAGAAATGGTTAAAAATGTGTTTCATGCTCCACAATGTCTTTTGTACAGTAAGCTCAACTTCAGTAATTTGATTACTGTATGTGCATATACAACTGTACACATTTTATATATGCATTTACATGAATATGATGAAAAATGTCAAATTACATGGATCTTAGTGTTTTGCAGGCAGCCAATTCTTGATATTTACTTTTTTCTGGTCATTTTTATTTTTCTTGTGACTAAACAGATGATTGATTGCCAGTGTGACAAGTCCTCACAATTGATTTAACTTTGTACATTTTATGGAACATCAGAATTATGTATCATATTCAAATCTTTACTTTGGTTTGTCATTTTGCATACTAAAATAAACTATCAGTGTTAAAAAAATAATGTATAACATTTATCCTGTATCAGTTATCATGAATAAACAACCTAGTTGTGAACTTCTTAAACAGCCTGGAAAAGCCTTTTTTAACATTTTATATACAGTACCAGTCAAACGTTTGGACACACCTACTCATTCCAGGCTTTCTCTTGGCATTCTCTCAACCAGCTTCATGAGTTAGTTCCCTGGAATGCATTTCAGTTAAAAGGTGTTCCTTGTGGAATTTCTTTCCTTCTCAATGCATTTGAGCCAATCAGTTGTTGTGACAAGGTTGGGGTGCTATACAGAAGACAGCCCTATTTGGTAAAAGACCATGTCCATATTATGGCAAGAACAGCTCAAATGAGAACTTGTTCTCAACTTGCCTACCTGGTTAAATAAAGGTGAAATAAAATAAGCAAAGAGAAACGATAGTCCATCATTACTTTAAGATCAAGATCAGTCAATACGGAAAATGTCAAGAACTTTGAAAGTTTCTTCAAGTGCAGTCGCAAAAACCATCAAGCACTATGATGAAACTGGCTCTCATGAAGACCGCCATAGGAAAGGAAGACCCGGAGTTACCTCTGCAGAAGATAACTCTAATGAACTTAACTGCACCTCAGATTGCAGTCCAAATAAATGCTTCAGAGTGCAAGTAACAGACACATCTCAACATCAACTGTACAGAGGAGGCTGCGTGAATCAGGCCTTCATGGTCGAATTGCTGCAAAGAAACCATTACTATACTGCATGTTTCGGATATTCAATAGCCTTTTTTTAGCAAAAATAAACTACTAAAGGACACCAATAAGATGATTTGTTTGGGCCAAGAAACATGAGCAATATATATTAAACTGGTGGAAATCTGTCCTTTGGTCTGATCAGTCCAAATTTGTGATTCCAACTGCCGTGTCTTGGTGAGACGCAGAGTAGATGAACAGATGATCTCTGCATGTGTGGTTCCCACTGTGAAGCATGGAGGAGGAGGTGTGGGAGTGTTTTGCTGGTGACACTGTGATTTATTTAGAATTCAAGGCACACTTAACCAGCATGGCTACCACAGCATTCTGGTTTGGGCTTAGTGGGACTATCATTTGTTTTTTAACAGGACAATGACCCAACACCTCCAGGCTGTGTAAGGGCCATTAGACCAAGAAGAAGAGTGATGGAGTGCTGCATCAGATGACCTGGCCTCCACAATCACCCGACCATAACCCAATTGAGATGGTTTGGGATGAGTTGAAACGCAGAGCGAAGAAAAAGCAGCCAACAGGTGCTCAGCATATGTGGGAACTCCTTCAAGACTGTTGGAAAAGTATTCCAGGTGAAGCTGGTTGAGAGAATGCCAAGAGTGTGCAAAACTGTCATTGAGGCAAAGGGTGGCTACTTTGAAGAATCTAAAATATATTTTCATTTTGACACTTCTTTGGTTACTACATGATTCCATATGTTATTTCATAGTTCTGATGCCTTCATTATTCTACAATGTAGAAAATAGTAAAAATAAAGAAAAATAAGTAGGTGTGTCTAAACCTTTGACTGGTACTGTATAAACAGCAACACCTCCCCATATAATTTGTTTTCTTGATTGTGTTGGGCTGCAGAACTTGGAAGTGCAACATTGTGGCTTTTCTTCTCATTCCAAAGAATTTGCCAACAAAATTCCTAACCTATGTATGTATGTTCAACATTAGGAAATCTCGGTACAGACAACACTATTTTTTATTATGGAATGGACAAAATAAAAAAGCCAGAGCCAGGGCGACAGTTTAAAAAAATATGCGTGGTTTATAAAACCCAGATGTGACAGGATCACCAAAGTGTATACAGAAATAGAAATGAGACCATCATTAAAACCATCATAGTACAACGTTATACACTCAACATTTACAATCTACTCTGTAAAAGGGCTATTGTAAGACATTTCCTTTGTCTTTTTAAAACACAATCACATAACTGATCTTTTTATCAGTTTTCATAACGCGTTCAAAGTACATCCATGTAGTTACTATAGACACTGTTAGTCTTCTACTTTAGAAAGGGTACAACAACATCAAGAAGGAAGTAAAGATGCAGAGACATCAAGCACATAACATGGGATTTAGCAAGCAGTAAAATCAGCAAATCATTGAGGTTTTACTCATGAGAAAATGTGATGTCAGGGCTTGCGTATGATTCAGGTCTTAGAAAAAACTATACAAAATAACCCTCAATGTCAAAGGGTTATCACTTTCTAACCATATCTTGACATTAAAAATGGCTCAGTTGTACATAAATTAGTGAATAACTGCTAAGCAGTCATATGCATTAGAATGCTTCCAAGGTAACATCTTAGGAAACCATCAGTATCTTGTTAGTGTCATCACTCGCTTGACTGAGGGTTGTCAACCCCTAGTCCCCTCCCTCCAGTAGCCCTGGACGCAAACCCTGAGGATGAGGGAGCCAGGAAAGAATATGGAAACACCAACAAGATACAGCCAATCACAATCCAGGTTCACTTTCTACTTTTTCTCTTTTTTTTTAACAAACACAATTCAACAGGTTTTACACTTAAAGAATGCAGGATTGTGAACAATCAAAATGCTCCTCAACACCTGGAATACTGCTTGTTCTAAAGCTAAATGAAAAACAATGTATGTAATCAAGATTTAACAGTACAGCTAGAATTTACAGTATTCTCCAGATAATTAACAAAATCATTCAGATATGTACAATGGAAAACAAAAGCAGCATGCAGGCAAGACAATTGTCAGAGTGATACTAAAACAATCTCATGAAGTTGGGAGGGAGGAGTTTGTGGTCTCTGTCAAAAGAGGACAGTGTTACATTTTTAGACTAGATTAAACAGTGTGTATCTGTGTGTGTTTTGAGGGGTAGAAGAGCTCTCCATCACTTCAAAAGGACTGAAATGCCAAAGGCGACCTTGCAGCAGGGTGCTCTTTGGTGGAAAGACTGGTTGACTAGCCTGTTCCATATTTGTAGTGAGTGTGGGAAGAAAGTGGAAGCAACTATTCTTCCAACAAAGAGGACACAATCAGTAGTTAGATAATTGAATTGTGTGTTTTGTGATAGTGGTTTCCATCACTACCAGACTTCATTGCACAGCCATAATTTCCATATGTCTAACTGCATCATCACCACAGTAATGGAAGAAATCTATCTCAAAGGCACACGACATTGTGTGTATTTCTTGTTGTTGATGGTGCTCTTACACATTTACAACATTTTGTAGCCTATGAACTTTGCAATTTAAACAAATATTTTACACTGGGACTCCAACTGTGATTTCTCATTAGACGCGTCAACAGTCTAAATAGTAAAGAAAAGCTAAGAGGAAGGCAAGACAAGCTCATGCTGATTGATCAACACATCAACACTGTACATCAACTACTGCATTGTGTAAACACAGTTGAGCCCCAGGGTGAAAGAGAGAGGGTGTCACACACAGGGAGTGGGGAGAAAGCAGTCAACAACACACACACTTATCCTTCCTTTGAAAAGCCACGAGGTCCACGATAAGGGGCTTACCCGCTTCAAAGTTACAGCCGATAGATTGTGCTTGTAAATGATATAAGTAAAGCATGCATGTAACAAAATGAACAAACAAAAAGAGCACTAACAATGGATGCCAGTTGAACAATTTCCATGGGGTTCTTTTTCTTGGCGAAACCAAGTAATAAAAAGTACTAATGTTAATCAAGGAACAACATACATTAAAGCAAAATCATGAGTTTTGTTGATGAGTGCATTGCCATAAAAGCATGAGAAACAGAAATGTACTGTAGAATGAGTTGATAATTGAAATCAACCTCACCTTCAACATCATTTTTGGGCACTGAGACTTGAAACTGTGAGCTAACCCAGTCCTAAACAACAGAGTAAATACTGCAGGTCTACAACCCAAGGAGGACGGGCCTATTTAATCACGGCTATCTGATCTGAGAACTACTGTTTCACAGCAAAGTCTTTCCAGGATTAAAGATCACTTGACACAGCAGGTATACGACTCACTCACTTGGTCCCTGTTCTAGTCAACAGGCCTGACAAACCCTACCACTCAAAACCCTGACACACGCAGAGTCCCAGGGCCTATGATACTGTACATGACGCATGCATTCTGTATTCAAAGAGGTGATGCAGCAGCTATGTTGTAAAGTCCGTAGATATTTCAGAGGAAAAATGACAGAGGTCAGGGTGTGGACTGTTATTTGGATAGTGAAAGTGCTAGCAGACATGACAGATGAGGATCTCCTGTTTAGCCAGGACATCCCTCCTATGGAAAACCCATCTCAGCAGACGAAATCAATATCCTGTGAAGATGCCACATGACCTACTTGGGCGGTATTACAGTCAGAGGAACCCCAGTGGAAAACCCTGATCACTGTCAGCTGATCTCGCTGATCTCCACTGCTTCTGAGAAAGCAGAACAACAGAAAAAATACAAAGTGCCCCACACAATCAGTAGAAAACACTGCAATCAAAAATGGTCACAGTGCTGTTTTAGTTGTTGAGCAATAAAAAGAGAGAATGGGAAAGTATTCTTAAAGGGTAGAGAAATGCACGAGACTCTCAGACATCTCAACTCAGCTGCACAGTACAACAAACAGACTATTCTTCTCAGGCTAGCTAGATGATTGATGCTATGCGAGTGAACAACATTAAAATAACGCTTTAGCAGAAAAGCAAAGTACAGTTATGAACATGTAGGGCACTTGAACTAAGCTAATTAGATAATTGACTTGTTTGTTTTTGCAGAACTTTGAAGTTGTAACATGGGCTGGCTAACTGATCTGTAGGAAAAGTTTATATGAGAGGGAGAATGAGCCACTTGAAGTGTTCTTAGTCTTCCACACAGGACAAGAGGGGAAACAGTAGCTCTTAGAAAACACGGCATAAGTCTAATTCAACATTCCCACCATTGAGAAACACATACGTATCATTGCACAGATGCTTGAGCTATTCTCCTTCTAAATAATACATGGAGTACATAGTAGTGCACATGAACAAATATACAAAGCAACTTTCACAGACTAAAATATGTTTAAATTATATTTTTGTACAAGTTGTTTTTGTTTGTTTGTATTAAATGCACTTTTCCTGCAAGTGCCGCCAGGGTTTTACACTGACTTTATTATTACAACTCAATAAACAAAATCAACCCAGTAAGTGGAGTAGAAAAAAGAAGCAACAGGTTGAAACCAGTTGATGTTGTTGATATGCTGTGGTAAATGTTCCAGAGTCCATGCTCAGGCTTGTTATTATTATTAGTCTTTTTGATAAATATTTCTTCTCCCTGTTGATCCTAATATAATAAATGCATGTAAACAGTCGTTTGTTCTCTAATACATCTCAAAAAATGGCAAAGAACTACAAAAACAAATATACAAACAAAAAAGTATCAACATAAAGTCTGTTAAAAAATAAAAGTACTGATAGGAAAATCCCAGTGCTTGGTGGGTTTTCAAATATGTTTCTGTGTGTATCCCTCTTTGTCTGAATAACTCAAAACTGTGTGTGTGTGTGTGTGTGTGTGTGTGTGTGTGTGTGTGTGTGTGTGTGTGTGTGTGTGTGTGTGTGTGTGTGTGTGTGTGTGAATCCCACCTCATTGTGCTTGAATAAATTAATCTGTTTGTGTGCCACTGAATTGTTGTGTGTTTCTTTGTATGTATTAGTGTGTATGTTTGTGTCTGCCTGTGTGTCTACCTGTGTCTGCCTGTGTGTGTGTGTGTGCATGTGTGTGTGTGTGTGCGTGTTTTGTGTGTGTGTGTGTGAGGCAGCTCTGTGATGGAGTGATCACTGGGGTTGTTGAGCTGGTGCTTTGGGCTCAGCTGAAGGCCTCATCATCCGTGTCCTCTATCAACACCTTGGTGTCCTTCTTGGATGATCTGGATGAGAGAAGGAATAGACACATGGATACTGTCAGACAAACACAAGGCTAACATATACCGATTCCTGGCCATGTGGCCGTAAGTTATGTGTATTTTTGGTGTGTGTGTGTGTCTGTGCGTGTGTGTGAGGAGGTTCTTACTGAGAGGACAGCAGGGGGCGCCGTAGAGACAGGCTGTAGCTGCGTTTCCAGCTCTTCTTGCCCTGACGGTTTCTGACTCCGTCCTCCTGGTCCATCATCTGCTCCAGCAGCGTCTGGTCGTCAGCGTTCAGCGGAGCCACCGAGATGTCCCTCACGGCACGGAACTCACCACAATTATTCAGGTGCTCATTCTCCAGACGGAAGAAGTTCCAGACAAAACGCCTGTGTGTGGATACAGAATGAGGTATAACATAATGAGCAGAGAGAGAGAAAGAGAGAAAGAGAGGGAGGGGGGGGGCAGAGAGACAGATAGAGAAGTAGTCTGTCCAGCTCTGTGATACTGTAACCCACCTGAACACCTCTAGAGGAGCCAGAACGGTGGCCACGATGTCTCCCACAGAGGGGATGTTGGTCATGGTGGTTAGGGAGATCTGGATGGTCCAGGCGAAACGCAGGATCACGTCCTCTATGATGGCACAGTAGTAGTACGCCTGGGAAATAGAACGGAGAAGTCAGGTCAGAGGACGAGTGTGTGTGTGCCGGGCTGTGCGTTTATGCAGGTTATGTGTGTGTGACGCTCACTTTCTGTGGGTAGACAATCTCCTCCCTAAGGAAGGTGTTCTCCCCTGCTCCACGGTCAAACAGGCCCCAGTCCATCTTCAGGTCCCAGATCAGAGTGTACAGGGAGCTGACGGCTGAGAACACCATCAGCAGGTAGAAGAACATGTCTGCATCGGAATGCTTTTGTTCTGTGAAGCACAACACAAAGAAATGAGTCCATCATTAGTCTGTATACCGGTAGTTAAATAAAGTAAAATAAATACATTTTGCCCAATCTGTGTGCATATACCTTGATAATTAAGAAGAACACATAAGTTGCCTGCTTTGAACTGCGGACAGAGACAGCAGCTTGTTCATAAACGTTTGTCTCTGGTCTTCACTAACCCCAGCAGAGGGTGAACTTCGACCATCAGTATTACATTTACTGAGACAGGTTACCATGGATGGAAAATGTCATGCTAATTCTTAGTAAACTATTCAGGCTCTTGAAACAACATGTTGATGTGTCCTTCAGTTTGGCAATTCACTACTAATAAAAAGTATATTTATTATGTTCTAATTTCGTCTTGAACATTGACATACTGCCAGTTAGAATGTGTAGTGGTAACCAGCTCTGCAGTCGTGTCATGTTGATTTCCCTGTGTCATAGCTGTGTATTTTGACTGGGCCAGACTCGCATGCTGCTCCAGCGACAGCCTGAATGCCTGGGGGATTATTGATGACTGAGGTATTCTATGATCTGCCTGGGCTCTGGGCTCTCCCCCGCTGTGACAGAACAGTGTGGCCTGACACTGAGAGACTCACACACCAACAGGACACCCAGGCCTGGAAGACACGTCACGCAATGTGACGCAACCACTCTTCTGACAACTATTCACACCCAACTATACACACCCAACTATTCACACCAGCCTCCTTTACCCAGGTGGAGAGTTCTGACTGAAAATGACTATGGTGAATCTCCTGGGTAAGTCTACTGTGCGTCTTAGAATAGTCTGTTGTATTGTTATTTTTCCCCATGAAGGAATATGACCAGTAAGTAACAGCAGGTGTGTGTGTGTGTGTGTGTGTGTGTGTGTGTGTGTGTGTGTGTGTGTGTGTGTGTGTGTGTGTGTGTGTGTGTGTGTGTGTGTGTGTGTGTGTGTGTGTGTGTGTGTGTGTGTGTGTGTGTGTGTGTGTGTGTGTGTGTGTGTGTGTGTAGGGTGGGAGTCCCGTCCCAGTACCAGATCAATGTGCATGGGCACGGGGTATTAGAGGTAGATATATGTACATATATCAGGATAGATTATAACAAGAGTAAAATAGGAACAGAGTAGCAGCAGCCTATGATGAGTGTGAAAGTGTGTGTGTGTGTGTGTGTGTGTGTGTGTGTGTGTGTGTGTGTGTGTGTGTGTGTGTGTGTGTGTGTGTGTGTGTGTGTGTGTGTGTGTGTGTGTGTGTGTGTGTGTGTGTGTGTGTGCGTGCGTGCGTGCGTGCTTGCGTGTGTGTTATGTGTTTGTGTCCATATGTAGTGTATGTGAATGTGTGTGGGTTTTGTGGTGAGTGACAGTCTAGTGTGCGTGAGGGAGTGTGCATACAGTGTGTATATATAGTCTTGTGAGTGTGCATAGAGTCAGTACAAAATAGGGTCAATTCAGATAGCCTGGGTAACCATTTAATTAACTATTTAGCAGTCCTATGGCTTGGGGGTAGAAGCTGTCTCGGAGCCTGTTGGTCCAAGACGATGCTCCAATGTGTGCATGCATGGTTGTGTGTGCACTGACAGACTGGTTAGATACACAGTCTGACCTGTCCACACACAGACTCCAGCAGGGCTGAGACAGGGACAGTGCCATCCGTCATGGTCAATGCCTCCCACTTCCTGCCACCAGGGCGCCAGGAAAGTAACAGGGGACATTTTTCACCAAGAATTACATTGGTCCCTCTAGCCCTGCTCTCACCCTACAGTGGGTTCTGCATCAGGCTACCTCATCCAGTACCGTGTCCCCGCATTAACCCAATATTACTAATATTATAAATATTTCCTGATGAGATTTATCCTTCAAACTTAAATGTTTTACGTCTCCTTTAAAAAAGTATTTTTGATATGTTCACAGCAGGCAATTGGGATTACATACATTATACATTACATACTCATTAAAGTTTGCAGGACAAACTTGTGTCCCAAAATGTGTAAATCCGGAATGAAGGAAAACTGGAGCATCCTAACACCACCAAACTACTGCATCAACAAACAATTACAGATACAGATGGATTGTACAGGTGTCTCAAAGCTGGGAGCGAGAAACTGAAAAACGACAAAGCGAAATGACAAAGTGAAAACAGGTTTTTATAAATGTTTGTAATTTATAATAATAAAAACCTGGAAATATCACATTTACATAAGTATTCAGACCCTTTACTCAGTACTTTGTTGAATCACATTTGGCAGCGATTACAGACTCAAGTCTTATTGGTTATGACACTACAAGCTTGGCATACCTGTATTTAGGGAGTTTCTCCCATTCTTCTCTGCAGATCCTCTCAAGCTCTGTCAGGTTGGATGGGGATCGTCGCTGCACAGCTATTTTCAGGTCTCTCCAGAGATGTTTGATTGGGATCAAGTCTGGGATCTGGCTGGGCCACTGAAGGACAGAGACTTGCACCGAAGCCACTCCTGCTTTGTCTTGGCTGTGTGCTTAGGGTCGTTGTCCTGTAGGAAGGTGAACCTTAACCCCTGAACATTCTGAACGTTCTGGAGCAGGTTTTCATTAAGGATCTCTCTGTACTTTGCTCCGTTCATCTTTCTCTCAATCCTGACTAGTCTCCCAGTCCCTGCCGCTGAAAAACATCCACACAGCATGATGCTGCCACCACGATGCTTCACCGTAGGGATGGTGCCAGGTTTCCTCCAGACGTGACGCTTGGCATTCAGGCCAAATAGTTGGTTTCATCAGACCATTGGTTTCATCAGACCAGAGAATCTTGTTTCTCATGGTCTGAGAGTCCTTTAGGGGGCTTTTGGCAAACTCCAAGAGGGCTGTTATGTGCCTTTTACTGACGAGTGGCTTCCGTCTGGCCACTCTACCATAAAGGCCTGGTTAGTGGAGTGCTGCAGAGATGGTTGTCCTTCTGGAAGCTTCTCCCATCTCCACAGAGGAACTCTTGAGCTTTGCCAGAGTGACCATCGGGTTCTTGGTCACCTCTCTGACCAAGGCCCTTCTCCCCCGATTGCTCTGTTTGGCTGGGCGGCCAGCCCTAAGAAGAGTCTTGGTATTTCCAAACTTCTTCGATTTATGAATGATGGAGGCCACTGTGTTCTTGGGGACTTTCAATGCTGCAGAAATGTTTTGGTATCCTCGACACAATCCTGTCTCGGAGCTCTATGGACAATTCCTTTGACCTCATGGCTTGGTTTTTGCTGTGACATGCAATGTCAACTGTGGGACCCTATATAGACAGGTGTATGCCTTTCCAAATCATGTCCAATCAATTGAATTTACCACAGCTGGACTCCAATGAAGTTGTAGAAACACCTAAATGTATGATCAACGGAAATAGGATGCACCTGACCTCATAGAAAAGGGTCTGAATACTTGTGTGTAGATTGATAATATACATATACATATATATTCCAGTCCATGACATTGCACGTACTGAAATGTATTGAAAAAAATATCTGGATTATGTTTGCATTGTTTATTTAAATTGTATTATTGCTAGGTATTACTGCACTGTTGTAGCTAGAAACACAAGCATTTAGCTGCACCTGCGATGACATCTGCAAATCTGTGTATGCGACCAATACAATTTCACTTGAATTGATATGATAGATCTGAAATAAAAAAACATTGAATATGATCACATAAGATACCACTCGTCCATCACTAAGCCTTTCTGGTTGGCCTCAAGGGCTCTGTAGGACTGATGTCCATCAGGGTCTAGTCTAGCGTGGGTGGCTAGTCATTGATCTGGAGCTCAATAGAGGGTAACAGCGGTCACTTGCTTCTGTCACGCTCACTAAATGTTTGTGTCTAGCAGGCGCCTAAGCGGTTAAAAGTCATTTAAGAGTGGAACGTTGCCATGACAGGCTCAGGACAGGCCTCCCATTGAAGGTAATAATAAGCACCTGGGAACCCGGGAAAAGCAATCATCTGTCTTTGGGTTGTTATCTGCCGCGGTGCTGCCTGCCTGGGCTGTCTTGTACTGCTGTGCAGGTGATAAAGAATCTATTACCTGCCTGCCCCATCACTTTCACCACCCCCCTCTCCTCACAGAGCCTATCCAATCAGACACTGAGACCTAGCAAGACAAACAAAGGTTATTGATTCGGGAAAGTGGCCTCGTGTTGAATTCACATGGCTGATTGGTAGTGAGATAGTGAGTCTGTGTAGTGATATTAGTACCTGCCTGGTTGGAGTATAATTTCTATTGATATGGATTTACATTACAGATACCGGTAGTTATATCTCAACTCAACCTACAACTGAATATGATGCTTGATCATAATAGGCAGCATGTCCCAGAGAGATAGTGTTGTTGTAACAGGGTTGAGTCAGAGTTCAGTGGGTATCATGACCCTGTTAGTTGGTTTGGGGAGTGTTAGAACTTTGAGCTCTTTCCTATGCAGTGGTTCTGGCAGCTCCGTGTGTCCATAGACAACAAAATCCTACTCAGTCAGCAAGCCATGGCCTGGCCCTGGGTCTCATCTCTATTCCAGCAGCATCCGCCAGAGATGTGTTTCGCCGCAGGCAGGTTATTACAGCTCACTCTCCTCGAGCAAGTCCATCCTCTTCCCCTCTTCCACTGCTGCCATCCCTCTTTTCATCCTCCCTTCCTCCCTCCCTCCCTCCCTCCCTCCCTCTGCTCTCCTTTCTCCTCTTATATCTGATGATCCTTCACACTAGTTCAACTTTTCTTTCATTTTCATTGTCGTTTTACTCTCACCTACTCGGCAGGTCTATTATTCCTCTTTAGCGTTAACACTTTTTTCATATTAATATATACTGCTCAAAAAAATAACACATCCTAGATCTGAATGAATGAAATAATCTTATTAAATACTTTTTTCTTTACATAGTTGAATGTGCTGACAACAAAATCACACAAAAATAATCAATGGAAATCCAATTTATCAACCCATGGAGGTCTGGATTTGGAGTCACACTCAAAATTAAAGTGGAAAACCACACTACAGGCTGATCCAACTTTGATGTAATGTCCTAAAACAAGTCAAAATGAGACTCAGTAGTGTGTGTGGCCTCCATGTGCCTGTATGACCTCCCTACAACGCCTGAGCATGCTCCTGATGAGGTGGCGGATGGTCTCCTGAGGGATCTCCTCCCAGACCTGGACTAAAGCATCCGCCAACTCCTGGACAGTCTGTGGTGCAACGTGGCGTTGGTGGATGGAGCGAGACATGATGTCCCAGATGTGTTCAATTGGATTCAGGTCTGGAGAATGGGCGGGCCAGTCCATAGCATCAATGCCTTCCTCTTGCAGGAACTGCTGACATACTCCAGCCACATGAGGTCTAGCATTGTCTTGCATTAGGAGGAACCCAGGGCCAACCACACCAGCATATGGTCTCACAAGGGGTCTGAGGATCTCATCTCGGTACCTAATGGCAGTCAGGCTACCTCTGGCGAGCACATGGAGGGCTGTGCGGCCCCCCAAAGAAATGCCACCCCACACCATGACTGACCCACCGCCAAACCGGTCATGCTGGAGGATGTTGCAGGCAGCAGAACGTTCTCCACGGCGTCTCCAGACTCTGTCACGTCTGTCACATGTGCTCAGTCTGAACCTGCTTTCATCTGTGAAGAGCACAGGGCGCCAGTGGCGAATTTGCCGATCTTGGTGTTCTCTGGCAAATGCCAAACGTCCTGCACGGTGTTGGGCTGTAAGCACAACCCCCACCTGTGGACGTCGGGCCCTCATACCACCTCATGGAGTCTGTTTCTGACCGTTTGAGCAGACACATGCACATTTGTGGCCTGCTGGAGGTCATTTTGCAGGGCTCTGGCAGTGCTCCTCCTGCTCCTCCTTGCACAAAGGCGGAGGTAGCGGTCCTGCTGCTGGGTTGTTGCCCTCCTACGGCCTCCTCCACGTCTCCTGATGTACTGGCCTGTCTACTGATAGCGCCTCCATGCTCTGGACACTACGCTGACAGACACAGCAAACCTTCTTGCCACAACTCGCATTGATGTGCCATCCTGGATGAGCTGCACTACCTGAGCCACTTGTGTGGGTTGTAGATTCCGTCTCAAGCTACCACTAGAGTGAAAGCACCGCCAGAATTCAAAAGTGACCAAAACATCAGCCAGGAAGCATAGGAACTGAGAAGTGGTCTGTGGTCCCCACCTGCAGAACCACTCTTTTATTGGGGGTGTCTTGCTAATTGCCTATAATTTCCACCTGTTGTCTATTCCATTTGCACAACAGCATGTGAAATTTATTGTCAATCAGTGTTGCTTCCTAAGTGGACAGTTTGATTTCACAGAAGTGTGATTGACTTGGAGTTACATTGTGTTGTTTAAGTGTTCCCTTTATTTTTTTGAGCAGTGTATTTTTAGTTTTAGGAACATTTTCCCTCTGTCTCTCACCTAGTCCATGTCTTCTACCTGATCCATTGTCCCACCCACACTCTATTGGCCAATAATTGGCTTTCCCACCAGATCAATTCTGCTATTTTATGTTTTTTGTGCTGATCTTAATTAACTGTTGTTGTACATAATGTTTCCACCATCATTTCCTATGGCTGAAAAGAGTATCTGGACATCAGAACAACGATTAATAACCTCGATTTGGATGAAGATTTCTACTTCAAAGAGTCGGAGGCAAAGGACATACTGCTCACCCCAGACCAGGCCATAATCTCTTAGCGTTGGAAATGAAAACGGCGGCGTAAGAGAGGCCGATGTGCGGGCACCCTGATGAAACAATCACTGGAGAACAAACGATTTCCGTTCAAGACTATCCTATCAACGGGACCTGAACAACTGTTATATCCTATGTTTCACAGAGTAGTGGCTAAACAAGGACATTGATAATATACATCTAGCAGTTTTTTCTATGCATCAACAGGACACACTGGCAGCGTCGGGTAAGTTCAAGGAAGGAGGTGTGTGTCTCTTTGTTAACAACAGCTTATGCGCGATCTCTAATATTAAGGAAGTCTTGAGGTTCTGCTCTTCTGAATTAGAGTACCTCATGATAAGCTGTAGACCACACTATTTACCCCAGTCCGGTGAGACCGGTTCCAGCTCCACGTAGGAAGCCTCCAGTGATGATCAATGGTCCGAAGCCTCGTGCCATGGATCATCCCTACAGGCTCCGGGCCATGGATCATCACTGGAGGCTTCGTGCCATGGATTATCACTGGAGGCTTTGGACCATTGGTCATCACTGGAGGCTTCCTACGTGGAGCTGGAACCGGTCTCACCGGACTGGGGAGATGCACAGGAGACTGGGTGCGCAGAGCAGGCACAGGGTATACTGGGCCGTGAGGCGCACTGGAGGTCTGGAGCTTAGGGCTGGCACACCCCGTCCTGGCTGGATGGTTATTGTAGCCCAGCAAGGGCGGGGCGCTGGTACAGGACGAACTGGGCTGTGCTGGTGAACGGGGGGTACCGTGCGTAGAGCAGGCGCAGGATAACCTGGGCCGTAGCGACGCACTGGAGACCAGATACGCTGAGCCGGCGCACTTCTTCCTGGCTGACGGCCAACTCTAGCACGGCAACGGTGAGGAGCTTGTACCGAGCGCACCGGGCTGTGAGTGCGCATGGGCGACACAGTGCGCATCCCCGCATACCACGGTGCTTGTTCAGTCACTCACTCCCCACGGTAAGCACGGGGAGTTAGCTCAGGTCTTAAAACCGCCTTAGCCAATCTATCCGTGTGCCCCCCCCAAACAGTTTTGGGCGCTGCCTCTCGGGCCTCCGTTGTTGCCTTGCCTGTCGATCTCGTTGCTGTACCTCCCTCGCTGCTTCCATCTGTTCCCATGGAAGGCGATCCCTTCCGGCCTGGATCTTCTCCCACGTCCAGTATCCTTTGCCATCCAGGATGTCCTCCCATGTCCAGTCCATCGGCCCACGCTACTTGGTCCTTTGGTGGTGGGATCTTCTGTCACGATCGTCAAAAGGAGTGGACCAAAGCGCAGCGTGGTAAGTGTTCATCGTGTATTTATTTTTACCTCAGAACACTACAAACAAAAGAATAAACAATGATAACGACCGTCCCGTCTTGTAGGCTTAACAAGCAGTACAAAATTAAGATCCCACAACTACAGATGGGGAAAGGCTGCCTAAGTATGATTCCTAATCAGAGACAACGATAGACAGCTGCCTCTGATTAGGAACCATACTCTGCTTCAAACACAAAATAGACATCATAGAATGCCCACCCCACACCCTGACCTAACCACATAGAGAAACAAACCCTTTCTCTCAGGTCAGGGCGTGACACTGTGTATGTAGCCAAGTTATCGTTACTCATTGAGTATTTATTATTACTTTTATTATTACTTGCTCTACTTTTCTATTATTTCTCTCTGTATTGTTGGGAAGGGCCTGTAAGTAAGCATTTCACTGTTAGTCTACACCTTTTGTTTACGAAGCAAGTGTCGAATAAAATTTTATTTTATTTAAATTAAATTAAGCTACTACTGTACAAGAGCAGATGCCATATTGATCCTGAATAAAGTATTTTACCATACTGTCAGGCTCAATATCCTGTGGAGCTGGGGACTCTAAACTCTAAAGTCAGGTAATCCCTTCGTCCTTTTTCTACATTTCCTGGAACATCAGCTGGGACAACATACACAGCATCGGTCTTTGATTTAATTATAGATTATTATTACTGCAATCATCTATTCACAGGACTGCCAAAACTGTATCTGCACAACTTCAGTCTTTAACCTGCATTTAAATGAATCAAACTCCTTTACTATATCGTAAAACCTAGTAGCAGGGTACATTTTACCCTCTGCATTGAGTCCCTTTTGCATTATTATACATTTATTGTAATGTGAATATAGCACAATTCTCTGTGGTATTGGTGTAATACTGGAATCAATGAGGTCATGAGGCAGCAACAGAGCACTACTTTGTGGATGTATAATGAAGGTGATATATCCATACACAACCTGGGAGCCCTGCCAACATTTCTTATGCTGATTTACTACCGCTGTGCCAGGCATGAACATGATTCAATACTGAGCGATGATCATCATGTGTGCTGTGCGGCGCTCTGTTCTGCTTATGAAACAGATGTTCTGTAATTTAGGTGCTAGGCTCCGGTCCACTGGGTCCAGGCCTCATTTATCTATCCCATCTACTGTATGTCACAACAGAACTGTCAAACTCTGTGGCCAAGATGCACCTCACCTCCACATTCACATCTGGCTAGACTTCAGTCGATAGGCCCATACAGCAGACATACCAACATATACTGTATACTGTGACTCAGACTGAGTCTAGCAACAATAAAGAGCAATGGACTGGACAATTTGATAAGTATTTTCATATTTTTAATAGTCTAACCCATATGCATCTCTTTTAGATTCTAATGACTATGAAGAACATACTTCAAATATCTATGGAAACCCTGTGCATACACTTTTTGTAAATTCTCAATTTGGTAGCCATGCCAACGCAGTTGAAAGACTGTGGGTTAAGTGGGTATGGTAGTCTGGATATTCCCTCCATCCCTTCTCACTTAACGCCCCCAACTCTACCTCTCCGTTAAAAAGGGGGGGGGGGGGGATGAAACAGGTCTTCACACAGCATATGAAATGAAGAGGGCTCATTAGTCCAGGGTCCACAGGGCTGAAGACAAGAGGAATGGACCGACTGACTGGAGGAGGAAAAAGCCTTAATGGTTTCATTTCCTAAGAACCTAAAACCTCCTCACTGCCTCCAAACTGACAGCCAAATGGACAGTCAGGTTACAGAAGAAACACAAACATTGATTTAAATGTATAAAGAAAAATGAAGCAAAAATCATGCTGTGCAGTAACATTTAACATTTTCAAAGGTTGAGCGGAAGTTTAAAAGCTGGCATTTGCACAAATAAATATATAACTGTCGATGGACGAGCATATAAATAATGAAATGGCAAAAACCGCTTAGCAAACTGCTTTGAAATGATCCACTTGGACAAACATCTATGCAGCCAAGATATGAGATAGCACAAAGGCAGAATATTGAAGGGATGCATTTGGAGACTGAGGTCCATGTCTATGTACACTTCCTCTTTTGTGATAACACTTCTGAACCAGATTAATCAGCGGCTAATTGTGGAGCTGGAGAATGACAAGCTTTATCCTCCTTGATACTCTCTCTCTCTCTCTCTCTCTCTCCTCTCCCTCTCTCTCCTCCCCTTCCTGTCCAACTGGCTCAGAAAGCTAGGTGTGTCTCCTTACCTTTGTGGGTGCTGTAGAGTGCAGCGAAGGTGACCACAAAGAAGGTGGTGGAGTATTTGCCAGCGTTGACCAGGTGAGGGAAAGCTCGCTTGGTGTCTCGGTACCGACGGAGGCACTGCACGAAACGGAACCAAGCAGGCAGACACTGGATGATGGCACGGAGACCATAGGAGTAACTGTGGCATGTGTAATCACCTAGTGGGAATGGGGGAGAAAATTACATTTTAACAACCAAAACATTCAAACATTTATCAAACACAGCCATATTTTCATTATGTATATGGTTTCGGTATCAACCATTCTTATAGCTTGACCTTTTGAACTGTTCTGTTAGAATGGAATGGGTTTGTTGGACTCACACAGGTTGCTCCACAGAGACTACTTCTCACTGAGAGACAGCTCAAGGTTATTTGTGGACTAGCTAGCTGTAGTCCCAGTGCTTTGACTCATTGCCATACACCTACATTGTGCTGTCCCCTCTCCTCTCTCCTTCTCCCACACACACACAGAATAATAATATTCACAATCATAATAATAATAATTTAGAGGGTGTTTATATTTGTCCTGTTACAAAGTGTGTAATGGAAATGTGTTTCTTGAATATCCCAACTCCCCCTGAGACACCCGCAGGGAGTGGGGTCACGGCCAGGGTCACCATTGTACACACACAGCAGCAGCAGCAGCACTCTCTACATCATTGGGGCCGAGCTTCCTGCCATCTAGGACCTCTATACTAGGCGGTGTCAGAGGAAAGCCCTAAAAATTGTCAAAGACTCCAGGCACATACGCTGCTGCCACTGTTTATTATCTGTCACTTTATTCCTAGTTATATGTACATATCTACCTCAATTACTTTGTACCCCTGCACATCGACTCGGTACTGGTACCCTGTGTATGTAATCAAGTTATCTTTACTTACTTTTATTATTACGTGTTTATTTCTCTATTTTCTTTCTCTCTGCATTGTTGGGAAGGGCCCTTAAGCATTTTACTGTTAGTTTACACCTGTTGTTTACGAAGCATGTGACAAATACATTTTGATTTAATTTGACTCTGAGTGGACAGCTAATCAACATGAGAGTCACACTGCTGGACACAAACATTTCCATTCAATTACCTCGCTGCTGATTTTTCAGGCCACAGCAGAGGGCTGCAAATTACTGAGGAGAACCATTAATAACTCATTTTCCAGACAAACAAACAGACACAGTCAGACAGGCAGACAGAGACAGGCAGACAGAGACAGGCAGACAGGCAGACAGAGACAGGCATACAGGCAGACAGAGACAGGCAGACAGAGACAGGCAGACAGAGACAGGCAGACAGACAGACAGACAGACAGACAGACAGACAGACAGACAGACAGACAGACAGACAGACAGACAGACAGACAGACAGACAGACAGACAGACAGAGACAGGCAGACAGAGACAGGCAGACAGGCAGACAGAGACAGGCAGACAGAGACAGTCAGACAGGCAGACAGAGACAGTCAGACAGGCAGACAGACAGAGACAGGCAGACAGAGACAGGCAGACAGACAGATCCACTGAATATTGACTGGAGTCAGAGAGAGCTAAACCGTTCCACCTCAGCACATGTCTCCTAAACAAAACAATACTGTTATAGATGAGTTTGAACAGAGCTGCTGAACAAGCATGATATATAGGTTTGGGTTACATACATTTAGCTGTTACCTCACTGCATACCTGACATGACAGTTCTACACTTACAGAGCAACGGTAGGTACTTGTTAGGGTCTAACTCACTGTTGAACATGGGCAGGAGGCCTTTGCGGTCGGTCCATTTGAGCTCGAAGCTGTAGAAGCAGATGAGATACTCCAGGTCCATCAGTACAATCACCAGAGAGTTGAGCTGGTCGGCCAGCCAGAAGTCTGCAAACTCCACGCGGTGGAACGGCGCAGTGAACACACGGAACTAGGGAGAGGACAGACAGAGTTAGTAGTCCCATACAAGACACAGGAGATCTGAATAAATACATATGCTTCCACTGAAGGGGTGCAATGTGTGTTGGAATAGTCTAAGGTTAAGATAACATTGACAGCTGTTCTGTCTACAGTACACCTCTGCATACTAAAGCCACTAGAACTCCCATGCTTGTCTCACAATAAGCATTTAAGACATTACAAATAACCAAAGAGAAGGGACACACATGTAAAGACCTGGGCTACAACCATGTATACAAGACTTGAACACTGAGGAAGCTCATTGTCATGCAGCAAATGAGGCTGTAATGTACAGGTTATCATAAACTGGGTGGTTCGATCCCTGAATGCTAATTAGATGACAGCCACGGGTATACCACGGGTATGACAAAACATTTATTTTTACTGCTCTAATAATGTTGGTAACCAGTTTATAATATCAATAAGACACCTTGGGTGTTTTAGGTATATGGCCAATATACCACGTTAAGGACTGTATCCAGGCACTCTGTGTTACGTCTTGCATAAGAACCGCCCTTAGCCGTGGTATATTGGCCATATAAAGTTAGAGAGGGAGATATAAGACTTGATTTGCAGAGAAATTATATTTTTGTTGACAGTATTCAATCTGACACACCACACATGTACAAACATGACGGTCTGGGAGCAGCACAGGATCAACTGCATGGCCATGCCCCTGGAGAAGTCTGATTTGATATAGCCTAATATGATTGGGTTTACTAGTGCTTTGGGTATGGTTTCTGTTGGGACTGGATCATGTTATCACGGGTCTGCGAATGAGACTGTGGGTGAATGGGAATGGGAATGATACTCTCCCCCTCTTGCCTCCAGGGTGCTACACAGCCTCACTACGCAGCCTGACCTAGTCCCAGATTGTTTCAGTAGCAAACGTCAAACAGTATTGATTCATCCTGTTATATATGTGAGCTAATGAAAGATTTGTACCTGGCAATCTATGCCCCTATTGATCTCCACACCATCTCCATACACAGAAATTATAGACATTCAAAAGATAAACCTTCCTCAAAATGTATTCATTGTGTAAACAAACACACCAGGCAATCTCTCTCGATTTGTTCTCTCATTATGTGTTTGTCCTCTGGTTAGTTCCTGTGTTCAGTGTGGGTGTGTGGCTCTCTAGGATGCTGCACAGGCCCCAGTGGAGCCTAATCAGAGCTGGAGAGGGCTCTGGAATGGCTCGGAGGCCTGGGTAACTAAGGGAAGGGATGGGGAGGATTGGAGGAGCAGCATACTGATGGATCCATCCCTGTAATGATTGCACAGTCACAGCCGCCACATCCCCAGGGACCCGCCTGCATTCTGTTATCCCTCACCCCACTGGCCTCTGTCTCACACACACACTGAATCCTCCTACCCCCATCCCCATCCCCCTAGCCAGCAAACATCAGACAAATAAAAGACAAGCTGAATACAACAAAACACAATACAGTAGGAGATAGATATCAAATACAGCGTTGTACAAACAAACACCAGTTGAGTCAGGTTTCATTGTACTGATATCATTGCATCATTACAGTTGTCCCAGTGGAGAAGGAGCTCACCAGCAGTTTGAGCAGCCAGAAGCGGGACTTGTAGTAGCCAGTCTTGAAGGGGTTGATGAGGAAGAGGAGCATGAAGCCGTAGAGGATGAGGGGGTTGACCTGCATTGGCAGCATGGTGTACTCAGAGTACAGACAGGACAGGATGCTCATACACCACAGCACCCCCAGGAACCCTGCAATCTAGGGAACAATTCAATAGATTTTTTATTCAACTACCTTTATAACGCTGTATATAATTTGTCCTTGGCAATATGATCAGAAAAAAACATAGTGCATGTCTTCAGATTAGTATTATTATTGAAATGTTTAATTTACCTTATTCAGCACAATTCTCTCTCTGGTGGTCACACCAGATCATTCTCTCTGTGGTGGTCATACCAGATCATTCTCTCTCTGGTGGTCACACCAGATCATTCTCTCTCTGGTGGTCACACCAGATCATTCTCTCTGTGGTGGTCACACCAGATCATTCTCTCTCTCTGGTGGTCACACCAGATCATTCTCTTTCTGGTGGTCACACCAGATCATTCTCTCTGTGGTGGTCACACCAGATCATTCTCTCTCTGGTGGTCACACCAAATCATTCTCTCTCTGGTGGTCATACCAGATCATTCTCTTTCTGGTGGTTACACCAGATCATTCTCTCTGTGGTGGTCACACCAGATCATTCTCTCTGTGGTGGTCACACCAGATACTTCTCTCTGTGGTGGTCACACCAGATCATTCTCTCTGTGGTGGTCACACCAGATCATTCTCTCTCTGGTGGTCACACCAGATCATTCTCTCTGTGGTGGTCACACAAGATCATTCTCTCCCTGGTGGTCAAACAATATCATTATCTCTCTGGTCGTCACACCAGATCATTCTCTCTCTGGTCGTCACACCAGATCATTCTCTCTCTGGTGGTCACACCAGATCATTCTCTCTCTGGTGGTCACACCAGATCATTCTCTCTGTGGTGGTCACACCAGATCATTCTCTCTGTGGTGGTCACACAAGATCATTCTCTCTGTGGTGGTCGCACCAGATCATTCTCTCTGTGGTGGTCACACCAGATCATTCTCTCTGTGGTGGTCACACCAGATCATTCTCTCTCTCTGGTGGTCACACAAGATCATTCTCTCTCTCTGGTGGTCACACACGATCATTCTCTCGGTGGTGGTCACACACGATCATTCTCTCTGTGGTGGTCACACAAGATCATTCTCTCTGTGGTGGTCACACCAGATCATTCTCTCTGTGGTGGTCACACGATCATTCTCTCTCTCTGGTGATCACACAAGATCATTCTCTCTCTCTGGTGGTCACACGATCATTCTCTCTGGTGGTCACACAAAAACATTCTCTCTGTGTGGTGGTCACACAAGATCATTCTCTCTGTGGTGGTCACACAAGCTCATTCTCTCTCTCTGGTGGTCACACAAGATCATTCTCTCTGTGTTGGTCACACAAGCTCATTCTCTCTCTCTGGTGGTCACACAAGATAATTCTCTCTGTGGTGGTCACACAAGGTCATTCTCTCTCTCTGGTGGTCACACTAGATCATTCTCTCTCTCTGGTGGTCACACTAGATCATTCTCTCTCTGGTGGTCACACTAGATCATTCTCTCTGTGGTGGTCACACTAGATCATTCTCTCTCTCTGGTGGTCACACACGATCATTCTCTCTCTCTGGTGGACACACCAGATCATTCTCTCTCTCTGGTGGTCACACCAGATCATTCTCTCTCTCTGGTAGTCACACTAGATCATTCTCTCTCTCTGGTGGTCACACTAGATCATTCTCTCTCTCTCTGGTGGTCACACCAGATCATTCTCTCTCTCTGGTGGTCACACCAGATCATTCTCTCTGTGGTGGTCACACCAGATCATTCTCTCTCTCTGGTGGTCACACCAGATCATTCTCTCTCTCTGGTGGTCACACTAGATCATTCTCTCTCTCTGGTGGTCACACCAGATCATTCTCTCTGTGGTGGTCACACAAGCTCATTCTCTCTCTCTGGTGGTCACACTAGATCATTCTCTCTGTGGTGGTCACACTAGATCCTTCTCTCTCTCTGGTGGTCACACACGATCATTCTCTCTCTCTGGTGGTCACATCAGATCATGCTCTCTCTCTGGTGGTCACACTAGATCATTCTCACTCTCTGGTGGTCACACTAGATCATTCTCTCTCTGGTGGTCACACTAGATCATTCTCTCTCTCTGGTGGTCACACAAGATCATTCTCTCTCTCTGGTGGTCACACCAGATCATTCTCTCTGTGGTGGTCACACCAGATCATTCTCTCTCTCTGGTGGTCACACAAGATCATTCTCTCTCTCTGGTGGTCACACACGATCATTCTCTCGGTGGTGGTCACACACGATCATTCTCTCTGTGGTGGTCACACAAGATCATTCTCTCTGTGGTGGTCACACCAGATCATTCTCTCTGTGGTGGTCACACGATCATTCTCTCTCTCTGGTGATCACACAAGATCATTCTCTCTCTCTGGTGGTCACACGATCATTCTCTCTCTGGTGGTCACACAAAAATATTCTCTCTGTGTGGTGGTCACACAAGATCATTCTCTCTGTGGTGGTCACACAAGATCATTCTCTCTGTGGTGGTCACACCAGATCATTCTCTCTCTCTGGTGGTCACACCAGATCATTCTCTCTCTCTGGTGGTCACACTAGATCATTCTCTCTCTCTGGTGGTCACACACGATCATTCTCTCGGTGGTGGTCACACAAGCTCATTCTCTCTCTCTGGTGGTCACACAAGATAATTCTCTCTGTGGTGGTCACACAAGCTCATTCTCTCTCTCTGGTGGTCACACTAGATCATTCTCTCTCTCTGGTGGTCACACTAGATCATTCTCTCTCTCTGGTGGTCACACTAGATCATTCTCTCTGTGGTGGTCACACTAGATCATTCTCTCTCTCTGGTGGTCACACACGATCATTCTCTCTCTCTGGTGGTCACACCAGATCATTCTCTCTGTGGTGGTCACACCAGATCATTCTCTCTCTCTGGTGGTCACACCAGATCATTCTCTCTCTCTGGTGGTCACACTAGATCATTCTCTCTCTCTGGTGGTCACACCAGATCATTCTCTCTGTGGTGGTCACACAAGCTCATTCTCTCTCTCTGGTGGTCACACTAGATCATTCTCTCTGTGGTGGTCACACTAGATCATTCTCTCTCTCTGGTGGTCACACACGATCATTCTCTCTCTCTGGTGGTCACATCAGATCATGCTCTCTCTCTGGTGGTCACACTAGATCATTCTCTCTCTCTGGTGGTCACACTAGATCATTCTCTCTCTGGTGGTCACACTAGATCATTCTCTCTCTCTGGTGGTCACACAAGATCATTCTCTCTCTCTGGTGGTCACACCAGATCATTCTCTCTGTGGTGGTCACACCAGATTCTTCTCTCTGTGGTGGTCACACCAGATCATTCTCTCTGTGGTGGTCACACAAGATCATTCTCTCTGTGGTGGTCACACAAGCTCATTCTCTCTCTCTCTGGTGGTCACACAAGATCATTCTCTCTCTGGTGGTCACACAAGCTCATTCTCTCTCTCTGGTGGTCACACAAGATAATTCTCTCTGTGGTGGTCACACAAGCTCATTCTCTCTCTCTGGTGGTCACACTAGATAATTCTCTCTCTCTGGTGGTCACACTAGATCATTCTCTCTCTCTGGTGGTCACACTAGATCATTCTCTCTGTGGTGGTCACACTAGATCATTCTCTCTCTCTGGTGGTCACACACGATCATTCTCTCTCTCTGGTGGTCACACCAGATCATTCTCTCTGTGGTGGTCACACCAGATCATTCTCTCTCTCTGGTGGTCACACCAGATCATTCTCTCTCTCTGGTGGTCACACTAGATCATTCTCTCTCTCTGGTGGTCACACCAGATCATTCTCTCTGTGGTGGTCACACAAGCTCATTCTCTCTCTCTGGTGGTCACACTAGATCATTCTCTCTCTCTGGTGGTCACACTAGATCATTCTCTCTCTGGTGGTCACACTAGATCATTCTCTCTCTCTGGTGGTCACACAAGATCATTCTCTCTCTCTGGTGGTCACACCAGATCATTCTCTCTGTGGTGGTCACACCAGATTCTTCTCTCTGTGGTGGTCACACCAGATCATTCTCTCTCTGGTGGTCACACCAGATCATTCTCTCTCTCCGGTGGTCACACTAGATCATTCTCTCTCTCTCTGGTGGTCACACCAGATCATTCTCTCTGTGGTGGTCACACCAGATCATTCTCTCTCTCTGGTGGTCACACTAGATCATTCTCTCTCTCTGGTGGTCACACCAGATCATTCTCTCTCTCTGGTGGTCACACTAGATCATTCTCTCTCTCTGGTGGTCACACCAGATCATTCTCTCTCTGGTGGTCACACTAGATCATTCTCTCTCTGGTGGTCACACCAGATCATTCTCTCTGTGGTGGTCACACCAGATCATTCTCTCTCTCTGGTGGTCACACCAGATCATTCTCTCTGTGGTGGTCACACAAGCTCATTCTCTCTCTCTGGTGGTCACACTAGATCATTCTCTCTGTGGTGGTCACACTAGATCCTTCTCTCTCTCTGGTGGTCACACACGATCATTCTCTCTCTCTGGTGGTCACATCAGATCATGCTCTCTCTCTGGTGGTCACACTAGATCATTCTCACTCTCTGGTGGTCACACTAGATCATTCTCTCTCTGGTGGTCACACTAGATCATTCTCTCTCTCTGGTGGTCACACAAGATCATTCTCTCTCTCTGGTGGTCACACCAGATCATTCTCTCTGTGGTGGTCACACCAGATCATTCTCTCTCTCTGGTGGTCACACAAGATCATTCTCTCTCTCTGGTGGTCACACACGATCATTCTCTCGGTGGTGGTCACACACGATCATTCTCTCTGTGGTGGTCACACAAGATCATTCTCTCTGTGGTGGTCACACCAGATCATTCTCTCTGTGGTGGTCACACGATCATTCTCTCTCTCTGGTGATCACACAAGATCATTCTCTCTCTCTGGTGGTCACACGATCATTCTCTCTCTGGTGGTCACACAAAAATATTCTCTCTGTGTGGTGGTCACACAAGATCATTCTCTCTGTGGTGGTCACACAAGATCATTCTCTCTGTGGTGGTCACACCAGATCATTCTCTCTCTCTGGTGGTCACACCAGATCATTCTCTCTCTCTGGTGGTCACACTAGATCATTCTCTCTCTCTGGTGGTCACACACGATCATTCTCTCGGTGGTGGTCACACAAGCTCATTCTCTCTCTCTGGTGGTCACACAAGATAATTCTCTCTGTGGTGGTCACACAAGCTCATTCTCTCTCTCTGGTGGTCACACTAGATCATTCTCTCTCTCTGGTGGTCACACTAGATCATTCTCTCTCTCTGGTGGTCACACTAGATCATTCTCTCTGTGGTGGTCACACTAGATCATTCTCTCTCTCTGGTGGTCACACACGATCATTCTCTCTCTCTGGTGGTCACACCAGATCATTCTCTCTGTGGTGGTCACACCAGATCATTCTCTCTCTCTGGTGGTCACACCAGATCATTCTCTCTCTCTGGTGGTCACACTAGATCATTCTCTCTCTCTGGTGGTCACACCAGATCATTCTCTCTGTGGTGGTCACACAAGCTCATTCTCTCTCTCTGGTGGTCACACTAGATCATTCTCTCTGTGGTGGTCACACTAGATCATTCTCTCTCTCTGGTGGTCACACACGATCATTCTCTCTCTCTGGTGGTCACATCAGATCATGCTCTCTCTCTGGTGGTCACACTAGATCATTCTCTCTCTCTGGTGGTCACACTAGATCATTCTCTCTCTGGTGGTCACACTAGATCATTCTCTCTCTCTGGTGGTCACACAAGATCATTCTCTCTCTCTGGTGGTCACACCAGATCATTCTCTCTGTGGTGGTCACACCAGATTCTTCTCTCTGTGGTGGTCACACCAGATCATTCTCTCTGTGGTGGTCACACAAGATCATTCTCTCTGTGGTGGTCACACAAGCTCATTCTCTCTCTCTCTGGTGGTCACACAAGATCATTCTCTCTCTGGTGGTCACACAAGCTCATTCTCTCTCTCTGGTGGTCACACAAGATAATTCTCTCTGTGGTGGTCACACAAGCTCATTCTCTCTCTCTGGTGGTCACACTAGATAATTCTCTCTCTCTGGTGGTCACACTAGATCATTCTCTCTCTCTGGTGGTCACACTAGATCATTCTCTCTGTGGTGGTCACACTAGATCATTCTCTCTCTCTGGTGGTCACACACGATCATTCTCTCTCTCTGGTGGTCACACCAGATCATTCTCTCTGTGGTGGTCACACCAGATCATTCTCTCTCTCTGGTGGTCACACCAGATCATTCTCTCTCTCTGGTGGTCACACTAGATCATTCTCTCTCTCTGGTGGTCACACCAGATCATTCTCTCTGTGGTGGTCACACAAGCTCATTCTCTCTCTCTGGTGGTCACACTAGATCATTCTCTCTCTCTGGTGGTCACACTAGATCATTCTCTCTCTGGTGGTCACACTAGATCATTCTCTCTCTCTGGTGGTCACACAAGATCATTCTCTCTCTCTGGTGGTCACACCAGATCATTCTCTCTGTGGTGGTCACACCAGATTCTTCTCTCTGTGGTGGTCACACCAGATCATTCTCTCTCTGGTGGTCACACCAGATCATTCTCTCTCTCCGGTGGTCACACTAGATCATTCTCTCTCTCTCTGGTGGTCACACCAGATCATTCTCTCTGTGGTGGTCACACCAGATCATTCTCTCTCTCTGGTGGTCACACTAGATCATTCTCTCTCTCTGGTGGTCACACCAGATCATTCTCTCTCTCTGGTGGTCACACTAGATCATTCTCTCTCTCTGGTGGTCACACCAGATCATTCTCTCTCTGGTGGTCACACTAGATCATTCTCTCTCTGGTGGTCACACCAGATCATTCTCTCTGTGGTGGTCACACCAGATCATTCTCTCTCTCTGGTGGTCACACCAGATCATTCTCTCTCTCTGGTGGTCACACAAGATCATTCTCTCTCTCTGGTGGTCACACTAGATCATTCTCTCTCTCTGGTGGTCACACTAGATCTTTCTCTCTCTCTCTGGTGGTCACACTAGATCATTCTCTCTCTCTGGTGGTCACACTAGATCTTTCTCTCTCTCTGGTGGTCACACAAGCTCGTTCTCTCTCTCAGGTGGTCACACTAGATCTTTCTCTCTCTCTCTGGTGGTCACACAATATAATTTGTTCTCTCCATTATTACCACTAGTTGTCTCAGTGTACTGTCTGGCTTGATTCTTGTTATTGTCCTTTTGTATACCTTGGTTCTCCCCTCTCCCTTACCTCAAACAGGTGCTGGTGGGAGAGGTTGCTGCGAGGGTTCAGCTCAAAGATGAGCACGTGGTTGACCCCCGCCTGGCGCCAGCCGTACGTGTTAATGCCCAACAGGAAGAGGAACTCAATCAGCAGGAAGCCACCACGGTAGATACGCACCAGAGGCCACACGTTCTCATACCGGATGAGTACAGCACCTGCAAAATAATAATAGCAATTAAATAATCTAATTCTCCATCAAAATATCTGAGGCTACAGTCCTGTTATAAAATACAGTCTGCACTACTAACTTGAGCTCCTCACTAATGGCAAGCCCCATTTCCTGTGTATCTTTTAATCCCCCAGTAAAAAGGCCTTATTAGCATGGTTGTGTGTGAATGTACCACTGAGGATGAAGGAGATAGAGAGGACGATGAAGACCCCACAGTATAGGCCAACGCGGAAGGTAGTCCAGGCTAGAGCAGGCTGCAGGAAGGAAAAGCAGAGAATGACAGAGATGAGCAATTACCAGTTACTAGGCCTGTGTGACTGCCAGTCTTCTCTGCTCTACTGTAACGTTGTCAGGCACACAGCTGCAGATCCACACTAGGCAGTTACTAATTAATTTAGCTTGACAGATAGACCCGCCTATCCAGGGAAGCTGAAGCCATTCACAGAATCCAGTTCACCTGTTCCTTGTTCAATGCACCTTATAGGAAGTGTCCTTACATTAACGTGTGTTATCGTCAAGTACTTTTGTACGTGCTAAAAATACATTTCATATAAAGGTGCCCACAGGAATCTGGACAAGCCATTTGGATCTGGCATAATTCAGGGTGGACATGACATTAATATTAATACAGCTATAAATCTAAAGGATATGTGATAGGGGATGTGAAGCACTCTCTCCAGCACTCTCTCTCTCTCATCCCCTGTGGAAAAGCTATTTTTTTCAGTCTAGTATGGAGAGCCTCTTACAGGATCAATACTGTGGGCATGAATAGGGTGTGTGTGTCACATATCTATACTGTATACACACACAGCAGGAAGGAGATGAAGAGCAGGAAGTGTGTCACTCTACCATACTACGTTTATGTTGATGAGATCCTGGTGCTGGCAGGGAATTATGGCAGGAAAGATCTAATTGGTTAATTGTACACTAACTAACTAACATACACCCTCTAGTAAACCTGTGGTGTCCGTCTCTCTCACCTGTGCTGCCCCCAGTGGAGGCACTCTCAGCCTCTTCATGGCCTTCTGACGGTCCCCTCCCTCCAGCTCTGTGGTCACCACAGCCTGACAAACACAATACACACGTCACTACTGTTCATCCAGGAACAAGTTCAAATGCAATTCAACATATTAAAGAGCAAAAGTCAAAGACCAGGATCCAATTTTGCCAGAATTAGCAATTTTGTGGTTAAAACAGATGATGGAGTATACACTGTTGTCAAGGATGAACATCAACCTAAACAACGCTTTGACGTCCACAACCAGGGGCTTCTGTTCCATACGTACCTCAGTCTCAGAAATGAGCTGGGTGATCTTCTTACAGGTGTAGAAGGGGGCCACCTCCACGTGGGCCACGCGCCAGTCAGCCCCACGGGGAGTCTCCAGGATCTTATCATGCTTCTTCAGGATCTTACGGAAGCCTGTGAAGTTCAGATTCTGGGAGAAAGACAAATCGTGGGGTTAAGTCTGAACTGAGCAAGAGATGCAGAGAGGGAGAAGGAGACAACGACTAAACGGTTGAGATAAACTGAACTGCTGAGATAAAGAGAGGAACAGAGAAGAAATAGACAAACCACTAGAGAGAGGTGGATGGAGAGGTAGTAAGATGCAGAGAGACATTTGATGTTGATTGCAGCATCAAACAGAAAGATGAGAGGGTGTGGATAGGCTGACTGTTTCAGCTGGTAGTTCAGCATCAGGATGAGACTGAGGTAGTATCTAGGGGTAGTGTGTAGGGTTTAGGGTTAAGGGTACCAACCTGGTAGTTCTGCATCAGGATGAGGCTGTGGAAGTACCTAGGGGTAGTGTGTAGGGTTAAGGGTACCAACCTGGTAGTTCTGCAGTAGGATGAGGCTGAGGTAGAACTCGGAGAAGGCCAGCTGTAGGTCCTTGATGTTGCGGTGTTTGCAGCGCTCCTCCTGGGAAAGGTGGAACACTGTCTTGCGTTTCCGCAGACCTGGCGCATTGCTCTCACGCTGCGCATCCAGAGACGACTGCAGCTCATTCTGCAGGGTGGCGAAACGCCTCTGGGCTTCCGCAAGTTTCTCTGCAGGAGGGAAGGAGATATGGAGAACAGCCGAGTGAGCAACAGTGTCAGTATGACAAAGACAGATCTGATTTCACTATGCTGATGTCTTGTGGATAGTTCTAGTGGTTTTGAGAGTAACTTCTACTGCACTGAGACTGTCAGAAACATTAGCTTGCATTAACAGCCCTGCAGTAAATCCAGCCAGAGGTAAACACACTTCTCCCTGCCCTCCTCTCCATTACGGGGAAGTGGAAAGAGGAGTATTAGGTTCTGCAGACGTGTAAATGCAGCCCTTGGCAGGCCCATTACCAGGGTCATGACAGGGTTCATTTCCCTCCTGAGAGAGAGACAGCAGCAGGGCAGGGGGGAACCTGAGTAGATCTGGAACATGGCCCACATTCTCCCCCAGCCTCCCCATCCCAGTCCCACGAACACATTCCAGGACAGAACTCCTCGAGCCCGGCTTTGGCACATATACTCCACTGTCACCTCCGCCTGTGTCTGCACTCTGCACCCCACCACATCCTATTCATAGGCCAAGGCTGGAGAGAGGGTTCTGCAATAGACCGCTTCAGTCCTGATTCACAACTAGACCGCCTGGTCAACGGCAGGGCAGAGAGGCCCTGCCTGCATGTGTTTGTGACAATGACGAAGCACCGTCTCATGTTCCCCACGGTCAATCAGTGAAGACAAGGGTGTTACGTTAGGTGCAGTGGGTTCAATGGTTAATTTAACGCTCAGTTGCAAACACAGCCTCTGAATTTCCCAGTACCTGACTCACAGGAATGCCTGCTCTTTTGATGGCTACAATTAGAGTAATCCCTCACAGGATAACAGTAGATTATGTCACTGACACTGTCTACCCTGTCCAGAGGGTCTCTATCTGCCGCTCTGCATGGATCAAGTCATGACATAACATGAAGCGTGAGAAAGTCAAGACTCACATACTTTACCTAAATTGGAAGAAATTAAGCCTGGGTAGATTTGTGTGTACAGACAAAGGTGTCAGAATGGTATGCAAGCTGAAGAGACTAAAAGAAGCCTTAATGTCGGAGCTTTGCCAGGATCAGCCACAGGTAAAATATTGTCTCTGGAGTCTATATCTGAGGATACATCCAAATATTTTAGATATTGTGGTAGCATTTAACAGAGACTGTGTTGTGCCTTGGTTTTTCTCACTGGCATATAGTTAAATGCACTGCTCCAGGTTCACTTAATGGGGTCGATGACCCCTTTCAGAATAGGGAAGCTGCTTGCTACAGCTCTTTGCGGAGGCGACGACTTTCTTATGTAAAGCTCACACCTTGAACAAGACATGAAAAGAGGGAGATAACGATGTCTGTCCAACAAGATTCAGTAATTGCTTGTTTCATCCCAACATCCAGCTAGACAGATATGCAACACATCCAGGCGTAGAAAATGAGAGATTATGATGCTGCAGTCTGGAGTCCGAGAGTGAAGTGACTGACTGTGGCTGGGCTACAAGACAGCCAAGAAGACCTAACACTGCTAAAAACAACCTTTGCTATAGATTTCATTATAATCTGAATTGAGACAGATTTATTCTAGTAAAGCCAGATGTCTAGCCTTGATGTGGGGCGGCAGGTAGCCTAGTGGTTAAAGCGTTGGACTAGTAACCAAAAGGTTGCAAGATTGAATCCCCGAGCTGACAAGGTAAAAATCTGTCATTCTGCCCCTGAACAAGGCAGTTAACCCACTATTCCTAGGCCGTCATTGAAAATAAGAATTTTTCTTAACTGAATTGCCTAGTTAAATGAAGATAAATTAAATAAAATACTCAGACTCAGTCTGCTGGATGTGCTTAATGAGCAACAGTGATGGGAAATCCTTGTTTTTCAGGGGAGATAAAAGCGAGGAGCAACAGGATGTTGATCAGAGTGCCAGTTCTCTTTGGCAGTCCAACCTGGTCTGAGTTTATTTCAGCTTCTGGCAAAGCCTCAACTCTGAAGGGGATGGGAGGGGAGGTTTATTGGAGAAGAAAAATAGGGAGTTTAAAAGCCTTTCAGACTTTAAGGAAAAGCAAATTAAAGTAGACACTAATGAATGCACCTTTTCTATATTTTGTTGGCTTCCTGTCTAACTCGTACCATTACCAATAAAGTACGTACTCGTTGGTAACGAGATTTAGAATATATCGAATGTCCATGTTGCCAGGCAGCATCAACCCATTAAATGCAGTTCTACAAAACATCACGTAGTTGGCACCCAAGTAAAGCTTATCACTCAACATGACAACCGTATGTGCAAGATGTCAAGGACATTACTGGCTACTCCCATTGCACTGCAGGCATTAGTTATTATGGCATTATAAGTAACTATGAGTGGACAAACTGCAGATTCACACAGAAAATCAAAGGGGTGGTCTAACTTAGTCAGAGAGACAAACTTGCATAGCATAGCATAACATAGCATAGCATAGCATAGCATAGCATAGCATAAAATAGCATAGCATAGCAGCACTGCTCCATCAAATAAGCCTACCTGAATAAAATGTGTTGATCTTCAAAAGCTCCTTCTCACAATTCTGAAAAAACTTCTCCTCAAACTTGGCGTAGTATCTCTTGACAGTGTCTTCATCTGTGACTGGAGAGGGGAAAAAAGAGATGGAGAGAGAGAGAGAGAGAGAGAGAGAGAGAGGGGAGAGAGAGAGAGAAAGGTCACGTTTCGAACAAAACATTCAACAAAAAAACATTATTTAACCAATGAAAAACAATTAATGGACACATCATTATGGGCATTTCAGTCTATCAGTTTGGCTTATGATTACATTCACTTCCTTTTTCAAGATGATTCTCCTTCAACAAGCATCAATGCACTTAAACAATGCTTTCATTCAGACCAGGGTACCAAGAGAAACAAAATGGTTAAAAATGGCTTGATGGACAGTGTACTGTTCAGCCCAGAAAGGTCACCAACACGCCCCTGACTCTTTCATTCCTCTGACGGTCATTAAATGTTGGGGACAAGCACAGTGGCACAGTTCTAAATTAGGACACCTTTAATTTGGTCCCTCCCCTCCCCTCCCCTCCCCTCCCCTCCCCTCCCCTCCCTTCCCTTCCCTTCCCTTCCCTTCCCTTCCCTTCCCTTCCCTTCCCTTCCCTTCCCTTCCCTTCCCTTCCCTTCCCTTCCCTTCCCTTCCCTTCCCTTCCCTTCCCTTCCCTTCCCTTCCCTTCCCTCCCCTCCCCTTCCCTTCCCTTCCCTTCCCTTCCCTCCCCTCCCCTCCCCTTCCCTTCCCTTCCCTCCTCTGTCTTCTTACTTGGTGTTGCTCATCCAGCACACAGAGTAACCCAACACCCCTATGAGTTGCCTGGGGGATTCCATCCCCTGTCTGCATCCCACGCTCCCCCCACCCCATCCCCATTAACCTTAGCCCAGCTTAGCCCACTGGCCTTCCAGTAAAGACAATAGCAGCCAAGAGAACCAGGGCCACAGGGCACTGTCCCAGCCACAGCTTAAAGTCTGACCACAGGTCCACAGCACAGGATCAACAGGCTGTAGTTGTAATGATTTTATTTATAGTGACCACAAGTTCCAAAACCCATCCATCTATAACAGCTGGCAATATTTGACTGTGATCCTTAGAGTAGAGAGTCACAGTGTAAGAGACAGGCCTCGTCTCCTGGGACTGAGAAAGACAGAGACAAAGAGGATCTGCACACTGAGAGAATGTGCATCTTAATATCCTCTCTCTGCTACTAAAACATGTATTATTTTTCAATGATTATTCATCACGATCACTCTCTTATCAATGTTAGCCTGGCCAGACTTGCTAGTTGACACCAGTACTGATGCAGCATTGATGTTCGATCTAAATGTCACAGCCAGGGATACATCACACACCATCCATCACACTATCTCTGCTAAATGTTTGTGCAAGAGTGGGGTTATAATAGAAATGTTAGCTAACCTATCAAATGAAATGGCCTTTTAATGCAAGTTGAAACCTTTAGATGGAGAGGCATTCAATTCTGTTCTTAGTAATAACAAAAAGATGCCTAAGGCTGGGTAGGCTGTCAATATTCCTGCTCTTTTCACCTGCATGCAGAGCGAGAATCCAAGGAGAGACTGTGATTGTGTTCAGTAAAAGGCTGTGAAAATGTTCCTTGGAGTCAGTGAACCAGTCAAGCGATGCGCAGCTTTACATAAAAAAATTGAAAAACATCTGTATATCGATAATTAGTGAATTGAATCATGTTCAGTGGTTGAAAATGCTTCATAAGGGACTTTATATGATGAATCACTCCCATAGTGCTGGGGAGATGTGTCACCTTACTGCAGTTCAGACTAACCTCATGACAGAGTCATCTTGCAGTCCTCATTAAACATCAAAAACAACATCATCATTGAACAAAAAGAAAACATCAGCAGCCATGCTCAACTGTCTGAACTGAGACAGAACATAAACAGGGACTGAGATGACCTTCAACTTATCATCTTCACTGGGTCAGTGTGTGTGAGAGAGAGAGACCAGAATGTGTGTGCTGTGAGATACAGCTGGCATCAGTGGGTCATAGCCAGTGTTGAGTGGAGGTCAGGAGGGTGTGTGAGTGCCTTACAGTGTACACCCACACAGCTCATCCCCTCCTGTCTGGAATAGAGGAGAGGAGGAGGAGAGGAGGGTGAGAGGAAGAGGAGAGGAGGAGGAGAGGAGGAGGAGAGGAAGCAGCTAACTATCTGCATGAGGAATGAGGAATGGAAGTACGCTCTGCCTACGCCTCTGAAAGCATTTCTACCTCACTTCCTAATTCCATTGCAGTCACAACACACCTTGGACCAGGACATATCAATGGAGAGTTTAGTCATTTTACTTCGTCTGGCTGGTTGCCAGTCCTCCCAGCACAGACTGGGATATGTTTAGAGAACAAGCCTGTGAGAACAGGGCACTGCAATACTGCTGCAAAACCAGGTCAAGTACAAGATCCCAAAGGAAAAGGTGATAGAACACTGGAACTAGTCTACATGAAGACAACAGGGGGAGGAGGCAGATGACAAGGAAGAAAGAGATATAAGAGGGATGTGGACTTTGGATGAAATTATCCTAGATTATGTTATGAGAGGAAATGGAGGAGATCAAAGCCTGGAGAGAAAGGTAGGGAGAGGGCCGTGGAGTGACCCCTCGCCACTATCTCCCCCCGCTGAAGTTCTACTGACCCCTATCTCCCCCCTGCTGACCCTCTACTGACCCCCATCTCCCCCCGCTGAAGTTCTACTGACCCCTATCTCCCCCCGCTGACCCTCTACTGACCCCCATCTCCCCCCGCTGAAGTTCTACTGACCCCCATCTCCCACCGCTGACGCTCTACTGACCCCCATCTCCCCCCGCTGAAGTTCTACTGACCCCCATCTCCCACCGCTGACCCTCTACTGACCCCCATCTCCCCCCGCTGAAGTTCTACTGACCCCCATCTCCCCCCGCTGACGCTCTACTGACCCCCATCTCCCCCCGCTGAAGTTCTACTGACCCCTATCTCCCCCCGCTGACGCTCAACTGACCCCTATCTCCCCCCGCTGAAGTTCTACTGACCCCTATATCCCCCCCGCTGAAGTTCTACTGACCCCTATCTCCCCCTGCTGAAGTTCTACTGACCCCTATCTACCCCCGCTGACGCTCTACTGACCCCTATCTCCCCCCGCTGAAGTTCTACTGACCCCCATCTCCCCCCGCTAAAGTTCTACTGACCCCTATCTACCCCCGCTGACGCTCTACTGACCCCTATCTCCCCCTGCTGAAGTTCTACTGACCCCTATCTACCCCGCTGACGCTCTACTGACCCCTATCTCCCCCCGCTGAAGTTCTACTGACCCCCATCTCCCCCGCTGAACTTCTACTGACCCCTATCTCCCCCCGCTGAAGTTCTACTGACCCCCATCTCCCCCCGCTGAAGTTCTACTGACCCCTATCTCCCCCGCTGAAGTTCTACTGACCCCTATCTCCCCCCGCTGAAGTTCTACTGACCCCCATCTCCCCCGCTGAAGTTCTACTGACCCCTATCTCCACCCGCTGAAGTTCTACTGACCCCTATCTCCCCCGCTGAAGTTCTACTGACCCCTATCTCCCCCCGCTGAAGCTCTACTGACCCCCATCTCCCCCCGCTGAAGTTCTACTGACCCCTATCTCCCCCCGCTGAAGTTCTACTGACCCCTATCTCCACCCGCTGAAGTTCTACTGACCCCTATCTCCCCCGCTGAAGTTCTACTGACCCCTATCTCCCCCCGCTGAAGCTCTACTGACCCCCATCTCCCCCCGCTGAAGTTCTACTGACCCCTATCTCCCCCCGCTGATGCTCTACTGACCCCTATCTCCCCCCGCTGAAGCTCTACTGACCCCTATCTCCCCCCGCTGATGCTCTACTGACCCCTATCTCCCCCCGCTGACGCTCTACTGACCCCCATCTCCCCCCGCTGACCCTCTACTGACCCCCATCTCCCCCCGCTGAAGTTCTACTGACCCCCATCTCCCACCGCTGACGCTCTACTGACCCCCATCTCCCCCCGCTGAAGTTCTACTGACCCCCATCTCCCACCGCTGACCCTCTACTGACCCCCATCTCCCCCCGCTGAAGTTCTACTGACCCCTATCTCCCCCCGCTGACGCTCTACTGACCCCTATCTCCCCCCGCTGAAGTTCTACTGACCCCTATCTCCCCCTGCTGAAGTTCTACTGACCCCTATCTACCCCCGCTGACGCTCTACTGACCCCTATCTCCCCCCGCTGAAGTTCTACTGACCCCCATCTCCCCCCGCTGAAGTTCTACTGACCCCTATCTACCGCCGCTGACGCTCTACTGACCCCTATATCCCCCTGCTGAAGTTCTACTGACCCCTATCTACCCCCGCTGACGCTCTACTGACCCCTATCTCCCCCCGCTGAAGTTCTACTGACCCCCATCTCCCCCGCTGAACTTCTACTGACCCCTATCTCCCCCCGCTGAAGTTCTACTGACCCCCATCTCCCCCCGCTGAAGTTCTACTGACCCCTATCTCCCCCGCTGAAGTTCTACTGACCCCTATCTCCCCCGCTGAAGTTCTACTGACCCCTATCTCCCCCGCTGAAGTTCTACTGACCCCTATCTCCCCCCGCTGAAGTTCTACTGACCCCTATCTCCCCCGCTGAAGTTCTACTGACCCCTATCTCCCCCCGCTGAAGCCTTACTGACCCCCATCTCCCCCCGCTGAAGTTCTACTGACCCCTATCTCCCCCCGCTGAAGTTCTACTGACCCCTATCTCCACCCGCTGAAGTTCTACTGACCCCTATCTCCCCCGCTGAAGTTCTACTGACCCCTATCTCCCCCCGCTGAAGCTCTACTGACCCCCATCTCCCCCCGCTGAAGTTCTACTGACCCCTATCTCCCCCCGCTGACGCTCTACTGACCCCTATCTCCCCCCGCTGAAGCTCTACTGACCCCTATCTCCCCCCGCTGATGCTCTACTGACCCCTATCTCCCCCGCTGAAGCTCTACTGACCCCTATCTCCCCCGCTGAAGCTCTACTGACCCCCATCTCCCCCGCTGAAGTTCTACTGACCCCTATCTCCCCCCGCTGAAGCTCTACTGAGGAGGTCTGCTGGTCCCCAGGAGACTGTGTCTGTGTGTATTTGTGCACGTGTGTAAGTGTGTGCGCGCATATGTGTGTGCGTGAGCATGTGTGGCATGTGAGAACAAAGGAGCGAGAGGCAGCGCTGCTTTGAAACAGCCCCGTCCCTGCAGCTACACATTGAGTATTCACTAGGCCTCTGATGCAAAAATGTCTCTATAACCAACACTTCAGCCTCATTTGCTTCACCTCAACCTTACTCAAATCTGCATGAATCAACATAATTAGGCTCACAGAGTTAGAGTTAAGTACAAACGGTCTGTGCTAATTTATTTTCAGCTAAAACAACAGATAGATATGAACAGCTCAATTGCAGAGGAAAAAATACTTAAACAAGTGAAATCATAATGGTATTTAGTGCGTTTATTCCCATTTATCAAAGATGTCTGTATTTATCTGAACTCAATGTCTTCTCTCTCTCACTGTATGGGGCCTCATTATTGCACCACTGGCTGGTGAGGAGACAGCCAAGCCCACTCATAGTCCAATGGTACAATCCTCCCCAGTGTCCCTCTGACAGGCAGCTCTGGAGGGCCTCTCCCTGAGCTCATTATCCTCAGAGTGGTACTGTGGCACAGCTAACAGCCAACATCCCTCAAGGGAACCAGCCCAGCCCACTGCTGCCCCAACCTGCACTCTGCTACAAAGACCCAGAGCCACAGAGAGCAAACAGGCTGGGCCACACCAAAGCTGTCTCCACCAGCCGTCACTAAATGGCTTCCTGCAGCAGTATCTGCCCTAACATTACAGGGATGAGTGAGCGCTTAGGCGGATATGTGTGTGTGTGTGTGTGTGTGTGTGTGTGTGTGTGTGTGTGTGTGTGTGTGTGTGTGTGTGTGTGTGTGTGTGTGTGTGTGTGTGTGTGTGTGTGTGTGTGTGTGTGTGTGTGTGTGTGTGTGATGTGTGTGTGTGTGTGTGTGTGTGTAAGTGTGTGGTGCAGGCAGTAGGATGTTGATGAAATGCCTCCTAGAAGAGTAATAGCTATGTCCCTGGGGGCTCTGTGTGAAGATGGATACTCTGGCCACCTCATCTTGTGCTGTGTTTGATAGTGTTTGTTGGACATCAGTATTTCACCTCTCTGTCAGCACTGAGCAGGGTTCTACTCTTTCTTTTGAGGTGAGCTCCTTGATGTTTTGTCTATATAGTGACATGATGGAGCTCTGAGGGTTGTAACCTTTTACTCATAACAGAGTGTCTCATGGAGGACAGGCTGGGTAAGTCGTCATGTTTTAGTTTTTCTTCATGGTTTCTTAGTTGTATTTGTTTCAGTAGGTACTGGGTATAGTAAGTCTAAAAAGTAAGCTTTCAGTTTGATTAAGATGTGTTAACTAGCGCTGCATATCATGGACATTTCCTGTAGGTGCTTGAAGCGGATGGAGTATGCTCCACAGTCCTAGTACAGAGGAGCTTCCCAGCATGGCCTACATACTGCCGTTTGCCACCATGTTTCTGCCAACTGGTGACACTCATGGCAGTCACAGGAGGGAAGTGAGTAAAGCTTAAGTGCTTTAGAGCAGCCAGGAAAAGAAAGTCACTTTATTATTCTGTTGTGGAGGGATGGGTGAGTAGAGTCCAAGTGTTTGTGAGTGTTTGTGTGTGCATAAGGATGCATGTGTTTGTGAATATACAGTGCCCTCCCTAATTATTGGGACAGTGAAGCATTTTTTTTCTATACTCCAAAAGCAAAAGTATCGGGACAAATTCACTTATATGTTTATTAATGTAGTAAAAAGGTAAGTATTTGTTCCCATATTCATGTTACACAATGACCACATCAAGCTGGTGACTCTACACATTTGTTGGATGTGTTTGCTGTTTGTTTTGGTTGTTTTTGTGCCCAATAGAAATGAATGGTAAATAATGTATTGCGTAATGTCAGTCACTTTAATTGTAAATAAGAATAGAATATGTTTCTAAACACTTCTACATGAATGTCGACGCTACCATGATTATGGATAATCCTGAATTAATCGTGAATAATGATGAGGGAGAAAGTTAGAGACGCACTATGTAAAAAAAGTGCTGTAATTTCGCAACGGTTCACACAATACGGGTAAAAATACCCTCAAATTAAAGCGGACAGTCTGCACTTTAACCTCATATTAATTGTATCATTTCAAATCCAGACTTTTGAAGTATAGAGCCAAAACAAACAAAAAAATGCTTCACTGTCCCAATAATTACGGAGGGCACTGCACATCTAATAAAAATAGGATCTAAACCTACACAACCCGTTAGCAGCCAGCTTTAACAAGCCATGATTAATCCTATGTTCATTCACTGGTTCCCAGTGCTCCTGTAAGATGAGGTTCAGGAATATGGACAGCTCTTGCTCAGCTGTTATCAGAGATGCCCAGTCCAGTGGAGAACACGTCCTTGGCTGTTACTGGTGGAAGCAGTACCATATTAGTCTACCTCATGAGAAATCAATACAACAATAGGAGAGCAACCATGAATCCCCTCTAAAGCCTTTGATATCCTCTTGACCTTTATGCAGGTCAAAAGTGAGAGAAATAAGGGGATCTGAATAAAATGTTCTATATCTGAAGACAAATGACTAAACTTACTGCCTACATTGTGTTCATTCAAGGTATTTTCTCAGAAAAACAATCTGGGCTTCTCTGAGAAAAACAGGTCTTGGTGTATTCCCTTGCAGGTTGCATAATGGTGGGCAGCCCCTTTCCCTTCTGTGGTGTAAATAAATCATGAGGAGCACTCGCAACTTCTCCAGACCTGACTCAAATCTCCCCTCCTGACCCACCCCATCAAGCCTCCACATAAATCTTTCACACTAACCCCCCTGTGGAGATGAGAAAACCTGAGCTCTCCGCCATGTCAGAGGCTCTAACCCTCCCTTGCTGTATGAACGCACGCACACACACACAGAAAGAAACATGAGGTGTTGTGGGTCACAGGATATTGTAATGTAGTTTTCAGATGAAGGAGAGAGTTGTTTAACTAATATAAGCCTAAACAACCGGTAAAGTGGAAGCCTTCATTCCTAGTTGTTCGACCCATTCAAGAAAATCAAGCCAATGTAACCGTGTTCCATTTCATGCCCGTAGTCCATTTTTCTCTGTTTTTACTGAACGTCTTCATATTGTGGCATTTATCACTGGGAGTGTGACAGGAACATGGAGTATGACTGGCCCAGAGGAGAGGGTTGATGTGCCCCTTTATGTTGGGACCAGTGATATCGTCATCTATTAGCCTGAATGTGTAGCCAGGCGAGAGAACATGACATGGATCCTTCTCTGAGTCTCACACAGACACAGCTATATCAGCCCCAGTCATTTTACACTTCATTTAAGCCATGTAATGACACCTCATTGCTGTTTATCACCCATGTCCTTCTGGCATCATCATTAGCTGAAAGTGCAGTTACTGCCACTATATTCATGAAATTCATTTCCCTCATCTCTTTCCACTCATGAGTCATTAGTCAGGGTCTTTTTGTTATCGTATCACCTTCCTGTATTGAACTGAGCGAGTGGGTGTGTGTGCTCAGGTTGCATTATTCTCACGTTTCCCCCTATCTGAGGAGTAAGGAAGCCTTGTTTGGGAGAGAAAGAGAAAGTGCACTCACACAGAGCAGTGCTTCCATTCTACATCCTCTTGTTCCAGACATACAGGATAACCATGAAGCAAAACCATGCAGACAGTGCCCCCACACCAACCCAACCCCTCCCTCGTCTGCTTTGTTCCTCTTCCCATTCCCCCCTCCAGCCACAATTCATTATAACAATCATGCAGTTTGTGGAGCCAGGAGACCATTCAGAATGAACATTAACTAGGCTAGCCTGCTACTGTAGGTCTGGAGTGGTTTATCAGCCCGAATAAGGAGGAGTATAAATAAAAACTGCTTGCTAAGTAAGCAACTCAAACTGAGGCAAACACAGTTGTAATAGTAAGGGAGGAATCACTTTTCAAGAGGCCACTTAACAACTTGAGAGAGGTGTTTGTTTATTTAGTGCATTGGTTAGTGTGTGTGTATATAAAAAAAAAAATGCTCAAAAAAATAAAGGGAACACTTAAACAACACATCCTAGATCTGAATGAAAGAAATAATCGTATTAAAAACTTTTTTCTTTACATAGTTGAATGTGCTGACAACAAAATCACACAAAAATAATCAATGGAAATCCAATTTATCAACCCATGGATGTCTGGATTTGGAGTCACACTCAAAATTAAAGTGGAAAACCACACTACAGGCTGATCCAACTTTGATGTAATGTCCTTAAAACAAGTCAGAATGAGGCTCAGTAGTGTGTGTGGCCTCCACGTGCCTGTATGACCTCCCTACAACGCCTGGGCATGCTCCTGATGAGGTGGCGGATGGTCTCCTGAGGGATCTCCTCCCAGACCTGGACTAAAGCATCCGCCAACTCCTGGACAGCCTGTGGTGCAACGTGGCGTTGGTGGATGGAGCGAGACATGATGTCCCAGATGTGCTCAATTGGATTCAGGTCTGGGGAACGGGCGGGCCAATCCATACCATCAATGCCTTCCTCTTGCAGGAACTGCTGACACACTCCAGCCACATGAGGTCGAGCATTGTCTTGCATTAGGAGGAACCCAGGGCCAACCGCACCAGCATATGGTCTCACAAGGGGTCTGAGGATCTCATCTCGGTACCTAATGGCAGTCAGGCTACCACTGGCGAGCACATGGAGGGCTGTGTGGCCCCCCAAAGAAATGCCACCCCACACCATGACTGACCCACCGCCAAACCGGTCATGCTGGAGGATGTTGCAGGCAGCAGAACGTTCTCCACGGCGTCTCCAGACTCTGTCACGTCTGTCACGTGCTCAGTGTGAACCTGCTTTCATCTGTGAAGAGCACAGGGCACCAGTGGCGAATTTGCCAATCTTGGTGTTCTCTGGCAAATGCCAAACGTCCTGCACGGTGTTGGGCTGTAAGCACAACCCCCACCTGTGGACGTCGGGCCCTCATACCACCCTCATGGAGTCTGTTTCTGACCGTTTGAGCAGACACATGCACATTTGTGGCCTGCTGGAGGTCATTTTGCAGGGCTCTGGCAGTGCTTCTTTTGCTCCTCCTTGCACAAAGGCGGAGGTAGCGGTCCTGCTGCTGGGTTGTTGCCCTCCTACACGTCTCCTGATGTACTGGCCTGTCTCCTGGTAGCGCCTCCATGCTCTGGACACTACGCTGACAGACACAGCAAACCTTCTTGCCACAGCTCGCATTGATGTGCTATCCTGGATGAGCTGCACTACCTGAGCCACTTGTGTGGGTTGTAGACTCCGTCTCATGCTACCACTAGAGTGAAAGCACCGCCAGCATTCAAAAGTGACCAAAACATCAGCCAGGAAGCATAGGAACTGAGAAGTGGTCTGTGGTCCCCACCTGCAGAACCACTCCTTTATTGGGGGTATCTTGCTAATTGCCTATAATTTCCAACTGTTGTCTATTCCATTTGCACAACAGCATGTGAAATGTATTGTCAATCAGTGTTGCTTCCTAAGTGGACAGTTTGATTTCACAGAAGTGTGATTGACTTGGAGTTACATTGTGTTGTTTAAGTGTTCCCTTTATTTTTTTGAGCAGTGTATATATATATATATATATATATATGTGTGTATGTGTGTGTGTGTGTGTGTGTGTGTGTGTGTGTGTGTGTGTGTGTGTGTGTGTGTGTGTGTGTGTGTGCGTGTGTGTGTGTGTGTGTGTGTGTGTGTGTGTGTGTGTGTGTGTGTGTGTCTGTGTGTGTGTGTGTGTGTGTGTGTGTTTAGGTTGGATTCCCGGCAGCCTGCAGATATTGCACCAGTTGAATACATTAGTGGCAGGAAGGAGTCAAGACCAGATAGGATATAAAATTATCTGAGGGACCAAGAGGGATACTGAGACAGGAGAAGGATATAATATGGAATATTACACCAGCTCAGTGAGACAAAGAGACACACCAGGAGAATGAATCATGAAACATTCACCAGTTCACTACTTAATAAAACACACTGCAGCTAACTAGATTATGCTGGAGGTAGTGAATGCCTTTTATTGCTTTTGTTAATATATGCCATGTCTTAAGGAGAAAAGGCAGTTGTTGATTGAGCTGAAAATCATCCCTTCCTTTGAAGTGCACGCACTGAGAATGTTACAAAAAAAATCAGGAGATCCGTTTGCTATTGTACTGTAGGTGGAAGCGCTGTCCAAGGTTCTGAAACAGATTTTGAGTGAAGTAAATACATTTCGGATAAGAAAAAAGCCTGATATACAGAATAAGTTGTCTCTGGTGTACTTTCAGGCAATTTCTGCACCATGATAGGAATGAATGTCAAAACCATAAATTAAAGACAAATTGGCTTATCTCCTCTCAGCCATAGAAGGATGTTTTAATGTATCCCTTTAACATAGCCTACATCCCTCAAACCGCATTAGAGCAACGCTCCTAAACCGAAGGGAATTTTGTCATACTTTCATTATAACTTCTTCAATTTTCCTCCATATTGTACTATAGTAAAACTTTCATAATAACTTTGACCCAATTACCTTCCAGAGTTCTGTTGTCCATCCTCTATAAGTCAAGACAATGACCAATCAGAGTCTGACAACAAGAAGCTTCTTACAACATGGGTCATTTATGCCACATATATCATTGCCGTGTCTCTCCCTTGACCTAAAGATGCTCCTGCAATTGTTTTGGGGACTCCTGAAGTGGAAACATTGAATTACCATCTGATTCTGAGTGTGTATGACTGCCGTTGTATTCACCACTGCCCTGCTCTGCCTTGCCCTGCCCTCCATCAACACTGTGATACAGTCGGACAGTTACAGCATTTAGGGCAATCCACTGGATACATAGCCCTCAGAGCACCACAGTGCATACACACTCAGTGGGCCTCTCTTTACGCAGTAGAGACTGAGTCATTTAGACTAAGGGGCTTGTTTAATAGTTGAGCTGTGGAAGAAGGAGGAGGACAGAGTGAGAAGGAGTTACAGTGAGGCCACAGAGAAAGTAGACCACACAATCCTCCAGCCAGGCATAAAGAAACCCACAGCCCAGGAAGCATATTGATTATGATGGGAATGTTAATCACTTCTTCCATTTAGCTAACAAGGCTTTAAATCTCCTCCACTTACTGTGTCCCCCCTGTCCTCGTAAGGATGGGAGGTCAGAGGCAGAGGAAGCAGTGGGCTACAACTGAATACAACTAGGCATGTCTGTTGATCTCAACTCACTGGTTTACTTTAGAAAGTGACCATCTCTTAGCCTTGATAAGCTCTCCTGCTAAATTTCTTGCCCTTTCTTAAGTCCTAGTTGTTCTCTCTCTCTCTCTGTCTCTCAGCCCTGTAGAAGCTGGCTGCTGTGAAGTGTTATCTCGTGTGCTCACAGCCAGAGGATGTTTGGCCCAGACCTCACCCTGCCTGCTCCATATGCAGCGGCTCCTTGAAGATCAGGGCCCTCCTGAGTAGCTCCTCTCCCCCACACCTCCCCAGGTAGGCAGAAGGAAAAGTCAGGCTGATAACCGAGCTGATTGAGGGGCTCACTGGCTACTGTCTGTCACTCTGCTATCTCTTTTAAGCAAAGGAATGGAACTGATGAAGGAGAATTAAATGTTTTTTCACAAAGTTTGATAAGTCTTTTCGATTAATATTTCAAACAGTTTAACCCATTACACTCCTGGATATTGGCCTGTATGGATAGGGCCATATTTAAATGTTTCTAACAGAAGAATATGCATGACCATGGTACCAATTGAAAGACAACACTTTGAAGATTATGTAGAAATGATCAGACCAAGGTGAGGACATAACAGTTCACCAGAAGGAATCTAAACATTACACTGTTGAGGCAAGGGTTTGAGTGAGATGCACTTTTATGACTCATAGAAAGAGCCTTCAACTATAAGGTTCTTTTTTGAGCTCTGCCAGTTTTGCCATTGAGGAACTGAAGCAAGCACACTTTGGAACACTGCCCTGCGTCCCCACTATCACAAAATTACTGTTTACGCAATCTAAAAATGTTACCTTATAAATCCCAAACTGGGTCAGGTGGGCATTATTTGAAAGCTTATTCTATTGCCAACATGGCTAGCTAAGTTATAAAATACGATTTTACAGTGTTAGGCTTTCAAAAGACACTTCAGACAAACAGATTGTAATTTTGATGTCATTTTGATGTGATTAAATAAACATAGGCTAATTCAGTTCTGGACAACCCAGGGTACAACGCATGTCATCAAACATAGCGATCATAAACGTTGATACAGTAAATTACATAAGCTCTCAAATATGGAAATGTGAAGCGCACATTTGAACTCAGCTGTGTGGTTTGGTTGTATTACATCAAAGTGCTATTTATTATAATCCTCAAGGTCTCATCTTTCAGAACACATCCACTCCTCTCAATTTACAGCATTTCCCTCACTCAGACAACAACAAATGTGCAAAAAGTAGCCCAAATAGCAGGAGGGATGGGAGCATCTTCTTGTCGTGCGCAGTGCTCAAGTTTATAATGGCTGTCAGTCAAAACCCATACAACGCTGTGAAGTGGAGAACCTGAGCTCTGACGTCATGTATAGCATGTTACTCTACAGCTACTGCGTTCCAATTTAGGCCCTTATCAATGACAAAATCTGCCATTTTCAACCTGTATACGGGATGACAGGGGCTGTGAGTGGAAAGAGCTACGTCACTCTAAATTACAATTCTGCATACCTGCATACATACCCATTGCATACATACCCATTGAAATAAAATTCAAGAACTGTTGTACACATACTAAATACAAGCTACATATGGAGTGTGAAGTGATGGCTGTGTGGATGGAGATGTATAACAGGGAGTTCTTTGAAGAACAATATCAAACAGAATCATCTACCTAGGGAATATATAGAAATACATGTTGGAGATTCCCCACAAGTACCACAAGTGTCCAACTGTGACAGTGAAATCACAATGATGTAAAGACTGGGGAAATGAATCAAGAACACAGATCCTGGAGGTGGAATAATTCAACCTGAATCACAACATGTTTTGTATCATGTATCATAGCATGTGTTGTATTTCAACTACAATATGGAATTCCTGGCTATTAAAATGTAAATGCTTTTGTACCGTATTTCATTTCGATTAGGCCAACACATTCACATTATCATGTTAGGCATCTCAGATTATATTGCTTTTTATTTGTTTGGTACTGCTCCAATATGGGAATAAGATAAGCATTATGTTCTCAGCATGCACAGTCACGCAGAACTAATAGGAAAGACAAATCCAATCAAAGAGATGAGATATTATTTCAAGGAGGATCTTTCAAAGAAAAAACATGACCCTGCAGAATAAGCTGAATCCGCTCTGGGATGCTACACAACCAAGTCACATGAGCCAGGCAGCTAGAACATTAGGCAGGAGCAGGACTGTGCTTTCAATTATTTCAGAGATATATGCTTGCATGATAATTAGACAATTAACAATTTCTCTCTCCTCCTCTGTGGAGCAGTGTAGCCGTGCCTGTGAATTAACAGGACTGTCACTGCATACATCAGCATGTAGCACTGCACCGCATGAAATCAGGTGGCCTGGTCTGCCTTGGGAAACAGTCTCATCCCATTTTAAATGTCACAACATGAAGAGCTGAGGGATGAGGCAGTGAGGTATGGCTGCTCTCTGCTGGATAGCTGAGCTGACCAATACACTGCACCATGCTGAACCCGGCACAGAGCCCAGACAAGATGGCTCCACATGCCTTGGTGCAGAGCTCTGACTCCACGTGTTCCTGTGAGAGGAGCAGTCTGGGTGGGGGGATGCCAGGTCTCATCAGAGAATAGGCTTCTCTCCCAGCAGATGTCCAGAGCCTGGCAGTGTTTGCCAACTCTCCACAGACACCAGCGCCTGTGGTCCTCCTGAGGCACAACAACAGAGGAGAGAAATGTTGATCTGTCCTCCATCAGCTTAAATAGGACAGCTAGCTCTTACTGATGCTAACAGCCTGCTTACATTTCTACATGAGGAGAAACTGCATCTACATTTTCTTATCATCAGGACCGAAGACATTTCATGATAAATCAAATGTAGGGAATAATGTCTGATAATCTTGTCAATTATTAAAAATAAAAAGTAAACGTTCACTGGCCGATGACTGAGGGCAAAGTCTAATAGCTACTTGAACTGTAGCTAAAATGAAAGCTACAATTTGAACTGGGCAAGATAATTGTCACGACTTCCACCGAAGTCGGCTCCTCTCCTTGTTCAGGCGCCGTTCAGCGATCGACGTCACCGGCTTTCTAGCCATCGCCTCTCCATTTTTCATATATCCATTTGTCTTGTCTGGTTTCCATACACACCTGGTTTTCATTTCCCCAATTAAGCTACTTGTATTTAACCCTCTGTTTCCCATCATGTTTTGTGTGTAATTGTTTCATGTTGCTGTGGTGTCTTTTTACGCGCTTTACTTTTGTTATGTTCTGTGTTTTTGAACGCATTTGATTATTGTTGTGCTCTTGTTTTTGGAACTTTAATAAAGTGCGCCTGTTTACATTACGCTACTCTCCTGCGCCTGACTTCGCCTCTTTTACACATGTTGACAGAATTACACACCCTCAATGGTGTCAGCAGGAGCAGGGACCCCGGTTAGAGGAGTCGAGGAGCGTGTCCAGGAACATTCGGCCATGTTACAACATCTTGGTGCCATGATGGATCGCGTTGTCCAGACCATGGACCGCTGGGAGAGACAGGAAGTCTCCCCAGTGCCTTGACCAGCACAACCGGGGTTGTCTCCATCCGTTTCATCTGGAGAGAGTTCCAGTGGGATGCATCTCTCCCTTCCCAGGGAGTATGATGGAACGGCAGCACAGTGCCAGGGATTCTTGTTACAACTGGACCTCTACCTGGCCACTGTGCACCCAGCTCCCTCAGGAGGGGAGAGAGTGGCCGCCCTCGTCTCCTGTCTCACAGGAAGAGCGCTGGAGTGGGCAAATGTCATGTGTAGAGAGGAAGACACGGCGCCAGACCACTTCGAGGAGTTCACACGTCGCTTCAGGGCCGTCTTCGACCATCCACCTGAGGGCAGAGCGGCAGGGGAGAGGCTCTTCCATTTGAGACAGGGGACGAGGAGCGCCCAGGACTTCGCCCTGGAATTCCGGACCTTGGCCGCCAGAGCAGGCTGGAACGACAGGGCCCTCATCGACCACTATCGATGCAGCCTACGAGAGGACGTCCGGCGTGAGCTGGCCTGCAGGGATGCCACCATTTCCTTCGACCAACTGGTGGATTTGTCCATCCGGTTGGATAACCTGCTGGTCACCCGCGGACATCCAGAGGGGGCTCTGTCGGTTCTATCGTCCAGCATCCCCGCTCCGGTGCCCATGGAGTTAGGAGGTGCTGCTCATAGGGAGACTGGAGGAGGAGCCATCACGTGCGCCATCTGTGGCCGCAGAAGACACAATGCCGGTCGGTGCCGTGTTGGTTCCTCTGGGAGTCGAGGCAACAGGCAGAGTACTCTGGCGTCACCCCAGGTGAGTTTGCACCACACTCATTCAGAGTCCTCTGTTGATCAACTGTTTGTGCCTGTTTGTTTCCCTGAGTTTTCCCCACATTCCCAGCATAAGGTGCTCGTCAATTCAGGCGCAGCTGGGAATTTTATCGACAGAGCATTAGCCATTAGGTTAGGATCCCTATTTTTCCTATAGTTAGACCCTTCCCGGTACACGCTGTAGATAGTCGACCATTAGGGTCCGGGCTAATCAAGGAGCCACCATCTCCTTGGCCATGGTTATGCAGGGGAATCATGAGGAGAGAATCAGTCTCCTTCTCATTGACTCTCCTACGTTTCCTGTGATACTAGGCCTTCCTTGGTTGGCTCTGCATAACCCCACTATTTCCTGGCAACAGAGGGCTCTCACGGGGTGGTCGTGAGAGTGCTCAGGGAGGTGTGTAGGGGATTCCGTTGGTGCTACCACGGTGGAAAGTCCAGACCAGGTCTCCACCGTGCACATTCCCCCAGAATATGCTGATTTGGCTCTCGCCTTCTGTAAAAAGAAGGCGACTAAATTACCACCTCATCGACGGGGGGATTGTGTGATAAATCTCCTCGCAGACGCTGCGCTTCCCAGGAGTCACGTGTATCCCCTGTCGCAAGCGGAGACGGTGGCTATGGATACATATGTCTCTGAATCCTTGCGTCAGGGGTACATTTGGCCCTCTACTTCCCCCGCCTCCTCTAGTTTATTTTTTGTGAAGAAGGATGGAGGTTTACGCCCGTGCATTGACTATAGAGGTCTCAATCAAATCACGGTGGAGTACAATTACCCGCTACCTCTTATCGCCATGGCAATTGAGTCAATGCATGGGGCGCACTTCTTCACGAAACTGGATCTCAGAAGTGCGTATCACCTGGTGCGCGTGGAAGACGACGTTTAGTACTACCTCAGGCCATTATGAGTACCTCGTCATGCCGTATGGGTTGATGAATGCTCCATCAGTTTTCCAATCCTTTGTAGATGAGATTTTCAGGGACCTGCACGGGCAGGGTGTAGTGGTGTTTATCGATGACATTCTGATTTACTCCGCTACACGCGCCGAGCATGTGTGCTTGGTGCACAAGGTACTTGGACGACTGCTGGAGCATGACCTGTACGTCAAGGCTGAGAAATGCCTGTTCTTTCAGCAATCCGTCTCCTTCCTATGGTATCGCATTTCCACATCAGGAGTGGAGATGGAGAGTGACCGCATTGCAGCCGTGTGTAATTGGCCGACTCCCACCACGGTAAAGGAGGTGCAGCAATTTTTAGGGTTTGCCAATTACTACCGGAGATTTATCCGCGGTTTTGGCCAGGTTGCTGCGCCCATTAACTCACTGCTGAAGGGGGGTCCTGTAAGGTTGCGGTGGTCGGCTGAGGCGGACAGCGCTTTTGGGCATCTAAGAGCTCTGTTTACTTCGGCTCCAGTGCTGGCCCATCCGGATACCTCTTTGGCATTCATAGTGGAGGTGGATGCGTCCAAGGCTGGGATAGGAGCCATGCTCTCACAGCGTTCAGACACGCCACCGAAACTCCGCCCCTGTGCTTTCTTCTCAAAGAAGCTCAGCCCAGCGGAGCGTAACTATGATTTGGGGGACCGGGAGTTGTTGGCTGTGGTTAAAGCATTGAAAGCGTGGAGACATTGGCTTGAGGGGGCTAAACATCCTTTTCTCATCTGGACTGACCACCGCAACCTGGAGTACATCTGGGAAGCGAGGAGACTGAATCCTCGTCAGGCAAGGTGGGCCATGTTCTTTACCCGTTTTGTGTTTACCCTATCCTACAGACCAGGTTCCCAGAATAAGAAGGCAGACGCACTGTCCCGGCTGTATGACACAGAGGAGTGGCCCATGGATCAGACTCCCATACTCCCGGCCTCCTGCCTGGTAGCGCCGGTCGTGTGGGATCTGGATGAGGACATTGAGCAGGCGTTGCGTACAGAGCCCACTCCCCTCCAGTGTTCTGTTGGGCGTGTGTACATTCCGTCTGCTGTCTGTGACCAGTTGATCTCTTGGGCTCACACGTCTCCCTCCTCTGGTCATCCGGGGATCGGTCGGACGGTGCGCTGTCTGACTGGGAAGTACTGGTGGCCCACTTTGGCTAAGGACGTGAGGGTTTATGTCTCCTCCTGCTCGGTGTGTGCCCAGTGTAAGGCTCCGAGACCCCTGTCCAGAGGTAAGTTACATCCCTTACCCGTACCACAGTGACCTTGGTCACATCTGTCAGTGGATTTCCTAACGGATCTTCCTCCCTCACAGGGAAATACCCTGATCCTGGTCGTTGTGGATTGTTTTTCTAAGTCCTGTCGTCTCCTCCCTCTGCCTGGTCTCCCTACGGCCCTGCAGACTGCGGAGGCCCTGTTTACACACGTCTTCCGGCACTACGGGGTGCCTGAGGATATAGTGTCGGATCGGGGTCCCCAGTTCACGTCGAGAGTTTGGAAGGCGTTCATGGAACGTTTGGTTTTCACCCCGAGAGTAACGTGCAGGCAGAGAGAGTCAACCAGTATGTGGGCAGGTTTCTGCAGTCCTATTGCCAGGACCCGCCGGGGGAGTGGGCAGTGTTTGTGCCCTGGGCCGAGATGGCACAGAACTCGCTTCGCCACTCCTCCACTAACCTCTCCCCCTTTCAGTGTGTATTGGGGTACCAGCCGGTTCTGGCACCATGGCATCAGGGTCAGACCGAGACTCCTGCGGTGGATTACTGGTTTAAGCGCGCGGAGGAGACATGGGAGGCCGCTCGTGTCCATCTCCAGCGAGCCGCGCGTCGCCAGTAAGCCAGCACGGACTGTCACCGCAGTGAGACCCCGGTGTTCGCACCGGGGGACCGGGTCTGGCTCTCGACCCGTAACCTGCCCCTCCGCCTGCCCTGCCGGATGCTGGGTCCGCGGTTTGTGGGGCCATTTAAAGTCCTGAGGAGGGTGAACGAGGTATGTTATAGATTACAGCTTCCCTCTGATTATCGTATTAACCCCTCGTTCCATGTGTCTCTCCTCAGGCCGGTGGTGGCTGGTCCGCTCCAGGAATCTGAGGTGCGGGAGGTCCCTCCGCCCCCTTTGGACATCGAGGGAGCCCCAGCGTACATCGTTCGTTCCATCCTGGATTAGAGGCGTCGGGTGGGGGGCCTTCAGTACCTCGTGGAGTGGGAGGGGTACGGGCCAGAGGAGAGGTGCTGGGTTCCGGTTGCAGATGTTTTGGATCCTGAACTGCTGCGGGAGTTTCACCGTCGTCTCACTGTCGTTTCACCGTCGTCGGTGTGCCACTGGAGCCGCGCGTAAAGGGGGGGTACTGTCACGACTTCGGAAGTCGGCTCCTCTCCTTGTTCAGGCGCCGTTCGGCGATCGGCGTCACCGGCTTTCTAGCCATCGCCGCTCCATTTTTCATATATCCATTTGTCTTGTCTGGTTTCCATACACACCTGGTTTTCATTTCCCCAATTAAGCTACTTGTATTTAACCCTCTGTTTCCCATCATGTTTTGTGTGTAATTGTTTCATGTTGCTGTGGTGTCTTTTTACGCGCTTTACTTTTGTTATGTTCCGTGCTTTTGAGCGCATTTGATTATTGTTGTGCTCTCGTTTTTGAAACTTTAATAAAGTGCGCCTGTTTACATTACGCTACTCTCCTGCGCCTGACATCGCCTCTTTTACACCCATTGACAATAATGGTGCAGTGTGCACGCTTGGAAATATCTTCCCTGCAAGTGAGGGGCTGACATTTGAGATTAGATCCAGTCTGTAATGAGATCAGAGTCCAGTTAAAGAGAAGTCATTCACCTGAATAGAGAAGCTCTAGTGACACTGACGCTACTGTCAATCCCAGATGGATCATATCTCAGTACTTAGGTCCTCGAAAATATTCAGTTATTCAAAACATTTCTTTATCTCCCATTCAATGACCATTTAATAGTGTGTAATTAATTAAAATGCCCCCATTACATTCTATTATTGTATGCATTATGATGGGGTAATCACCTTGGGGCAGAGAGTGAAATAGGGATGGAGATCTGGGACAAGACGGATAGGACAACCCCAAAACCTCATTGCCTCTCAGAAATGCATTTCCTCTGTGTTCAGACATTTATCCTGTCTTCCTTTGTGTGATCTGAGGATCTCTCCCATAAACAACCGCATTAGGAGGGCAGGTCTATATGGCCACGCCTCAATAGGGACCGTCTGCCGGGCTTATTAAGACAATAATGTTTCTGTTCTCATCTCATCAGACAGATTGATATTAATAACCATCTTTAAGACACGTGCAGCGCTAAGGATCAGAACCGGCTGGCTGTCCTCTTGATGTCTCATTTACCGCCCCGATGGAGGTTAGACTGAGACAAGGCTTCTTCCCTGGCTCCATGGCTCCGCCCTTCTACCTCTCTCACTGCTGTGCACTCAGGTGGAAGGGATAAGGGCGGTGTTCACACAGCTCTGCATTCAAGGGAAAACAACACTGCTACTGCTGCTGCTGTAAAATCTATAGCGACAACCTCTGAGCTGTGCAGACTGAACACAGTCACAGTGAACACAGTGGACCCGGTTCATTTAGCCACATCACTAGGCTGGTGATTCACTTCGCTAAAATATTTCATAATGTCTAGAGGCACAACAGAGCTGTGGGGTCTGAGCCAGAGGCATTGGGCAATTCATTGCTCTGTTTGCAACCTGGAGACACTGTAGGTGGAGAGAATGAATTGTCTGCAAGAAATATATTGGTACTGCTGAGAGATGTTCGCTATTGTATCATGTCCCCTTGGAAACGACTGGCATTCCAGTCAGTGTGATGGTGTGAGGAAATGAAGTCTCAGAGCCTATTCTCCCAGGCTCTTCTCTGTTGGCCAGGGTTAACGAGCGCCTCATCACTGTTACTAGGGAGGTTCTGAACCCATACGCCTTAACTATCAAACAATATTAACCACATAATTACAAACTTTGCATAGAAATGCATGGAACTAATCTTCTTTACAACTGACAAAAAAAAATAACTACATGCACAATCTAATTTGACCTGAATATCATTTGAATGTTCTGACAGAATGTGTTGATTAGATCCAGCAGAAAAAGACACATCTTTCTCTTCTCTTTCCTCATATTTCACCCTTTACAACAGTTGTTGATGAAAATAATAATACAGCCGTCACCTGGCTGTCTGGCAGAAAATAGCTGTTCCATTTTAGTGGGTTCACTGGGAGTGACATTGTCATTATGGACATCTCGCTGCGTGTCCTCCCCTGGACCGTGTAGCCATTAGCAACCATCTACAGGAGTGAGGCTTTTCCATTGATGCAGCCAATTGCTTTCACATGAATGTGTGCGCATGCATGCGAATGAGCAGGTGTCCGTGGATGTGTGTGTTTGTGAGTCTAAGGGAGTGGGTGTGAGCGAGTCGGTGTTAAAAAAAAAAAACGTATTTAAACTAGGCAAGTCAGTTAAGAACAAATTCTTATTTACAATGACAGCCTAGGAACAGTGGGTTAACTGACTTGTTCAGGGGCAGAACGACAGATTTTTACCTTGTCAGCTCGGGGATTCGATCTAGCAACCTTTTGGTTACTGGCCCAACGCTCTAACCACTAGGCTACCTGCCGCCCCACTCCAGGCCCTGGAGTGATGGTGTGTTGGTGGGTAGTGTTGAGGGGAAATGATTGAGAGGGTCTGGGGGTTGTTTCAGTGATTGTACATGATGCGGTTTCAGTATTCATCATTTTTCCCCAGTTTGATTTCAGATCAGGCAGACATCCATAATATGCATTATCTTGACAGAAAGAAACAATGGGATTTTTTAAAATCCCTTTACTTTCACATGATGTACGTTGAAAAGAAAATCTCACACTGCAAGCAGTCAGAAAAAAACGATAATGGGCATTGACCAGGCAAGTCCAGTGTCTTTGTATTGCATGGCAAGCAACACCCCTCTCAGTATGCCTCACAATCAATATCACACACTCCTATTATGGCTGGGATAGCTAATCTCACTGAGGGGTGAAAAAGGCAGCAGAAATGACTGCAATGAAATTACATTGGAAATGGCATGACAAATACAGCATTCAATGTACAAAATGAATTTAGGATAGACACAGACTGACAGACAGACAGAGGAACTGAGTCCACTAGTGACCCTGCCCTTTCCTCAGGCAGTGCAGTGTGTAGGTACCAGGGGTGCAACTTTGGTTTTAGAAGTGGGGGGGACATATTTCACACTCCAAACAGCCTACCTGACCGCTCGGCGGCGTCCTAAAGCACACTGTTGCCTCGTTTTGTATCACATTCCAATGATAAAACTGGGAGGGACAAAAATGTAATTTCAGAATGTGGGGCATGCCCCCATCCCCAGTGAAAGTTGCGCCCCTGGTATGTACAGTATGACTTCATGTTGGCACTGTAACATGAAAACCCTTTTAGACTGAGCCTTCTACTGGGGAGTCATATGTAAAAAAAAACATCCACACTTTATCTTTATCGCTTGGAGATCTCAAGCCACCTGAGAAAACTGTGTGTAGTGGCTACTAGGAAGGCTAATGATAAGGCTGCCATTGTGTTCAATCAGACTGCTTATAGGAGGAGCTTGTTGATGCAGTGTACCACTTCCTAATTACTATCGGTTAACTAATCTCTGAAGTCTTTGTCTTCGTTTCCAAGGGAGCTAGAATCATGTGACACCGCATGGGTGTGCCGTGTGGGGGTGTGTGTGTGTGGTCATGTTTGAGACAGTGAGAGTGTTTGTGCATGTGTATAATGTACAGAAGAGAGGGGAGGTTAAGAGGGTCTGCATTATTGCATTAATCATGGCAATTCTAAAAACACAGAGCTGATGGAGGAAGGAATCTAGGCTATTTGTGATCCAGCTAAGCCCTGGGAGATCAGCCTCTCCCTTATCCTCTCCCCAGCCAGGCCCTGGGAGATCAGCCTCTCCCTTATCCTCTCCCCAGCCAGGCCCTGGGAGATCAGCCTCTCCCTTATCCTCTCCCCAGCCAGGCCCTGGGAGATCAGCCTCTCCCTTATCCTCTCCCCAGCCAGGCCCTGGGAGATCAGCCTCCCCTCTCCTCTCTCCAGCCAGGCCCTGGGAGATCAGCCTCCCCCTCTCCTCCCCTCTCCTCTCTCCAGCCAGGCCCTGGGAGATCAGCCTCTCCCTTATCCTCTCCCCAGCCAGTCACTGGGAGATCAGCTGCACCTCTCCTCTCCCCTCCCCAGCCAGGCCCTGGGAGATCAGCCTCCCCTCTCCTCTCCCCTCCACAGCCAGGCCCTGGGAGATCAGCCTCTCCCTTATCCTCTCCCCAGCCAGGCCCTGGGAGATCAGCCTCTCCCTTATCCTCTCCCCAGCCAGGCCCTGGGAGATCAGCCTCTCCCTTATCCTCTCCCCAGCCAGGCCCTGGGAGATCAGCCTCTCCCTTATCCTCTCCCCAGCCAGGCCCTGGGAGATCAGCCTCCCCTCTCCTCTCTCCAGCCAGGCCCTGGGAGATCAGCCTCCCCCTCTCCTCCCCTCTCCTCTCTCCAGCCAGGCCCTGGGAGATCAGCCTCTCCCTTATCCTCTCCCCAGCCAGTCACTGGGAGATCAGCCGCACCTCTCCTCTCCCCTCCTCAGCCAGGCCCTGGGAGATCAGCCTCCCCTCTCCTCTCTCCAGCCAGGCCCTGGGAGATCAGCCTCCCCTCTCCTCTCCCCAGCCAGGCCCAGGGAGATCAGCCTCCCCTCTCCTCTCACCAGCCAGGCCCTGGGAGATCAGCCTCCCCTCTCCTCTCCCCAGCCAGGCCCAGGGAGATCAGCCTCCCCTCTCCTCTCCCCAGCCAGGCCCTGGGAGATCAGCCTCCCCTCTCCTCTCCCCAGCCAGGCCCAGGGAGATCAGCCTCCGTCCCCTCCTCTCCTCTCCCCAGCCAGGCCCTAGGAGATCAGCCTCCGTCCCCTCCTCTCCTCTCCCCAGCCAGGCCTGGGGATATCAGCCTGCCACACCTGCTGATTGATGTGACTGACTATCTTTCATTGGAGGCCGGGAGCACAATCACATCTGATCGTTTATTTATTAAAACAGTCCTAACAGTCCTGGTGGGACCCTAAAACGCCCGCATGGAGAAGAAGTGTCCTCAAGAAAAACACATTTATCATGATGGATAGAATACTGTATTGCAACCGCATGGATTTTATTTACAGGTATAATCTTCTACCGTCCATAACCTAATTGTATTGATTTTATGACATTGACCCCACTCAACATGTGTCCTTGGTGGATTCAATTATAGGAGCACTGTGTAGTCAGTAACGTTTCAACCTATTTACATCATACAGGATGATTTAGATAGAAGTGAACATATCTAAGCTGTTGTACCAAAATGGTCTCCAGTTGTTTTGGATGAATTCCTTGCCAAAATTATTCCTAAGTCTCACTTGGGTTTATTGTCAACACCTTACAAATACAGCACTCAGAATCTATGGAATTTATATGTACATATTCCATCCCTTTAGATTTGTGTGTATTAGGTAGTTGTTGTGGAATTGTTAGATTTCTTGTTAGATATTACTGCACTGTTGGAACTAGATGCACAAGCATTTCGCTACACTTACATTAACATCTGCTAACTATGTGTATGTGACCAATACAATTTGATTTGATTTGATTTGGTGGTTTCTGAAAGGTGTTAAGTGTTTGGCCCTGTCTTTCAGTTTGATATTGCTCTGTAATGTTTGATGTGTTCTATACAGTGCCCTCTTCATCAAACTCCTTCACTATGAGAGTTCCCCACGGTGATGTTAAGGTCTATTAAAAACTCACACACAAACTCCAGGGCTAAAGCTTCCACGTACCCCCCCCCCCCCCCCCCCCACACCCACACCCACACCCACACACCCACGATGAGTGGTGGACGGCCCCTGAAGCTCAGTCAGCCTCAGTGAACTGTGAGTATTACCTGGGCCAGTGAAACATTCTCCGCAAGAGCTCCCTGTGGAACCATCCAGTTATGAGCGAGACGGAGGTAAAATCACTTTATATAGCCATGGAAATGAACATGCTAATGATGTCTTCCTAAACGCTATCACAGCTATCACACTGAATGGTAATGCAGCGTAGGCCTTTGTTATTGATTTGGCCTGTTCTACTCTGTGCCTCCCCCCACCTCTTCATTACAGGGCTAGCCCTCCTGAGTGATTCATAATGAGACCCACTCCCCCCTCTCCCCTCTGATTGGTCCAACTCCGTTCTGACTGAAGGCTGCCTGCTGTCTGAGTGAGGTACATACTGTATATCAGCTTGATGCTCTTGGTTTTAGAGGAGTAAACAGAGGAGGGAATTGTACTGTAGGCAGTGTCCCAGCAAGAGCTGAGTACGCTGTGGATTATTGTGCATACATCTTGCTGTCAATCTCTACAATTCAATTATTTGTGCTTTTCCCGCTGGACTCTCTTTAATAAGGAAATCCTTGAGCCAATTTAACGGTTCATTAGATAAATGAGCAGCCGATGAAGAAAGAAATCACATTTGTCTGTGTTTTCTGTCATTCTGAGCAAAAAACATGAACTGCTGCAGTATGTTGATTCACAATGTTCTCCTGAGGTTTGACAGTATCCACAATCCCCCCCCCCCCCCCCCCCCCCCCCCCCCCACCTCCTAACAACCACCAAAGCCTTGTGGTGACCTTTATAACCTTGTTTGAATACATACATTTAATTTCAATACTGTTAGCAGGCTGCATGTGTCTCGGGGGAGGGGGGGACGGGGGGGACGGGGGGGACGGGGGACGGGGGGACTAGTCATCTCCAGTGAGTAGACTGCTAATGCACACATGATGTGCTGTCCGGCCCATTAATGACATTAAGACAACAGGTTAAAGGTTTGCTGTTGCTGCTCTGCAGCCACGTTCCTCTTCATGGTTTTCATCCATAGCTGAGGGAGACACACAACACTCATATTCACAAATATACATGTGAGCTCACAAACAAAGATGAAAACACACAGAGATGCGCACACACACATGAACACACACACACACTGTGCCACAGTCCAGACAAAAAGAGGGCCAATGCAACAGGAATAATAGCATTCCTCACAGTTATAAAATCTCTCACAGCACCTCTAAGGACAGATGGGGAGGATAAACACACACACACACACGTACAATAAACATAGCGACACACACAAACCCATCGAAGAGAGAAGAAGATGAAAGTCAGTCAGTCTGTGGATGCTAGGGGAGGGAGGGGGAGGGAGGGGGAGGGTCTGAGAGACAGACAACAAAAGACCAGTCCAGTCATGAAGTTCAAAAGACCCCTTTCAACCGCACATCTATCGATGTACACACACACACACACACACACACACACACACACACACACACACACACACACACACACACACACACACACACACACACACACACACACACACACACACACATTTTACACACATATTTTCATGTAATGAGGGAGTGTACATAATGCAGAAGCCCTGGGGATATGTAATACTCCAGTAATATGGTTTCTGTCTATGGATCATTTGTTTTAATCATCTGGACTAACATGAGTGTTTAGTACTAACCCTTCCTCTGATAATAAGTGGACTGTGTGTGAGGCACATGCCCAACAGGCTGACTGACGGCTGTTTCACACACTAACACTCAATGATGCTCTTTGTTTCCAAGGGCTCTCCTCGAGCACATGGAGTACAAACACTTACACATGGGCTGTGCTCTTCAGGCTGTCTGAGAGGGCTCCTCCTGTACTCACAAGCTTAAAAACTAGGCCTATAGATTATAGGTCATCTATCCAGGTTCCTATAGCGTTCATCTCCTTTACTCCATTCTTCATTTCCGTCCCTCCATTCCTGAATAATTCAATCTCCAACCATTGTCTCTATCACCATGCTTGAGGACAGCCATTGTTTGTCACTGTTCTAAAATGCAATTGAATGACCTCTGAAACATACCGTTTTATGGATTCAAATATAAACTAAAAAAGGCACATATCCATGGGCCGAGAAATGTGTTCAAATTTAGAACTTACATAAAATCAAATTAATAACCATCAAATTGTCACACCCACACAGATCTGGTTCACCTGTCCTTGTGATTGTCTCCACCCCTTCTAGGTGTTGCTTATTATCCTCGGTGTATATATCCCTGTGTTTCCTGTTTCTCTGTGCCAGTTCATCTTGTTTTCTAAGTCAACCAGCGCTTTTCCTTGCTCCTATTTTTCCCCCCCAGTCTCTGTTTGTTTCTAGTCCTCCTGGTTTTGACCCTTGCCTGTCCTGACTCTGAACCTGCCTGTCTGTTCTGACTACCAGCCTGCCTATCCCCTTGTACTGTTTTGGACTCAGATCTGGTTTCTGACCCCTGCCTGGCCTGACCTCGAGACTGCCTATCGTCTGGTACAGTTTGGACTGGCCTTTGCCTACTCCCTTTGTTATAATACATATCAGAGCTCTACCATCTGCCTCCTCTGTCTGCATTTGGGCCTCGCCTTGTGCCCTTATACAAATCAAAAGAATAACCATCAAATCAAACGAATAACCATCATCAAATCTGTGTGTCTCCAGAGTGACCAGACTTTTAAAGGGATATGTGCTTTGTAGTCTTAAGTCCTTGCTCCCTGTGCAAAACAATATTCTTAATGTTATCCCTGTACCACCAAAGAGACTAGACAGACTCCCCCAGGTATTTGTCTTAGACTCAACAGACAGAGCCTCAGGTATGAATGATTGTTGATGGGAGCTACAGGTAACTGGCAACATAAAGGAAACACTTGAGTAAATGAGGGACACAAAGTGTATTGAAAGCAGGTGCTTCCACACAGGTGTGGTTCCTGAGCTAATTATGCCTAGGGTCATGTATAAAAAAGCCAAGTTGCCCATTATGTTGTCTACCATGGCTAGAAGAAGAGATCTCAGTGACTTTGAAAGAGGTGTCTCAAAGGTGTATAGGGGGTTTAAAGGTTGTGTGTGTGTCTCAGTCACCAGATCTCAACCCAATTGAACACTTCTGGGAGATTCTGGAACAGAGCCTGAGACAGCGGTTTCTTTTATTTTGGCAGTTACCTGTATCTGTACTACAGAGGAGCAGCTTTCTCTCTCTAGCTAAAAGCTCAGTCTTCCTTAGTCCCATTGAAAGGGGGTGGAGAAGCTTCAGTGCTAACTCACCCAGCCCCAGAGAGCCTACCTCCACGACATTAGTTATTGTTCAGAGAGAGGAAGAGGCGGTGAATATTCACACAGGCAACACATACACACGCCGTGACTAAACAAAGCCTAACACGATTTTGCTGTAACCAACCGTTTTGCTGGAGAGACATGTAAATCAAATTCATAAATGAATAAACAGAGAATTATGTACTTAGAAAAAGGCTCAGTGTAAGACATGCACTGAAACTATATCAACTGCAAGCTGACAAAACAAAGCTTAAACTTGCCTTGAGACAACCAAGAGGGAAAATGCCACAGAGACAATATGGAGTATGTCCTGGAAAAGCTCCAAGACATACACAACTCAGCAGCTCAAATTAAATTGACAGAAATGTTTTTTTTTTTCAACCAATTGAAACTAGGATAGATAACCAGAACAAGACATGCAGTAGTTTGGCTCTGTAAATGTAAATCATTGTATATACTTTCCTAAAACAGTAAGAGGATGTGAGAGACTGAGCAATGACCGAGGGCTAGGGGAGGAATAACATAATGATGAACAGTGATAGATGTGGAATATGAGAGCACACACACAATGTAAAACCCTAACGCAGCCAGCCATAGTGACAGTGATGGGTGATTTACAACAACACTTTGGCTAGGCAGAATTTACGTAATTGCAGCACTTATCACACCATCACAGAAACGTGAATAGTTTTGCAGAGCGGGGGCAGTTGTCACGGCAACAGCGACAAGGGTTCACCAAGAGCATGTCATGGGCCTTGGGAGGGAGGAGAGGGGATGGAAAGAGCAGGAGAGAGATATTACATGTTAAGTGAACAGGGACAGTAAGACATTAAGGTGTGTCACTATGATACATTTAAAACCATGTAAAACAGCATAGACTAATCTCCATTATGTAATTGCAAATGTATAGTATAAATCACCTCCATATTTCAGTATAGTTAACACAAATCAGGCTGCACTGGATGTCAGGGAAAATGTACTGTACAGTCCCACACCTATCCAGATCACCTGTAGGGTAAAAAGCTGTTATTGGGGTATTTTAGTCAGTATTTATAGTGTGCACTGACCATTCCAGTGACCTAGCAGGAGATTCACTTCACAACTTAATCTGGATTTAGAGGGCTAGGATGAATGAGTATGGAACCATGCCATCCCCCTCTTTCTCTCTCTCCTGTGTTTTATTTGTCCCAGGGAGAAAGAGTGGTGGAAACAGATGGAAAGGATGAGTGTAATAGAGAATTGTATTTTATTTTATTTGAAATGTAACCTTTATTTAACTAGAGAAGGCAAAGGCCATACAGGAAGGTTGTCATTGCAGTGTCTTTAGGTGTGTGATTTAGAGACATGCATTTTCCAGTAAGCATTTCTAAATATGCATAAAGAGATTGTTAGCAGCGTGAAATAGGGTTGTTGGGGCATCTGTGACTGCCATGAACAGTGTTAGGGCACCGTGTGTTTTTCACAGTCCTCTGAGCAACGCATGCATCAGCAGCAGTAGAATTTAACGGGATGACAGATGTGGCCAAGTTCACAGAGTGAAATAAACAAGCAGCCTCTCACTGAGTCACTGTCTAAGCATCTGAGTCAGCCAGGACAGCACACACACACGTCTGAGTCAGCCAGGACAGCACACACACATGTCTGAGTTGGCCTGGAGAATATGCAACCCTATATCAGGACAGGCACGTCATCCACGTCTGGGAAGTATGCTTTACACACTAGCAGGGATAAATTATCAGGCAGCTTTTGAATCCTAGTTTGAAACACAACCTGGTGAAGTTAAGTAGAGACCACTTAAGGTCCTATACCAGAGATTGTCTCTCTGCACTTTATGAACTAGGTATGGCATTGCTTCCCCAGCCATTCCTGGTGCCCCTGTTGGCATGTCTGTGTTCAATCTGAGACCACATTGTTCTATGGCTGCACTCTCTGCATGATGTCACTGGAATGTTACATAAGTGACAAAACAACCACTATAAAACTGTAAAATAAATTGTTCAAATACCATCAGTTCAGGAGGTTTATTTTTAGTAATCTGATAGCACATTTCACAAGTGTATCTACAGTTGAAGTCGGAAGTTTACATACATCTTAGCCAAATGCATTTAAATTCAGTTTCTCACAATTTCTGACATTTAATCCTAGTAAAGATTCCCTGTCTTAGGTCAGCTAGGATCACCTCTTTATTTTTTTGAATGTGAAATGTCAGAATAATAGTAGAGAGAATGATTTATTTCATACACTCAATTAGTATTTGGTAGCATTGCCTTTAAATTGTTTAACTTGGGTCAAACATTTTGGGTAGCCTTCCACAAGCTTCCCACAATAAGTTGGGTGAATTTTGGCCCATTCCTCCTGACAGAGCTGGTGTAACTGAGTCAGGTTTGTAGGCCTCCTTGCTCGCACACGCTTTTTCAGTTCTGCCCACAAATTTTCTATAGGATTGAGGTCAAGGCTTTGTGATGGCCACTCCAATACCTTGACTTTGTTGTTCTTAAGCCATTCTGCCACAACTTTGGAAGTATGCTTGGGGTCATTGTCCATTTGGAAGACCCATTTGCGACCAAGCTTTAACTTCCTGACTGATGTCTTGAGATGTTGCCTCAATATATCCACATACTTTTCCTTCCTCGTGATGCGATCTATTTTGTGAAGTGCACCAGTCCCTCCTGCAGCAAAGCACCCCCACAACATGATGCTGCCACCCCCGTGCTTCACGGTTGGGATGGTGTTCTTCAGCTTGCAAGCCTCCCACTTTTTCCTCCAAACATAATGATGGTCATTATGGCCAAACAGTTCTATTTTGTTTCATCAGACCAAAGGACATTTCTCCAAAAAGTACGATCTTTGTCCCCATATGCAGTTGCAAACCGTAGTCTGGCTTTTTTATGGCGGTTTCGGAGCAGTGGCTTCTTCCTTGCTGAGCGGCCCTTCAGGTTAAGTCGATATGGGACTCATTTTACTGTGAATATAGATACTTTTGTACTTTTGTTTCCTCCAGCATCTTCACAAGGTCCTTTGATGTTGTTCTGGGATTGATTTGCACTTTTCGCACCAAAGTACGTTAATCTCTAGGAGACATAACACGTCTCCTTCCTGAGTGGTATGACACTGCGTGGTCCCATGCTGTTTATACTTGCGCACTACTGTTTGTACAGATGAACGTGGTACCTTCAGGTGTTTGGAAATTGCTTCCAAGGATGAACCAGACAGGTGGAGGTCTACGATTATTTTTCTGAGGTCTTGGCTGATTTCTTTTGATTTTCCCATGTTGTCAAGCAAAGAGGCACTGAGTTTGAAGGTAGGCCTTGAAATACATTCACAGGTACACCGCCAATTGACTCAAATGATGTCAATTAACCTATCAGAAGCTTCTAAAGCCATGACATCATTTTCTGGAATTTTCCAAGCTTTTAAAGGCACAGTCAACATAGTGTATGTAAACTTCTGACCCACTGGAATTGTGATACAGTGAATTATAAGTGAAATAATCTTTCTGTAAACAATTGTAGGATAAATGACTTGTGTCATGCACAAAGTAGATGTTCTAACCGACTTGCCAAAACTATAGTTTGTTAACAAGACATTTGTGGAGTGGTTGAAAAATGAGTTTTAATGACTCCAACCTAAGTGTATGTAAACTTCCAACTTCAATTGTACCTACTTACCTGAAAATTACAGCAAAATAACAAAGGTTTGTCAGGGGGAAATAAGTAGGCAGAATGCAACAGGTTACATTCTGTCAACAGACCACTTTAGAACAAAGCAACTTAACCATAGACACCAGGCCAGGTACAGATGCCTCTGTTAACTATCACACCCAAACACACAGCCCTCCACTCAGACAGCCTGTAACATCCAAACACACAGCCTCCACTCAGACAGCCTGTAACACCCAAACACACAGCCCTCCACTCAGACAGCCTGTAACACCCAAACACACAGCCTCCACTCAAACAGCCTGTAATATCCAAACACACAGCCCTCCACTCAGACAGCCTGTAACACCCAAACACACAGCCTCCACTCAGACAGCCTGTAACATCCAAACACACAGCCCTCCACTCAGACAGCCTGTAACACCCAAACACACAGCCCTACACTCAGACAGCCTGTAACATCCAAACACACAGCCTCCACTCAGACAGCCTGTAACATCCAAACACACAGCCTCCACTCAGACACCCTGTAACATCCAAACACACAGCCTCCACTCAGACAGCATGTAACATTCAAACACACAGCCTCCACTCAAACAGCCTGTAACATCCAAACACACAGCCCTCCACTCAAACAGCCTGTAACATCCAAACACACAGCCTCCACTCAGACAGCCTGTAACATCCAAACACACGGCCATCCACTCAGACAGCGTGTAACATCCAAAAACACAGCCCTCCACGCAGACAGCCTGTAACATTCAAACACACAGCCTCCACTCAAACAGCCTGTAACATCCAAACACACAGCCCTGCACTCAAACAGCCTGTAACATCCAAACACACAGCCTCCACTCAGACAGCCTGTAACATCCAAACACACGGCCATCCACTCAGACAGCGTGTAACACCCAAACACACAGCCTCCACTCAAACAGCCTGTAACATCCAAACACACAGCCTCCACTCAGACAGCCTGTAACATCCAAAAACACAGCCCTCCACGCAGACAGCCTGTAACATACAAACACACAGTCCTCCACTCAGACAGCCTGTAACATCCAAACAGTCCACCTGACATAATACAGTAAATGACTGTAGTAAATGAACATAGCAGAATACATTTGTGGTTGGTGGTCGGGCAGTATGTTAATCGAAATCATAATTAGACAATCAGGATTCAGCACAGATCCAGAGTTAAAGGGCTTTGCAGATATATCTAGTGATTAAACTATGAAATGGGAGAGACATAAGTGAGTAAATGTGTGTCAGAATTACTGGGGTATTAATGCAGATTGTATATAGAACAGAAACAGTAATGAGAAGAAGAGTAGGAGGAACAGAGATCAGATGGATACCTCTGCAGAACACTTAGCCTGTCACTCATTCTCAGGGCCACTCACACAATAAGGGGATGGCTGTATCCAGGCAACGTGTAGGACTACCGCGCTATTGCTGACTGTATCTCCCGGCCATCATCCAATCACACATAAATTCATACATCTGCTATTCCTCAAGGATCCATTGTGCTTGCCAGCCAGCTCTCTCTGTGTGTGTGTGTGTGTGTGTGTGTGTGTGTGTGTGTGTGTGTGTGTGTGTGTGTGTGTGTGTGTGTGTGTGTGTGTGTGTGTGTGTGTGTGTGTGTGTGTGTGTGTGTGTGTGTGTGTGTGTGTGTGTAAGTCACTCTATAGCGTGTCTGAATGTCTTCATTCAACTATCATTCCTCTAGTACTATTCTAGCTGTCTAACTGGCTCCAGTCCACACCTGCTATAATAATTTATTTTTTGTACACTCTGTACTTCACATGGAACTCAAAGCAGTTTTTGTTTTAGTTTGGACTCAACTGACTCAGCTGTATAAAAATAAAGGAATTTGCACACTTATGTGCTCCCAACAATTTAATGTGTAAACCTAACCAATAATAATCAAATAAAAATTGTTGGGAGCATGTATAGATGGTGCAACTTCCTTTCTTTCTTTTTCTACAGTTTACTCTTCGTTAGTCAGCAACTCTCTAAAAAATGTTGGGTGTACGTCAGCTCATGCTTTTTACTAGTTTGGACTAGTAAAAAGTGCCAACAGGTCTCAGGATGGAATAATAAAAATGTAAAAATTGCAGAAAAAAAGCCCGAACTACATGTACAGAGAGAAATATCAAAATACACTACATGACCAAAAGTATGTGGACACCTGGTCGTCGAACATCTCATTCCAAACTCATGGTCATTAATATGGAGTTGATCCCCCCTTTCCTGCTATAACAGCTTCCACTCTTCTGAGAAGGCTTTCCACTAGATGTTGGAACATTGCTGTGGAGACTTGCTCCCATTCTGCCACAAGTGTGAGGACAGACGCTTGGAGACGAGAAGCAAGTACAGGGAGTGAACATTTAATTAATAAACAGAAACAAGACAGGACAGCGTCTGGACATGAAAAACACAACAATAATACTGACACAGGGAACAAACTGAGGAGCAGACAGATATTGAGGGGCAATCAACAAAGTAATGGAGTCCAGGTGAATCAAATATTGTGCAGATGTGCGTAATGATGATAACAGGTGTGCGTAATGATGGGCTGCCTGTCGCCCTCGACCAGGCGTGACAACAAGAGCATTAGTGAGGTCGGGCACTGATGTTGAGAGATTAGGCCTGACTCGCAGTCAGCATTCCAATTCATCCCAAAGGTGTTTGATGGGGTTGAGGTCAGGGCTCTGTGCAGGCCAGTCAAGTTCTTCCACACTGATCTCCACAAACCATTTCTGTATGGACCTCACTTTGTGCAATGGGGCATTGTCATGCTGAAACAGGAAAGGGCCTTCCCCAAACTGTTGCCACAAAGTTGGAAGCACAGAATTGTCTAGAATGTCATTGCATGGTGTAGCGTTAGGATTTCCCTTCACTGAAACTAAAGGGCCTAGCCCAAACCATGAAAAACAGCCACAGACCATTATTCCTCCTACACCAAACTTTACAGTTGGAACTATATATTCTGGCATGTAGCATTCTCCTAGCATCTGCCAAAACCAGATTTTTCCGTCAGACTGCCAGATGGTGAAGCATGATTCATCACTCCAGAGAATGCGTTTCCACTGCTCCAAAGTCCAATGGCGGCGAGCTTTACACCACTCCAGCTGACACTTGGCATTGCGCATGGTGATCTTAGGCTTGTTTGCGGCTGCTCGGCCATGGAAACCCATTTCATGAAGCTCCCGACAAACAGTTATTGTGCTGACGCTGTTTCCAGAGGCAGTTTGGAACTTGGTAGTGAGTGTTGCAACCGAGGACAGCTGATTTCTATGCGCTACGCACTTCAGCACTCGCCGGTCCCATTCTGTGAGCTTGTGTGGCCTACCACTTCGCTGCTGAAATGTTGTTGCTCCTAGACGTTTCCACTTCACAATAACAACACTTACAGTTGACCAGGGCAGCTCTAGCGGGGCAGAAATTTGACGAACTGACTTGTTGGAAAGGTGGCATACTATGACGGTACCACGTTGAAAATCACTGAGCTCTTCAGTAAGGCCATTCCACTGCCAATGTTTGGCTATGGAGAATGCATGGCTGTGTGCTCAATTTTATACACCTGTCAGCAAAGTGTGTGGCTGAAATAGCCGAATCCACTAATTTGAAGTTGTCCACATACTTTTGTATATAAAGTGTACATACAGTGTTTACGGATACATGGTACAATATCCCAATATTCTGCTTCAGTCTAAAGGGACTTTAAAAGTTTGGTGAAGTGTGTCAAAAGCATTCTGTGATATTATGGTTCAATGTTCTGGCACATGTTCCAATTATTACATTTCCAATCCCCCGGTCAGGCACACTCTGTGAACAACAAACACAGGAAGGCAGGCAGCAGACACCTGGCAACACATAGCAACTCAGCACAGACTGTAGAGATAGAGGACAAGGCTGCAGTAATGGGGCTCACATCCCCCCCCCCCCCCCCCCCCCACACACACACACACACGCACACACACACACACAACACTCATGCACGCACAGAAATACACACACACACGGGCTGCCTACACACTCAGTGACAGACACAAGTTTAGTCAAGGCAATCTGTTAGCATAACCGCCAGTGACAGGCCTTGTGATGTTCTCTTCAGTGTGTGTTTGATCGTTCAGGTAGAGGGGAATCAAAGCCCTCAGGGAGACCTCATCCTCTCATTCTCCTCTAACTGTTGCAGTGAAGTCACACAACAACATGTGCATTAAAGCACAGAACACTAGAGCTTGTTTGTTTGTGACTCAGAACCATTAACAGCCAGTGGAAAATGCTCATAAAGCTGCAGAGGGGACAGTTAAAGGAAAACTCCACTCAAAAATGATATTTTGGTATTTGCTTCATTAGTCCATTGTTGATAGTCCCAAAATGTTTTGCATGTCAGCAATCATGTTTTCAAGATGTATAACTTTCAAAACACAGAAATATAGCCAGTATGATGCATTTTGCATCATCTGATGCAAAATGCATCATACCGGCTATATATCTGAATTGTGACAGTAACACATCTTGAAAACTTGATCGCTGACATGCAAAACATTTTCTGACTACATCAACAATCGACTAATGAAACAAATACCAAAAGATAGTTTTTAGGTGGAATTGTCCTTTAAGTTGTCAGGATCAGAGCAGTAGCTGAAGCATAGAGACGCTGCAGGGCTAAACTTGTAGCTGTAAGTCTTTATGAGGAAATATGAGGACACCATGCAACAGTGGGCTCATTAACGCTCAGATAAGTGTTGTGTCAATAGTCAAAGTTGGACCCATTAATCTTGAGGGAAGTCTTGGCTACTGTTAGGATGGGAGATGTGGTGTAAGCACATTTAGTGAGACTGGAGGATGCTGCTGGGTCCATTAACCTAATGTGACCGTGCCATTAACAGAGTGCACCGGGGTTAAGACTGGGGTTAAGACTGGCCTTCCAGAGGCTGAGGTTATCACATGTTTTATGGTCATGTTCTCAGAGATCTCTTCATTGCCATTACAGTACTGTACAATACTATTACAGCTCTTCTGTGTTTGAGACTGTGCTCTGGGAGAGTTAATAATCATATTGTTAGGTTGAGACATATTATTATTGTCACCTATGGTGCATTTTCACATTTTGCAGGGCTTTTCAGTAGAAGTCTTGCCAAATAATGAATTGAGATGGGAACTTGTTCAGGAGTGCCTCAGTTAGCAGCAGGTTACAGTCAGTCAGTCAGCCAGTCAGTCAGTCAGTCAGTCAGTCAGCTAGTCAAGTCAGTCAGCTCGTCAGTCAGTCAGCTCGTCAGTCAGTCAGTCAGTCAGCTAGTCAGTCAGTCAGCTAGTCAGTCAGTCAGTCAGCTAGTCAGTCAGTCAGCTAGTCGGTCAGTCAGCTAGTCAGTCAGTCAGCTAGTCGGTCAGTCAGCTAGTCGGTCATTCAGTCAGCTCGTCAGTCAGTCAGTCAGCTAGTCAGTCAGTCAGCTAGTCAGTCAGTCAGCTAGTCGGTCAGTCAGCTAGTCGGTCATTCAGTCAGCTCGTCAGTCAGTCAGCTAGTCAGTCAGTCAGCTAGTCAGTCAGTCAGTCAGTCAGCTAGTCAGTCAGTCAGATAGTCAGTCAGTCAGTCAGTCAGCTAGTCAGTCAGTCAGCTAGTCAGTCAGTCAGCTAGTCAGTCAGTCAGTCAGTCAGCTAGTCAGTCAGTCAGCTAGTCAGTCAGTCAGTCAGTCAGCTAGTCAGTCAGTCAGTCAGCTAGTCAGTCAGTCAGCTAGTCAGTCAGTCAGTCAGTCAGCTAGTCAGTCAGTCAGCTAGTCAGTCAGTCAGCTAGTCAGTCAGTCAGTCAGTCAGCTAGTCAGTCAGTCAGCTACTCAGTCAGTCAGTCAGTCAGCTAGTCAGTCAGTCAGTCAGCTAGTCCTCTCAGAATGCCAGATAGGTCTCCTTTCAGACCTGCCTGGCATTCTAACTGCTGCAGCCTGCAGCCTTTCGATAAGAACCACGCCTCTCTTTGATGACAATAATGAGGTGAATTGCGAACACACACGCACACCCTGCACTCCGTGTGAAACAGGCTGACAGTAGGAAGCTGTCCCATAACAGGCATGAAACACCAAATATCTCCACTGACAGCAACAGCTAACTTTTGGATGGTCATGGTAACTATTAGTGAATTCTTATTGCAGTAAGACTTCAGCTATCAAGGTAGATAACCGCCTACACACATCATCCCCCTCAGGTCAGACTCTAAGAAACAGGTTCTTATCACAACTCTATATATGTCTCTCACTGATGACGAAACTAGTCTACTATAGATGTACCTTCTCCACATGGCGTGCTAAATATCAAGGCAACAATTATCAACGTGAAGAGGAGCACACCTCTCAAGACAAAAGGCTAACATCGCCACAAGGATCAGACAAAATGTTAATGTGAACATAGTCAAATTTACATCAGGCAAGGGATGGACCAGGAATGGAATATTCATGTTGCAGTCCATGGCTCCCATGCCTGCTCCTTGTCACTGTGTGTGTGTGTGTGTGTGTGTGTGTGTGTGTGTGTGTGTGTGTGTGTGTGTGTGTGTGTGTGTGTGTGTGTGTGTGTGTGTGTGTGTGTGTGTGTGTGTGTGTGTGTGTGTGTGTGTGTGTGTGTGTGTGTGTGTGTGTGTGTGTGTGTGTGTGTGTGTGTAAGTCACTCTATAGCGTGTCTGAATGTCTTCATTCAACTATCATTCCTCTAGTACTATTCTAGCTGTCTAACTGGCTCCAGTCCACACCTGCTATAATAATTTATTTTTTGTACACTCTGTACTTCACATGGAACTCAAAGCAGTTTTTGTTTTAGTTTGGACTCAACTGACTCAGCTGTATAAAAATAAAGGAATTTGCACACTTATGTGCTCCCAACAATTTAATGTGTAAACCTAACCAATAATAATCAAATAAAAATTGTTGGGAGCATGTATAGATGGTGCAACTTCCTTTCTTTCTTTTTCTACAGTTTACTCTTCGTTAGTCAGCAACTCTCTAAAAAATGTTGGGTGTACGTCAGCTCATGCTTTTTACTAGTTTGGACTAGTAAAAAGTGCCAACAGGTCTCAGGATGGAATAATAAAAATGTAAAAATTGCAGAAAAAAAGCCCGAACTACATGTACAGAGAGAAATATCAAAATACACTACATGACCAAAAGTATGTGGACACCTGGTCGTCGAACATCTCATTCCAAACTCATGGTCATTAATATGGAGTTGATCCCCCCTTTCCTGCTATAACAGCTTCCACTCTTCTGAGAAGGCTTTCCACTAGATGTTGGAACATTGCTGTGGAGACTTGCTCCCATTCTGCCACAAGTGTGAGGACAGACGCTTGGAGACGAGAAGCAAGTACAGGGAGTGAACATTTAATTAATAAACAGAAACAAGACAGGACAGCGTCTGGACATGAAAAACACAACAATAATACTGACACAGGGAACAAACTGAGGAGCAGACAGATATTGAGGGGCAATCAACAAAGTAATGGAGTCCAGGTGAATCAAATATTGTGCAGATGTGCGTAATGATGATAACAGGTGTGCGTAATGATGGGCTGCCTGTCGCCCTCGACCAGGCGTGACAACAAGAGCATTAGTGAGGTCGGGCACTGATGTTGAGAGATTAGGCCTGACTCGCAGTCAGCATTCCAATTCATCCCAAAGGTGTTTGATGGGGTTGAGGTCAGGGCTCTGTGCAGGCCAGTCAAGTTCTTCCACACTGATCTCCACAAACCATTTCTGTATGGACCTCACTTTGTGCAATGGGGCATTGTCATGCTGAAACAGGAAAGGGCCTTCCCCAAACTGTTGCCACAAAGTTGGAAGCACAGAATTGTCTAGAATGTCATTGCATGGTGTAGCGTTAGGATTTCCCTTCACTGAAACTAAAGGGCCTAGCCCAAACCATGAAAAACAGCCACAGACCATTATTCCTCCTACACCAAACTTTACAGTTGGAACTATATATTCTGGCATGTAGCATTCTCCTAGCATCTGCCAAAACCAGATTTTTCCGTCAGACTGCCAGATGGTGAAGCATGATTCATCACTCCAGAGAATGCGTTTCCACTGCTCCAAAGTCCAATGGCGGCGAGCTTTACACCACTCCAGCTGACACTTGGCATTGCGCATGGTGATCTTAGGCTTGTTTGCGGCTGCTCGGCCATGGAAACCCATTTCATGAAGCTCCCGACAAACAGTTATTGTGCTGACGCTGTTTCCAGAGGCAGTTTGGAACTTGGTAGTGAGTGTTGCAACCGAGGACAGCTGATTTCTATGCGCTACGCACTTCAGCACTCGCCGGTCCCATTCTGTGAGCTTGTGTGGCCTACCACTTCGCTGCTGAAATGTTGTTGCTCCTAGACGTTTCCACTTCACAATAACAACACTTACAGTTGACCAGGGCAGCTCTAGCGGGGCAGAAATTTGACGAACTGACTTGTTGGAAAGGTGGCATACTATGACGGTACCACGTTGAAAATCACTGAGCTCTTCAGTAAGGCCATTCCACTGCCAATGTTTGGCTATGGAGAATGCATGGCTGTGTGCTCAATTTTATACACCTGTCAGCAAAGTGTGTGGCTGAAATAGCCGAATCCACTAATTTGAAGTTGTCCACATACTTTTGTATATAAAGTGTACATACAGTGTTTACGGATACATGGTACAATATCCCAATATTCTGCTTCAGTCTAAAGGGACTTTAAAAGTTTGGTGAAGTGTGTCAAAAGCATTCTGTGATATTATGGTTCAATGTTCTGGCACATGTTCCAATTATTACATTTCCAATCCCCCGGTCAGGCACACTCTGTGAACAACAAACACAGGAAGGCAGGCAGCAGACACCTGGCAACACATAGCAACTCAGCACAGACTGTAGAGATAGAGGACAAGGCTGCAGTAATGGGGCTCACATCCCCCCCCCCCCCCCCCCCCCACACACACACACACACGCACACACACACACACACACAACACTCATGCACGCACAGAAATACACACACACACGGGCTGCCTACACACTCAGTGACAGACACAAGTTTAGTCAAGGCAATCTGTTAGCATAACCGCCAGTGACAGGCCTTGTGATGTTCTCTTCAGTGTGTGTTTGATCGTTCAGGTAGAGGGGAATCAAAGCCCTCAGGGAGACCTCATCCTCTCATTCTCCTCTAACTGTTGCAGTGAAGTCACACAACAACATGTGCATTAAAGCACAGAACACTAGAGCTTGTTTGTTTGTGACTCAGAACCATTAACAGCCAGTGGAAAATGCTCATAAAGCTGCAGAGGGGACAGTTAAAGGAAAACTCCACTCAAAAATGATATTTTGGTATTTGCTTCATTAGTCCATTGTTGATAGTCCCAAAATGTTTTGCATGTCAGCAATCATGTTTTCAAGATGTATAACTTTCAAAACACAGAAATATAGCCAGTATGATGCATTTTGCATCATCTGATGCAAAATGCATCATACCGGCTATATATCTGAATTGTGACAGTAACACATCTTGAAAACTTGATCGCTGACATGCAAAACATTTTCTGACTACATCAACAATCGACTAATGAAACAAATACCAAAAGATAGTTTTTAGGTGGAATTGTCCTTTAAGTTGTCAGGATCAGAGCAGTAGCTGAAGCATAGAGACGCTGCAGGGCTAAACTTGTAGCTGTAAGTCTTTATGAGGAAATATGAGGACACCATGCAACAGTGGGCTCATTAACGCTCAGATAAGTGTTGTGTCAATAGTCAAAGTTGGACCCATTAATCTTGAGGGAAGTCTTGGCTACTGTTAGGATGGGAGATGTGGTGTAAGCACATTTAGTGAGACTGGAGGATGCTGCTGGGTCCATTAACCTAATGTGACCGTGCCATTAACAGAGTGCACCGGGGTTAAGACTGGGGTTAAGACTGGCCTTCCAGAGGCTGAGGTTATCACATGTTTTATGGTCATGTTCTCAGAGATCTCTTCATTGCCATTACAGTACTGTACAATACTATTACAGCTCTTCTGTGTTTGAGACTGTGCTCTGGGAGAGTTAATAATCATATTGTTAGGTTGAGACATATTATTATTGTCACCTATGGTGCATTTTCACATTTTGCAGGGCTTTTCAGTAGAAGTCTTGCCAAATAATGAATTGAGATGGGAACTTGTTCAGGAGTGCCTCAGTTAGCAGCAGGTTACAGTCAGTCAGTCAGCCAGTCAGTCAGTCAGTCAGTCAGTCAGCTAGTCAAGTCAGTCAGCTCGTCAGTCAGTCAGCTCGTCAGTCAGTCAGTCAGTCAGCTAGTCAGTCAGTCAGCTAGTCAGTCAGTCAGTCAGCTAGTCAGTCAGTCAGCTAGTCGGTCAGTCAGCTAGTCAGTCAGTCAGCTAGTCGGTCAGTCAGCTAGTCGGTCATTCAGTCAGCTCGTCAGTCAGTCAGTCAGCTAGTCAGTCAGTCAGCTAGTCAGTCAGTCAGCTAGTCGGTCAGTCAGCTAGTCGGTCATTCAGTCAGCTCGTCAGTCAGTCAGCTAGTCAGTCAGTCAGCTAGTCAGTCAGTCAGTCAGTCAGCTAGTCAGTCAGTCAGATAGTCAGTCAGTCAGTCAGTCAGCTAGTCAGTCAGTCAGCTAGTCAGTCAGTCAGCTAGTCAGTCAGTCAGTCAGTCAGCTAGTCAGTCAGTCAGCTAGTCAGTCAGTCAGTCAGTCAGCTAGTCAGTCAGTCAGTCAGCTAGTCAGTCAGTCAGCTAGTCAGTCAGTCAGTCAGTCAGCTAGTCAGTCAGTCAGCTAGTCAGTCAGTCAGCTAGTCAGTCAGTCAGTCAGTCAGCTAGTCAGTCAGTCAGCTACTCAGTCAGTCAGTCAGTCAGCTAGTCAGTCAGTCAGTCAGCTAGTCCTCTCAGAATGCCAGATAGGTCTCCTTTCAGACCTGCCTGGCATTCTAACTGCTGCAGCCTGCAGCCTTTCGATAAGAACCACGCCTCTCTTTGATGACAATAATGAGGTGAATTGCGAACACACACGCACACCCTGCACTCCGTGTGAAACAGGCTGACAGTAGGAAGCTGTCCCATAACAGGCATGAAACACCAAATATCTCCACTGACAGCAACAGCTAACTTTTGGATGGTCATGGTAACTATTAGTGAATTCTTATTGCAGTAAGACTTCAGCTATCAAGGTAGATAACCGCCTACACACATCATCCCCCTCAGGTCAGACTCTAAGAAACAGGTTCTTATCACAACTCTATATATGTCTCTCACTGATGACGAAACTAGTCTACTATAGATGTACCTTCTCCACATGGCGTGCTAAATATCAAGGCAACAATTATCAACGTGAAGAGGAGCACACCTCTCAAGACAAAAGGCTAACATCGCCACAAGGATCAGACAAAATGTTAATGTGAACATAGTCAAATTTACATCAGGCAAGGGATGGACCAGGAATGGAATATTCATGTTGCAGTCCATGGCTCCCATGCCTGCTCCTTGTCACTGTGTGTGTGTGTGTGTGTGTGTGTGTGTGTGTGTGTGTGTGTGTGTGTGTGTGTGTGTGTGTGTGTGTGTGTGTGTGTGTGTGTGGTGTGTGTGTGTGTGTGTGTGTGTGTGTGTGTGTGTGTGTGTGTGTGTGTGTGTGTGTGTGTGTGTGTGTGTGTGATGGGATGAGCTAGGCTGGATCGGAGCCATGGTTTAGCGCCTTCATTCTCAAAATGTTGGGGATGTAACAATATTACAGCCTCTGACAATTCTCAATGAAATGACTCGCTGTAACCAAGCAAAACAGAGCGGCCAATTTAACAGACGTTTTCATTGATTAGCATTGGGGATATTGCGTATACAAGTCTGTACTGTGTTGTGGTGTCAACAAATTGCATATCTGCTTTCACTGGACATCTTCAGAGGTTTTTGAAAACTATCAGAAATAAACAGCACACCACGGAGGCATCAATTATCACTTAGCAACAGCTATAGAGGAGAAAGTGGAGCTTTCGGAACGTTCAGACAGAAACCGCATTGGCCCAAATCTCTATATATGACTCTGGATCGGATATGCAGCGTCTGTCTAGGCTTACACACTACACACAAACTCCTCCAAGGTTGTTACACACTGCTCTAGCACTCACCCTAATCCAGACAGAGCACTAACAATACTAAAACCTTGGCTATGAATTACTTACTGCCATTTAGCAAATGTCTAAAACTGACATGAAGGACATACGGTAATGTTAACTGTGACTGACTTGGTGGGATTTCTTACTGCTAGGCTCCCTGGTGAGAGCTGATTCTGAGAGTTGCACTGGAAAGTGCAGATGAACTTATTTAAAATCTTATTTTAGCTGCTCGCTCTAATCTCTGAGAGCTGTTGGTTCTCTATCTGGCCTGGTTAAACCGTGTCTGGACTATATACAGGAAATCAACTAACCAGGGAGTCATGAAAAAATAACAACTCTGGAAATAATGGACCGTTGGAGAAAGTTGATCTACGCTATTATGTAATGTTATTAGATTCCTCTGTGTGATAACAGGCTGTTTTGATTTTGGTATCACTTTCCAATGCAATGCTACACCTGATACCTGTTCAGAAGGGTACCTATAAATGGCTAATAAAGACGTTTTAACCATAGTAATGAACTGCTTCACAGGGTATGCATCATAGCAGGACACAGCGGGAGGGGAATGTGGAATCCAATACTTGAAATTATTAAATTAGCTGCTATTTCCTTATTCAATTAAATCAGGAGGTATTGCCCATGCCTCTTATAGTGACTCATGTTTCATCATAATCTGATCAATGTGAAGAATAAAGCATTATGGTTCACACAATACAAAGTACCTGAGATCCCAACAAGATATCACAAATAACCGGAACATTTTCTATTTTAGGGAACTGTATAAATCCGAGGGGGAGGTTTCACTGTCAGGTCTACACCTGTTGTATTCGGCATATGTGACAAATACAATTTGATTTGATTTCAAATGCAACCACCCCAAATTGCAGGTGATTTCATCCGACAGGCAAAGCATTTACTTAGGACGGTAATGTTCATGAGGCACTTGATCGATCTGGCTTCCCAGAAACATTTGAATCAAATCCATAGCCATGGGTGAGCATTTAGGCTAACACTGGGAAGGCTCCTGGATAGGGGGGAGAGAGGAAGGCTGGTTTGGGAGCCGGAGGGGGTGTGTGTGTGGCACACTGTCAGTGGAGCGGCATGGGACAGGGGCCTGCTGTGTTCAAAGAGCTCGGCAAGGGCAGAGGGGCTTTGTCTCTAAGGAAAGAGAGCAGTACTGCTCTATAATGTCATTAATCTAAGCTCATTCCAAATAGACCGTAGAAAGGTTTAAACATATGCTGTAAACAGACTGGAGATTGAGAGAGAGAGAGCGAGAGAGAGAGAGAGAGAGAGAGAGAGAGAGAGAGAGAGAGAGAGAGAAGGTGTGAAGTGTGTGGGACAAAAACAAAGGAGAGATTATCCAGGTTGTCAGGGGGGTCAGCTAAAAATGGGTCAGTGTGGCTGACGCTGTTAATTGAAGCCTGATATGATCCTGTCCTTTAGAAAGCTCAAGCTCATTAGCTCGCTAATGCACTAGTAATGCACTGTACGAGTCCTCCCTGTCAGGTAGAACTGCAGCCAGAATGGAAACAAAGGCTAGCGTTGATCTAAGGGGATGTTATGCAAAGCAGACGCAAGCTGCTGCAGTAGCTAAATAACAGATCTGGAAATCAGTTAGGCTAGGCCTATGTCAATGGACGATTTTTGTAAACACAATATCTTTAACCTGTTGGGACATCACAAGTGTAGCACAAGGTCTTTCATTTTTCTAGGCCATGAAAATCTGATCTATTTTCATGGCCTAGAAATGTTGTCAGCTATCAACAGCCAAAGAAGACAGTGTTTTTGGCCCCTTGAATGTGAAAAAAATGTCCAAATGATTTTGCTCACCAACTGAGTGCCATGGTTACCTTTGGCTGTGAGGTTTAGCTCTGTTCGCCCCTCTTGGTTTTTAAGAAGAAACACTTATACAAACAGTCACGTATATTTGCATAACTAGAGACACATCTCAAGTCTGTAACATGCCAATGAGGAAATGAAAATGAGCTCTTATTGCAGACTGCACTTTCATGCCAAGGGAACAATAGGTTTGTTATGCTCAATTTAACTGCATACTAATTGGGTATATGGAGCCTAATTATGAGATGTCGACTGTCAGGACAACATGCATTTTGCCTGGGGAGAGAAAAATCCTAATCATAGACAAATGGTAATTTCTTGAACCACAATAGAAGAGTTTAAGGTAACAATAGGGCAGGGTAGTTGTCAGTGGAGGACATTTCCTGAAGTAACCACTCAGCATATTAACACACTTGGGAGATGGTGGGCTGGTTTGTTTTGGTGGTGGTGGTGAAACAACGAGGGCGGATAGGGTGAGTCTACTCAATCAGAGTAAGTACATTAGGTCCCTTCTCCACCGGTGGCTTGGTGCTTTTCTCCATCTGTGCTTCCTGGCGCCACCCAGTCCCAGTTCCAGTCCGTCCCCAGGGCAGAGAGAGAGACAGAGGCTACACGGTACCACATGTGGTGTGAAAACTCTGACGCAGGATTAGACTCACTGTACAACGGTAATTGGTTATTATTAACACTCATCACGAATATATTATCCACAAGCTGCGGATGACATGAAATATGCATATTTCCCGAGGCCACCATATGATAGCGATGGGTAAAATGAAGTGTTACGAATTAGAAACGCTCTTCTTGACATAGAACTACTAGCTCAACGACAGAAATTTGGGCCGATTTTCCAACAGCTGCACAACAGAGGCGCTAGAAACTGTAACAGTGTGTATAGCGGGCCTGCCAGAGTGCGTATGTTTCAGTGTTTGAGTGTGTGTGTGTGTGTGTGTGTGTGTGTGTGTGTGTGTGTGTGTGTGTGAGAGAGTGTGTATGTGGCAGTCCAGTGTTTTGAAGCCTAACGGAAGTCTCTACGGCTAAGCAAGCTGGTCAAAGATTAATGAAAGAAATGCCGGTCCATCGCTCGAGTCTCCACAAAGAGAATATTATGAATATGTTAGGAAAAAGAGGATATAATAAAGGAAAACTTTGTTGGTCATTTGAAGCCATATTTAAAGTAATTTCAGTTCTCCTGCTACACCAGATAAGTATCCAAAATGTGTTTCTTTGAAAATGACATATTAATTACAGCCTATTTCAGGATTACTTCTCTATCCACATTTGTCACACCAGTATTTATTTACTGCCAATGAACATATTCATCTCTATGTGGAATATTGTTGTATCACAAATGTTTTGCTATCTACATAAATTATGATTTGTAGATTCAAGCACTGTAAACCATAAACACATATGATCCAATCCTCTAAATACAATTTATGGCTTTCTGTAACTGGGATAAATTACGAGATTTGTGAAGAGAGGCCATATTTCCAATCTAACACAGTGTTAATAATTCAATATTTAATATAAAATAAAACAAGTTGTCTGGACACAATATCATTGAATAATTGATTCACTACTCTAATAATAAAAATCACATTATTGCCTCAATGTCTTGACCCCCTGCACTCAAATAAGATAGACATGGTCATATACAGTATCTATTCTCTGTGATATTTTGTAATTGATGTAAAAACACTTCATTGTTCATCCTTGTAATGAGAGCATTTAACAGAGGAGAGAAGAGGCCATCCCCAAGACTCTAGCTCACTGCTTTACTATCTTCCAATCACTGTCAATGTCACCAGTCTCTCCTCCTCTGCTACTTTAGCCCACGGGCACAACTGAGCATGGGGAGCTCCAGCTCAATGCAGGAACGGCCAATTTCTCTCTCCGTCTCTCCCTCTCTCTCTCTCTCTCTCTCTCTCCATCTCACTCATACTGACCCCATGGGAAGGGACTCAATTTAAACCAACATGCCACTTGGATACATTCTGCAAAAAATATCCTATTTCCTACTGCCCACTCAAAATAGATCCATCTTTAACTGCCGAGTAAAATAGCGCAACTGTATGGGCCTAAAATGTATCTGTCAATAGCAGTGGCACAAGCTTTACCATACCTAGTCAGAGCATTTCAGAGCTATTTTCTGTCTTCCTGTCATCACCTGCTCCCCTCTGGTGAGAATTACAATATAGATTAAAGAGTCAGTGGGAGAGACAGTGGGATCTAGAGGGAGGGAGGGGCCAACACAGACCTCCAGCAACAGCCACCAGACAGCAGGTTACCCAGGAGGATACCGGCAGCCAAACAGCTAACAGTCTCCAGCCATCTCTGCAGAGGGACAATGGACAGATTGGAGCACTGAAGGACACTGTCTCTCCTACACACTGCTAGCACGTGTGCGCATACACAAACACAAACACACACTGGGACACAATGCTTCGTATTGTGTGTTTAGAAGTCAATAGTGGAAAAAACATGATTAAGAATTGACATTTGAGAAATCGCTATGTGTGAGTTGAATATCGTTACACAATTAATCTAATTGTACTTCTAGATTAGGAACAGTTTCTCATTTCCCCAGCTCAGCAGCTTTGGAAGATAAATTGTTTACCTGAAAGATTAGAAGAGCATGTAATGAATGCATTTGATTTGCATCAACACAAATAAAAAGACTTGAACATATGGTACTGCCGCCACCACCCATGGTTCAGCCCCGCCCACTAGGGCCAACGCCTGGGTGTTTGTACACCCTATATGTGTGAGAGAGGCAATAAACACACAGACTACAGACAAGGGCATAGTATGTCTCTATTTTTCTCAGACTGTAGTTGCTTTTTGCTCTCCACACTCATGCCATACTGTGCTGTCAGTGAATGTAGGCATCACAAACCAACCTGTTTTAATAGTTATATATAATCTCAATCATTTAGTTCTATACTCTTAATGGACATGGACTGAAAACTACTCAATAATTCAATAGATTATTTTTTCAGAATACTTTTTGAAAAAAGAGGAATGCAATACACAAAGCTAAAACAAATCAATATGCCACAACCCATGCAAGATTGATCATGTCCATGAATGCAAGAAAAAGGTTAAGTTTGACATAACATGACTGATGGCAGCCATACAAGCTTCTGATTAGGCCTGTGCCCTGATTAAAGCTGCTACGGTAACCTGGCTGTCACGGTGAACAGAACCAAGTTGACAGAGCAGAGACAATGTCTGAAAGCATTTTAATCCTGCATAAACTCTCTGACTCCTGAGACCTGAGCAAATAACAACACCCTCAACTCCTTCTCATCTCAGTCAGTCTGTTGGCTATCAGACCATCCATATGATACCCAGATTAGTGCCAACACACAGCCCGCTGGCACATGTTGGTCTTCATAAGGACGTCCCCCTCCATGCTTCCTTTTTGTGAGCGAGATAAACCACTGATTACAGCCCTCGTCATACTGCTCAAATACCTTAAAATAATAAGTACCAGTTCTCCGGAAAGACCTTGACTCCTGCGAGCTCCAATAACCTCCTGTTCACCCCTCCCCCACCCCACCCCCCCTCTCGCCATTCAGGCGAGATCTAATTCACAGATGAATAATAGATGGAAAGACTTTCATCTATCAAGGTTTTTTTCTCTTCTCTCGCATTGTGCACTATAGCTGCAGAGATAATGCGGAGGGGAGCATGCATTGGAGATGAGCAGTGGGACCCTCTAGTCTGTCTGCTGCTTTAAGTCCCTCTCTCTCTCTCTCTCTCTCTGGCCATCCTTCCATCTGATAAAGAAGGAGGAGAGGGAGCGAGGGAGCAGCATCTCCCCACTCTTCATCCAATTAGTCCCCTGCTTTTTCATGTTCATTACCCTGCTTCGATTAATCTATGACCTTGAGTTCCCTCTCAGCTCTTTATCGACCCTCCCTTCTCCCTCTCTGGAGCATCAGCCAGAATGTTTACTATCCTAGTATACTACCCTCAACTCCTTGATATCTTTAACAATCTCCACTAGATAAATGCCCCTGGGCTTCTTCCTCCTCTCCTCCTACTGTAAAAGCTGGAACATGCAAGGCTTTGTCTACCGATGCACAGCCAGAAGACTGAGATACAGGTGGTAGCAGGCAGTTAGCGCTGCTGAGGAGGAATAAACCCACAAACACTGAGCAATTAGCATTTTGATCCAAATCGGAGCAGCAGCTTGTAAGACAGCCCATCAATAATGCAGGCTGGTGGGAGACCCTGGCTGCTAGGCTACTGGCCCACTGAATGTACAGGGCTGTGTCCTTGGGCTACTGGGGAGTACTCCTGCTCTAGAGCCACACAGGGGCCTCTCCTATAGCTGGGCCCACTGTAATAACAGCTGCTGTACCTAGGCACACGTGAGTGGAATAACAATCACAAAAACAATACCACCACCAGGCTTCAAATAGCCAGCCATGTCCGTCAGCAACCAACAGCAACAGACAAAATGGAGGCCGCCCATCACAGACAGCGGAGAGTTGCGAGTGGAAAGCATCATGAAAGGTGGAGGTATCTGGGAGTGTGATTGATGTTAGCGCTTTCATCAAGTGGATTACGTACTTATCTCACATTAATATTCCTCCTCATATGAAATTCATTGGCACTAAAAGGGGAATGGCAGCACTGAGGTTTTTACTACCATGTTTATTTTCTTTAATTCATTCAATGAAGGTGGCTTTGAAGTGCAATATTAATGTGTCCAGTTGAGGTGTGAGAACAAAAGGCTGCAATATTGAGGATGATAGTGAGTGAGTGAGTGAGTGAGTGAGTGAGTGAGTGAGTGAGTGAGTGAGTGAGTGAGTGAGTGAGTGAGTGAGTGAGTGAGTGAGTGAGTGAGTGAGTGAGTGAGTGAGTGAATGAGTGAGTGAGTGAGTGAGTGAGTGAGTGAGTGTAGTGCTGTTCCGTGGTCTTTGATCAGAGAAAGGCAGGCAGGCAGGCTAATTGCTAGTGCCTGCTCTCTCAGCAGGCAACAAGCTTGTCCCCCTCTCCTCTCTGATAACAGCACTGCTTACTGCTCCACTCTGTGGACCTCCACCAACGCAGACAGGGGAGTCTGTCTGGGGCTGCAACCATGATATACTCACACGTCACTATCTCACCAATTTTACAACCAGTGAAAATCAAGAAAACGTCTAAAATTGTCTCCCTCCACAATGGCTTCCGACATAATAATCTGATTGGCGGGCGCTTTGGTCTTTGTTGACTGTTGCCTGAAGTGTGCTGGAGCCTAGCTGCTGGTTTTGCACCTGAGGACTGAAGTTGAGTCACAATTGCTGTTCTGGTATTGTTGGAGATACACAGGAAAAACCTCCATCGCCATGGCGTGAAGAGAGGAGGGGTGAAGATGGCTGGCTGAGGCAATATCTAGCAGTAGAGTGTAAACTTATACTGGATAACGTATTGTATTCCATACAAAAAACATATGCTAGCTGTGTAATCAAGGTATGAACTGTTTCATATTTCATTGCAATAACAGTGTAATCAGGCTGCACTGAGAGCGATTTTGCCTGCTGGGTCAGAAACAGTGGTGAGAGGGCCTCCCGAGTGGCGCAGCGGTCTATGGCACTGCATCACAGTGCTAGCTGTGCCACTAGAGATCCTGGTTCGAGTCCAGGCTCTGTCGCAGCCGGCTGCGACTGGGAGTCCCATGGGGTGGCGCACAACTGGCCCAGCGTCGTCCGGGTTAGGGGAGGGTTTGGCCGGCAGGGATGCTCTTGTCCCATCGCGCACTAGCGACTCCTGTGGCGGGCCGGGCGCAATACACGCTGACTGGGTTGCCAGGTGTATGATGTTTCCTCTGACATATTGGTTAGGCTGGGTTAAGCGGGCGTTGTGTCAAGATGCAGTGTGGCTTGGCTGGGTTGTGTTTCGGAGGACGCACGGCTCTCAACATTCACCTCTCCTGAGTCCGTACGGGAGTTGCAGCGATGGGACAAGACTGTAACTACCAATTGGATACCATGAAATTGGGGAGAAAAATGTGTAATTTAAAAAAAATAATTAAGAAACAGTGTTGAGAGCAAGGAAAGAGGGAGAAGGCTGCTCCTAAACCCAACTGAGCCACTGCAGCTGCTCCATACACTAATACCACAGAACAACACTGACACAGAGGTATTATGCATCAACAGGGAAGGTAAGGTACTCAGGGGAACACACAAAGACTCCCCTCATTCATTCAATCTGCAGTTTCATTATGCAATAAAAACACAAGGCTTTCAGTCCTCCAAGCTATGTATTATAGAGCAGCCTTGAGAGACTATAAAACATTTTACTGCCAGTTTGTGATACCCAAGACCTTGGCTAACTAACCCAATGTATGTGTTGTCCGTGGGAAATCATATTTCTGGTGTCTTCCTGTGAGCAGTCAATAGCACAACACTTCCCCCACATTCCCCCTCCACCTCGGTCAAGCTGCTGGGAGATGGGAGAGCCCTTCCCATGTGAATCATCCTGGATCACCCCTGAAGCAACACTGCCTATGACTATGCCACAATGGCATGTAACATTACTGAGAAATAGTTCCGGGGGCACACTAATTCCTCCCATCGCTGTGTTTATCTGCAGTTATTGTTCTCAAATCTCATAATCGGCAGGCTAATTGAATTGGACATTATCTAATTCAATCTCACTGGAGGGAGATAGAGGAGCAGAGGAGCCTGAACTCAAGCCAGCTGCTCCTCAGTGCGGCCTCCTGGTCTAAGCTGCAGTGTAAATGCTGTTTTAATTAAAACTAGGAAGCAAGAACAAAGGATCTCACAAGAGGTTAAACGCTATACGAGACACTACAGCCACTCTGGTGCTGCATGTAACTAGAACAAGCTCTCTTAATTACTGAACATTCATCACAGTGGGCGGCAGGTAGCCTAGTGGTTAGAGCGTTGAATCCCCAAACTGACGAGGTAAAGATCTGTTGTTCTGCCCCTGAACAAGGCAGTTAACCCACTGTTCCTAGGCCGTCATTGAAAATAAGAATTTGTTCTTAACTAGTTAAATAAAGGTTAAATAAAAAATAAACAGTCAGGTAGGGAGCGCTAAACAAGGTATTTGTCAACATCAAAATATGACTTTCCTCATCAGTCTGGTATAAAAATCAATGCCAATGCAACAGGTTGTATTGTGTGGGCAATCTAGTACTGAGTCAGAGCTGAGGGATTGTGTCTCTGGGAAAGTTTAAGATATTCATCTCCATCTAAAATGGCTCTCACATTCAAACGCTCTCAGCCTGACCACAGGAAAGCCTAAGGTGTTGAAAAAAATGGACACACACACACACACACACACACTGTGCCCTGCCCCTGCCCATCAATGTCTTGGGGCACTTGTTGACAGACTCTTTGTGGAGCTGAACTTCATATCCCTTTAGGCTTCCATGTCTTATTCAGAGTGCTGATCATACACATAGGAGAAACCTTCTTCAGTCATTAAGGTAGGCTATGTATAAAACATAGCAAGAATCTCAAATCCTGCGGGACTACAGCTGGCCATATCCTTGTTTGCTGGAGTAACATGCACTTCTGAAGTATTTGACAGAAGCCTGCAGTAAGAGAAATCCCTGACAGAGGCTTTGAAGTGTTGTACGTCTCCATGTTGAATCTCTACTACAACTAGGCTATATCAGGTAGCGGGTCAGCTAGAGGGGGTGGTAATAACCCAGTAAACTGTCTCCTGGAGGCACTAGTACTCTCTCAGAATACCAAATCTCACTCAGACACGGAAGGCCTCGCTGCCGAGAGAGAAAAAACCATCTCAGAAATCAGACTCATGTAATTATTCTTTCGTTGAGGGGTTATTTAATAAAATCATTACTTTTTTTTAACTCAATCAGATTTGAAACAGGGTTTGTGTGAGGAGGCTATGCTAAGCTTGTATTTCATGGGAAGCCTGTTAATCTTGTTCCACATATGAAAAGTAAACAGTGATGCTGGTGCTACAGTGCAGAGTCTCAATAACCTTCACTGTGTGCTCCTGTACAGTTATTTGGTCCCCCATGTATTCCTCCTCCTATCCATCTGTTTTTCCATCCATTTACCCTTCACTGGAATTTAAAGGAGGGGTAGGATTGTCCCAGAGATGGAGGAGTGAGTGAGTGACCTGTGTATGGCAGAGGACAGACAGGACGTGATTCATCAGCCATGTTGGGGATAACGCCAACCTGACACCCTCGGGAGAATGGTGTTTAAAGGAAAGACAGCTCACATACGTTAATGCCAAACTAGACACACAGACAACTCTTTCATTTAGGCTTCACATGCCATCGTTGGCTGAAATATGATGGTGAAAGTTTGGCAATGTGATTAATGGTACTGTCAACGGCGGCTCACTAGGCTGTTTTCCTCTCATCGTGAAGCAACTACAGACCTCTGTACTAGAGACTATAAACAGTCTGACAGTGAGGTATTTGTCAGCTCATTCCATGCTTCATGAGTGGTGAGTCAGTCTTCTTTTGGAGTCATGTAGCAAATACCCACCACCCCTTCAATTTCTCAACCTCCAACTCTGGACACAGTGAGGGTGGGTTCCAGCCAGCTGACCATTGAGGACACTCAGTTCTGCTTCTGTTTCCTGTGCTTGTTCCAGCCCTGTTCAGGTCTTTATTCTGCTGAATCAATCTCCAACCCTATCAGCCGCACCTGCCAACTTCCTCTCTTTCCCATTCCCCCGGAACGGTGGTTTTGGAAACAACAAGGTCAGTGGACACTTTAGACACACCACTCTCACACACGTCCAACACATACAGAGCCACTGACTGGAAATAACGTCTCCCTCACACCTCGGCAGAAAAGCCCGGCCTGTCGGCCCAGTCTCCTGGAAGTCGACCTTGAGAGAGATGCAGCTCCCCGGTGAACTAGAACTAGTCACCGTTCACAGATCAGTGGCAGACCGTTCAACCATGACGTCTGGAGAGAGTTCTCATGCCCTCTTCCACACAGAGCATCTGATATACTGTACCAGTCAAAAGTTTGGACACATCTACTCATTCAAGGGTTTTTCTTTATTTTTACTATTTTCTACATTGTAGAATAATAGTTATGACATCAAAACTATGAAATAACACATATGGAATCATGTTGTAAACAGAAAAGTATATATAATATTTTAGATTCTTCAAAGTAGCCACCCTTTGCCTTGATGACAGTTTTGCACACTCTTGGCATTCTCTCAACCAGCTTTACCTGGAATGCTTTTCCAACGGTCTTGAAGGAGTTCCCACATATGCTGAGCACTGGGCCCTTTTCCTTCACACTGAGGTCCAACTCATCCCAAACCATCTCAATTGGGTTGAGGTCGGGTGATTGTTGAGGCCAGGTCATCTGATGCAGCACTTCATCACTGTCCTTCTTGGTCAAATAGCCCTTACACAGCCTGGAGGTGTGTTGGGTCATTGTCCTGTTGAAAAACAAATGATAGTCCCACTGAGCACAAACCAGATGGGATGGCGTATCGCTGCAGAATGCTGTGGTAGCCATGCTGGTTAAATGTGCCTTGAATTCTAAATAAATCACCAACAGAGCAAAGCACCCCCACACCATCACATCTCCTCCTCCATGCTTCACGGTTTGAACCACACAAGTGGAGATCATCCGTTCACATACTCTGCATCTCACAAAGACACGACGGTTGGAACCAAAAATCTCTAATTTGGACTCATCTAACCAAAGGACAGATTTCCACCGATCTAATGTCCATTGCTTGTGTTTCTTGGACCAAGCAAGTCTCTTCTTCTTATTGGTGTCCTTTAAAAGTGGTTTCTTTGCAGCAATTCGACCATGAAGGCCTGTTTCACACAGTCTCCTCTGAACAGGTGATGTTGAGATGTGTCTGAGAAGCATTTATTTGGGCTGCAATTTCTGAGGCAGGTAACTCTAATGAACTTATCCTCTGCAGGAGAAGTAACTCTGGGTCTTCCTTTCCTGTGGCGGTCTTCATGAGAGCCAGTTTCATCATAGCTCTTGATGGTTTTTGCAACTGCACTTGAAGAAACATTCAAAATTCTTGACATTTTCCATATTAATTGACCTTCAGGTCTTAAAGTAATGATGGACTATCATTTCTCTTTGCTTATTTAAGCTGTTCTTTCCATAATATGGACTTGGTATTTTACCAAATAGGGCTATCTTCTGTATACTACCCCTACCTTGTCACAACACAACTGATTGGCTCAAATGTGTTAAGGAAAGAAATTCCACAAATTAACTTAACAAGGCACAGCTGTTAGTTGAAATGCATTCCAGGTGACTACCTCATGAAGCTGGTTGAGAGAATGCCAAGAGTGCAAAGCTGTCATCAAGGCCAAGGGTGGTTGCTTTGAAGAATCTCAAATATAAAATATATTTTGATTTGTTTAACACTTTTTTGGTTACTACGTGATTCCATAGGTTCTTTCAGTTTTAATGTCTTCACTATTATTCTACAATGTAGAAAATAGTAAACATAAAGAAAAACCCTGGAATACTGGAATAAAGAAAAACCCTGGAATGAGAAGATGTGTCCAAACTTTTGACTGGTACTGTAAGTAGGCTATGCATTGTGGATATGTGAGATTATGTCATGTAAACAAATACCAGCACGGCAACTCAGGCATTAATCAAAATACTGGCATTGGATGTTGAGTATGTATCATGCAACCATTGTGAAATGCAGAGATGTATTTTGAGGGTTTTTATGCAGGGCCGGACTACCACATTTGGGGTCACGGTGCATCGACCTCCAGTGGTGAAAAAATGTGAAATGTTATAATGCTAATCTACACATGAGGCTATGAGAAAATATTTCAGTTTTAAAGCCATTTTTCTGCAATTCTACACTTTTTGCCATGGTAAAAGAGAAGCATTTGCTATTTTGTAGCACATCTCATGCTATGGTCCAAAATATGCCATTTAAAGGCTCATTTCCTTCTATTCTACACATTTTGCTATGAGGATGAGAGAATTTTTCAGTTTTACATTTACATTTACATTTAAGTCATTTAGCAGACGCTCTTATCCAGAGCGACTTACAAATTGGTGCATTCACCTTATAATATCCAGTGGAACAACCACTTTACAATAGTGCATCTAAATCTTTTAAGGGGGGGGTTAGAAGGATTACTTTATCCTATCCCAGGTATTCCTTGAAGAGGTGGGGTTTCAGGTGTCTCCGGAAGGTGGTGATTGACTCCGCTGTCCTGGCGTCGTGAGGGAGCTTGTTCCACCATTGGGGTGCCAGAGCAGCGAACAGTTTTGACTGGGCTGAGCGGGAACTGTGCTTCCTCAGAGGTAGGGAGGCGAGCAGGCCAGAGGTGGATGAACGGAGTGCCCTTGTTTGGGTGTAGGGCCTGATCAGAGCCTGAAGGTACGGAGGTGCCGTTCCCCTCACAGCTCCGTAGGCAAGCACCATGGTCTTGTAGCGGATGCGAGCTTCGACTGGAAGCCAGTGGAGAGAGCGGAGGAGCGGGGTGACGTGAGAGAACTTGGGAAGGTTGAACACCAGACGGGCTGCGGCGTTCTGGATGAGTTGTAGGGGTTTAATGGCACAGGCAGGGAGCCCAGCCAACAGCGAGTTGCAATAATCCAGACGGGAGATGACAAGTGCCTGGATTAGGACCTGCGCCGCTTCCTGTGTGAGGCAGGGTCGTACTCTGCGAATGTTGTAGAGCATGAACCTACAGGATCGGGTCACCGCCTTGATGTTGGTGGAGAACGACAGGGTGTTGTCCAGGGTCGACAGGGTGTTGTCCAGGGTTTTAAACTCATTTCCTAAATATTCCAGACATTTTGGTATCATACGCTATCTGGGGGGGGCCCTCGACCTCCAGCTCTGCACAGCGATGGGGCGCTCACTGCACCCAGCACAAAGCGGCTGCTCTGTCATGTGAGAGGTAGCTGGATGATCACTGCAATTTCCTCTATTTGTTGCAGGGCCTGTTTTTTCGGGGTGTCCGAGCGGGTGCAGTACAGGGAGAGCTCATTCTGTCCGTGGACCAGGAGTTTCCTTACCTTCTATGGATGGGGCCTGGTCCTGGGCCGCATACAGCATATCCTTGAACGCCTGGTAAAGGAAAAAAGCAGAGGGATAATCACTATTCAGTTTCTTAACTACCGTACAACCAACGACAGTTGACGTTTAATCAAATCAATTAACACTTTTTCATATGAGTAAATAATTACAATGATTATTGTGATGGTAACATAATGAACAAAATACTATTGATTGATATATTCAAGTAATCTACTTACATAGCCAGTCTCATGAATATTATAATAAGTACATGACTTCATGCAAATGAAGAACAAAACAAAAGATCTGAAAACTTAGCAGTATATTAAAAGTATAGGAAATTGGCAAACTCAGTACAGAATGTCTACAGGGGAAAAAAACCATCCTTCGCAAATAATTGATGTTACAACCCCCAAGATGTGTGAAGATAATGACTCCAGGCTGAGTTATAAGACATCAATACACTTGTATTTAACCATGAAAAATGTGTCTATCAGATTCCAGATCGTTCAAATTAAAACAGATGGAGGCTGGCCTACACTACAAAGACCTCTTTATACAGAATTAGTTTTTTTCCTTCAATCACTCTGACCTTGCAGATAATGTATATGGCCAGATAATTACAAGAGACATCTTAACATGATTCTCTAGTCTGGGACTGTGAGGCCTGGAACTGAATACATCTCTATTCCTCCCTACCAATCTAACTAACTGGCTCTCTGGAGCAATAGCAGTAACTGGGAATGCGTTTCTTGGCCATCCAGTCAAAATAATTAAGCTTGTGACCTTCACTGAGATAAACAGGTACCCTCATGATGAACTTTGTGTATTCTGCAACAGTGTAGAACCAAGTTTTTTTATTCAAAGCTTAGTTGTGACAAAGAATCTCAACCTCACTATATATGTAGCTTCTGTTCCATATGGCCATTCTCTGGCCAGGTTTATCTGATGTTTGTATACAGTGGACATAATGAAAGCAGAGGATGACGATGAATCATAGTATGTAGAAGGAACGTACTTAGAAACACAGTTTGTTCTCAGTTCTACCCGAGCAATAATAATGCAGTCAGTTATTACTGTATGCTCATATTGAACACTAATCCAAGAGAAACATTTCATTTGTAGATAACATTCTCTTTGGAAATTGTGATTCGTAGTAGACCACCTGTGCAAACATTGGGTCATGTAGCAGGGCTTACTGGCCCAGGCTAATAGCTGGAAGAGGGCACACCTTCATCAAGATGGAGGCATATTGCCATGGCAATAGCACCGATGGGAAAGGGGGCAGGGCAGGGTGGCTCTTTGGGGAATTTACATGCTCTGATTGTAGCCTAGTACAACAGCTTACAGAGATCAACCTGCAGGTATCAACTGCCCTAATGGGTCTGTTAGTCTTCTGTTGAAGTGAGATGTACAGTAATAACAATACCAACTACAGTATTGCAGATGCTAGGTGGTCTGAGATCTGAAATGACGGCTCTGATAATTCTCATAATCACTAACTGAGTGGATCTCTGAGTGCAGGAGCAGAACTGTGCAACGGAGGCAGGGCTGACTGAGACCAGATGCCTTCCCAGTAGGGGTCAGAGGATGAGTTGTGGGAAGCTCGCCATTCCATCTCTGTTATCTAAGTAAGATGGATATATTACACCAGAACGCAGATATTTTGGGTCGGCTATAAACTAGCATGATCATATTCATCATGTTATGTGCAATTATTTCTGTTCTCATTTTTACCATGAATCTTTTGTCAATGTCATTAAGTATACAGTGGTTGGAATAGTAAAACCTTTTATATGAATCTATTTTTTTTCCTTCACATTATCCAATTTATGCAGAATGAATCATCTTGCATCGTGTGCCACTGGTAGAGCTAAATATATACCTGCACAGAGGCTAGAGTGGAAAACGAGCCCCACACAGTAACCTCTGCATGTAATTAACACCTGTGTACCTGCTTATGATATAAATAATAGCATGTCCCTTTTTCAATAGGAAATTAGCTTACACAAGCATTATCATGCATATATAAACCCACACAGGTGATTAGATTGCAACGGTAAAAGCAAAAGAGGCTTCATTCCACCCACGCTGCCGCATAACCCTCTCTACCTTGCTCACTGTCATGTTACAGCTTCTGTTTCTCCACCTCTGAGAGTACAGTATACCACACTCACACAGAACAGACCAAGAACCAGACCAAGGGCCAGCTTTGACACAACCAAGACCATGTACCAACTGTACTAGCCAAAAGGAAACGTCCATGAGATAAAAAACAGACAGGAGAAAGGACAAAGGGAGCTGTTTTATGCTGTTCTCTTTCATTATCTATGAGTGTGAGATGAATCTGTAATAATGCAAGCGTATCACACAGGAACGAGCTCTGCTTTCACGGCTGACCTCTGGTCTTCTAACGAGCGGTGGACAGACCTCCATTCTAAACAGGTGTTTAAAATACACAGCCTCATAGGATGGGCAGACTTCATTCATTTATCACTCAATCACTTTGTCAATTCCTAAAGTCCCATGCAAGCGTTTTAATGGTTAAGGTGTTATTTCTCCCATGCAGCCCAGCGAACTGCCCTGCTGCAGTCAAACAGAGGCATTTATAATAATCCAGACAACATTGCATTTGGAACAAAAAAATAAGAAAAAGTAACTTCATTGATTGATGGTAATAACCCTTTAGAGAGACAAATGAGCAGCCAAACTAGAGCGAGGAACAAAACCAAACCAGGGAGACTTGTTGTGGCTGATGTTTCTACCACAACACCTTGTTCAAGACAAGTCTAAGGGACAGACGGATCTCAACGCTGTTTTGGCAATAAACAAAATACATAACCTTATTCCTACACTAACACCGCACTCACCGAGCTGCATAGGGACATAAGCCAAAAAGAAAATGCTCATCCAGAGGCAGCACTCCTTGTGGTCTGTGATTTTAATTCAGGAGAACTGAAATCTGTTTTACCTAATTTCTATCAGCATGTCACCTGTGAAACCAAAAAACTGAGATCACCTTTATTCCACTCACAGAGACGCATACAAAGCTCTTCCTCGCCTTCCATTTGGCAAATCTAACCATAACTCTATCCTCCTAATTCCCGTTTACAAGCAAAAACAGGAAGTACCAGTGACACACTCAATTCGAAAATGGTCCGATGAAGTGGATGCTAAACTACAGGACTGTTTTGCTAGCACAGACTGGAATATGTTCCGGGATCCATCTGATGGCATTGAGGAGTTTATCACATCAGTCACCGGCTTCATTAATAAGTGCACCGACGGCGTCATCCTCACAATGACTGTACGCACATATCCCAACCAGAAGCCATTGATTACAGGTAACATCCTCACTGAGCTAAAGGCTATTGCTGCCACTTTCAAGGAGCGGGACGCTAACCCGGACGCTGATAAGAAATCGCGCTACGCCCTTCGACGAACCATCAAAACAGGCAAAGCGTTAATACAGGACTAAGATCAATCCTACTACACCGGTTCTGACACTCGTCGGATGTGGCAAGGCTTGCAAACTATCATGAATTACAAAGGGAAATCCAGCTACGAGCTGCCCAGTGACACGAGCCTACCAGATGAGCTAAATGCCTTCTATGCTCGCTTCAGGGCAAGCAACATTGAACCATGCGTGAGAGCACCAGCGGTTCCGGACGACTGTGTAATCATGCTTTCCATAGCCAATGTGAGTAAGACCTTTAAACAGGTTAACATTCACAAGGCTGCAGGGCTAGATGGATTACCAGGACGCATATTCAGAGCATGCAAGTGTCTTCACTGACATTTTCAACCTCTCCCTGACCCAGTCTGTAATACCTACATGTTTCAAGCAGACAACCATAGTCCCGGTGTCCAAGAATGCCAAGGTAACCTGTCTAAATGACTATCGCCCCATAGCACTCACATCTGTAGCCATGAAATGCTTTGAAAGGCTGGTCATGGCTCACATCAACACCATCATCCCAGACACCCTGGACCTATTCCAATTCGCATACTGCCTCAACAGATCCACAGTTGACGCAATCTCTATTGCACTACACACTGCCCTTTCCCACTTGAACAAAAGGAACACCTATGTGAGAATGCTGTTCATTGACTACAGCTCAGCATTCAACACCATAGTGCCCTTGAAGCTCATCACTAAGCTAAGGTCCCTGGGACTGAACACCTCCCTCTGCAACTGGATCCTGGACTTCCTGATGGGCCGTCCCCAGATGGTGAGAGTAGGTAACAATACATCCGCCACGATGACCCTCAACACAGGGGACCCTCAGGGGTGTTTGCTTAGTCCACTTCTGTATTCCCTGTTCACCCACGACTGCGTGGCCGCACATGACTCCAACACCATCATTAAGTTTGCCGACGACATGACGGTGGTAGGCCTGATCACCGACGATGATGAGATAGCCTATAGGGAGGAGGTCAGAGACCTGGCAGTGTGGTGCCAGGACAACAACCTCTCCCTCAATGTCAGTAAGACAAAGAAGATGATCGTGGATTACAGAAAACGGAGGGCCGAGGAAGCCCCTATTCATATCAACGGGGCTGTAATGGAGCGGGTCAAGAGCTTGAAGTTCTTCGGTGTCCACATCGCTAAGGATCTATCATGTTCCAAACACACCAAAACAGTCGTGAAAAGGGAACGACAACTTCACTTCCCCCTCAGGAGGCTCAAAAAATTTGGCATGGGTCCTCATATCCTCAAAACCTTCAACAGCTGCACCTTTGAGAGCATCATTACTGGCTGCATCACCGCTTGGTATGGTAACTGCTTGGCATACGACCACAAGGCACTACAGAGGGTAGTGCATATGGCCCAGTAGATCACTGGGGCCGAGCTCCCTGCCATCCAGGACCTCTATACCAGGCGGTGTCAGAGGAAGGACCAACAAACTGTCCAAGACTCCACCCACCCAAGCCACAGACTGTTCTCTCTGCTACCGCACGGCAAGAGGTACCAATGCACCAAGTCTGGAACCAACAGGACCCTGAACAGCTTCTACCCCCAAGCCATAAAACTTCTAAACAAGACTGCTAAGTAGCTAATCAAATGGCTACCCGGACAACCTGCATTGACCCTTTTTTGCACTCTCTCTTGCACTGACTCTATACACACACATGGACTCTACCTACACACTCACACCCCAACACATACATACGCCCACACACACATAACATTCACATACTGACGCCACACACACACACACACACACACACACACACACACACACACACACACACACACACAGACACAGACACAGACACACATACACACACACACACACAGACACACACACACACACACACACACACACACACACACACACACACACACACACACACACACACACACACACACACACACACACACACACACACACACTGCTGCTACTGTCTATAATCTATCCTGTTGCCAAGTCACTTTACCCCTTCTTATGTGAACAGTACATACAGTGCATTCGGAAAGTATTCAGACCCTTTGACTTTTACCACACTTTGTTACGTTACAGTCTTATTCTAAAATTGATTAAATAAAACATTTTCCTCATAAATCTACACAATACCCCACAATGACAAAGCAAAAACAGATTTGTATAAATTTTTGCAAATGTATTAAAAATACAAAACAGAAAAAACTAGTTACATAAGTATTCAGACCCTTTGCTATGAGACTCGTTACATCTACAACTTGATTGGAGTCCACCTGTGGTAAATTCAATTGATTGGACATAATTTGGAAAGGCACACACCTGTCTATATAAGATCCCACAGTTGACAGTACATGTCAGAGCAAAAACCAAGCAATGAGGTCGAAGGAAATGTCCGTAGAGTTCTGAGACAGGATTATGTCGAGGCACAGATCTGGGGAAGGGTACCAAAAAAATTCTGCAGCATTGAAGGTCCCCAAGAACACAGTGGCCACCATCATTCTTAAATGGAAGAAGTTTGGAACCACCAAGGCTCTTCCTAGAGCTGGCCGTCAGGCCAAACTGCACAATCGGGGGAGAAGGGCCTTGGTTAGGGAGGTGACCAAGAATCCGATGGTCACTCTGACAGAGCTTCAGAGTACTCCAGAGAACTCCAGAAGGATAACCATCTCTGCAGCACTCCACCAATCAAGCCTTTATAGTAGTGTGTCCAGATGGAAGCCACTCCTCAGTAAAAGGCACATGACAGCACGCTTGGAGTTTGCCAAAAGGCACCTAAAGGACCCTCAGCCCATAAGAAACAAGATTCTCTGGTCTGATGAAACCAAGATTGAACTCTTTGGGTTACGTCTGGAGGAAACCTGGCACCATCCCAACGGTGAAGCATCGTGGTGGCAGCATCATACTGTTGGGATGTTTTTCAGCGGCAGGGACTGGGAGACTAGTCAGGATCGAGGGAAAGATTAACGCAGCAAAGTACAGAGAGATCCTTGGTGAAAACCTGCTCCAGAGCGCTCAGGACTTCAGACTAGGGCGAAGGTTCACCATCCAACAGGACAACGACCCTAAGCAGACAGCCAAGAAAATGCAGGAGTGGCTTCAGGACAAGTCTCTGAATGTCCTTGAGTGGCCCAGCCAGAGCCCGGACTTCAACCCGACTGAACATTTCTGGAGAGACCTGAAAATAGCTGTGCAGCGACGCTCCCCATCCAACCTGACAGAGTTTGAGAGGATCTGAAGAGTATAATGGGAGAAACTCCCCAAATGCAGGTGTGCCAAGATTGTAGTGTCATACCCAATAAGACTTGAGGTTGTAATCGCTGCCAAAGGTGCTTCAACAAAGTACTGATTAAAGGGTTTGAATACTTATGTAAATGTCATGTTTCATCTAAAAACCTGTGTTTGCTTTGTCATTATGGGCTATTGTGTGTTTAATTCATTTTAGAATAATGCTGTAACGTAACAAAATGTGATAAAAGTAAAGGGGTCTGAATACTTTCCAAATGCACTATAGCTACATCAATTGCCTTGCACCCCTGCACATGGACTCGGTATTGGTACTCCCTGTATATAGTAATGTCATTTTCTACTCACTATATATAGCCATGTTATTTTTTGTCATTATTATTCACTGTGTATTTATTCCTCGTGTCACTATTTCTATTATTTATTTTTTATCTGATCTTTAACTCTGCATTGTTGGAAATGTACTCGTAAGTGAGCATTTCACTGTTAGTCTACACCTGTTGTCTACAACGCATGTGACAAATACAATGTGATTTGATTTAATATTTCCGGTGGATAAAATGTAGTTATGTGTATTCTCTAAGAGTCAGAGTCTCTTGGCAATCGTTGCTTGTGCCTCCCACTCCAGTGCCCTCATGTCCATAACAGACAAACAGGTCAGACAGTTGAAGAAGCCTAACACACAAACTATGCATTGCAAGTCTGAAGCAGACCTATGGTTTAATTTACTATGCTATGACTGTGCCAAGAAATGACTGTGCAATGAAATATAATTCCTTTTGCTATTATGATTTCATTCCCATGTTTAACACCCATCTGATACTGTACAGATTACAGTTTTAACACCAATCTGCAAGGAGAATCTAGATTGACTTTGCTTGGCCACAGGTGTGTTGTCTAACGCTCATGCACCAGCATATGTATTAAACACCTATAAGTGTATATGGGATTCTAGCATGGAGCTCTGTAATACATTCTCCCACAATAAAACATCAACTAGATCCATTACTAAAAATATATATAACAATATTGTTGATGTAGTAATACCAGTGTTAATACACAGGTATAAGAGCAACGTGTAAAGTCTTACAATGTTTCAGAATTTATTTGTAATCAGAATAATTGTGACCAGATTTCTGTCAATACAGCGCAACAACTTAAGGAGACTAGACAATACATATTTCTTTCACTCAGAGAAAAATACTAAAAGTACAAAGCAAAGTGCTTTCTGAAAAGACAATTGCATATAATAAATCATACTGAGTATTATTGAAATATTTGTCCAACATGGCATGGCCGCTCTGAGAAGGTCAGCCATCTCAAAGCTGACTGAGGTGTAAAATGGCTGATATGGCCATGTATTGGATTCCATGCGTCAGGCTGCAAATATAGACAAAGACTAGTGTGGCCATATGTGTTTTACCCTCACCTAATCCATATGTGTTTTACCCTCACCTAATCCATATGTGTTTTACCCTCACCTAATCCATATGTGTTTTACCCTCACCTAATCCATATGTGTTTTACCCTCACCTAATCCATATGTGTTTTACCCTCACCTAATCCATATGTGTTTTACCCTCACCTAATCCAAATGTGTTTTACCCTCACCTAATCCATATGTGTTTTACCCTCACCTAATCCATATGTGTTTTACCCTCACCTAATCCATATGTGTTTTACCCTCACCTAATCCAAATGTGTTTTACCCTCACCTAATCCATATGTGTTTTACCCTCACCTAATCCATATGTGTTTTACCCTCACCTAATCCATATGTTTTACCCTCACCTAATCCATATGTGTTTTACCCTCACCTAATCCATATGTGTTTTACCCTCACCTAATCCAAATGTGTTTTACCCTCACCTAATCCATATGTTTTACCCTCACCTAATCCATATGTGTTTTACCCTCACCTAATCCATATGTGTTTTACCCTCACCTAATCCATATGTGTTTTACCCTCACCTAATCCATATGTGTTTTACCCTCACCTAATCCATATGTTTTACCCTCACCTAATCCATATGTGTTTTACCCTCACCTAATCCATATGTGTTTTACCCTCACCTAATCCATATGTGTTTTACCCTCACCTAATCCATATGTGTTTTACCCTCACCTAATCCATATGTGTTTTATTCTCACCTAATCCAAATGAAGGCACATACCTTCCTGTGCCTACTTGATGGCTTGCTAGATCAATGAAGGTAATTATAAATTGTATATGAATTTATCTTGTTATAGCATGGTATAAACCCACAGAGTAAGGCATGCAGGTTTGATAGTGGGATGCAGACTAAGAATCTTCCAGAGGCTCGCATCAGCATCTTTGTCTATAATTCATAGAACAAAATGGAATGGGCAGCCTTGTAAGAGCCTTTCTGCACTCAGGCTCTTAACGTGAACCAAGAAGATGTGGGGTGTGACACTGAAAATGCTCCTCAGACTGCTTTCTCCAAACCATAGACATAACAAAAATGGACAGTTTTAGACTTTTTGGTTTTGGCTACGCTATATCTAATCCATTCAATTAAAGCTTTTCAAACAAAGCAAGCCATAATATCTAATTAACCAAAATTGCATTTAACAAAATAACTTACATAATAATGTTATTCAATCAAATCAGTTATCTAGCAAGGGAATATAATTTTCCAGGATAGAAAACATTTATGAATTATAATGAAAATATTGTATTGTGATTTTACCCATTTACTGAGACTATCCTATGCATAATAATTGACATATATTTTATTCAAAAAGTTACATTTCTCATTCTTAAATAACCAGCAAATATTGTAAGTCTGTTTTTCAACACTGGCAAACAATAACAATGGACTAAGCCACGTAAATACTATCCTTATTGTTCAGCGTTCCAATGTAATGGCCAATGTTATGGACGCGCACGCGACGACTGTAGTGAAAAATACAGTGTATGTCAACAAATGGAAAGAAAAATAACAATGTATCCCGTATATATAATAATTCCGTTTGTAAATAAAATTATTAACAAAATGAATAAATGCTTATGAATAGCAAATATTTGATCAATGAACAAAAGTACCATACCATCAAACTGACAGCCTCAGGAAAGGTTGCACAAAGATAACTATGATGCACAAAGTAATTGCCAAAATTTTTAAAACAATCTAAATTAAATAAATAAGACTGCTTGGTTTATCAAAAGGAAAGTTACAGCCAACGCAATAGCCTACCATAAACTATCCGTATTTACATATTCAAGCAGTCTTTTGTTACACTATTCAAGAAGTAGGCTAAAAGTTAAATTGACAGCTATAAGAAAAACACAAATCAAGATTAATACAATTTACGAAGACCAATAACAAGCTATGCTATCAATTCATTATGTATTCATTAACATGGATATGAGTGACTTTTCTCACTTTAAATCAGAAAGCATCATCCTACATCGAAATAAAAACATGTGTAATTACCTCATATTGAAGGTACTGTTTCCTCCATTCTGGAGTAATATGGGACGAAAGGTGCTCCGCGAATTTCATTTTGCAGGACCAGCTATCTACTCAACGTCCGTAATTCCTAGTAGGACTGTCCCCTGTTGACGCAAGTTTTGTTATGTCTGTCAACTTGCTGGCTCGCATGCGTCAGTTTACTCTAGGGCACTCTGTCTTATCCCGATTAGCGTACTCCAAAGAAACTCCGTCCCATACTATTTTGTGGGAGGGATGGCGGAACAGAGGCCTCCCTCCCTATAACAGGTGGTTTGATGACAATATAACGGTCCCGGTGCAAATGCTTCAGTGACTCTCCCTTCGATCCCTTGTCAATTCTGGGGACACAGCAGTTCGCCATCGCATTCAACCAACAACGTGGTTGCGTCACTGCGCAGTGACAGGCGGTGTATCAGGGGTGTATTCATTATATCTTGCAAAGGAAACCGTTTACCGTTTAAGAACAAAACAGAAGCAAACTGAGAAAATGGAACGAAACGGGTAGGGACTTACCTGAATTCGTCCAATAGAAACTTTCATTTTCGTTGCTAAACGTTTTCCGTTTGGAGTAAAACGTTTCGCAACAGACGAAACGTTTTGAAACAGTCGGCGTAATGAATATAACCTGAAGACCCCCTCAGTGGAAGACACCCTAAATGTAGCCAATTAAGCTTTCTGTCTTTTCTTTATTGGTAGATTATTTGTAGAAAAATGTTTTCTACGTGTATAGCCTACCTGCATGAATTATGGTAGGCATATTGATTAATAAGGACCTGGGTGGAATCCTCTAGCTGTCACTTTCACTTTATTTCTAGGGGTTCATTTCTGGGAATATGCCTCAGAATTCCTGGCCGCGTCATTAAAAAGTATAATGTGTAAAATAATCCTGAAGTAGGCTGTATTTGCCAATAGTCACAGACAATATATATTCATTTTAGCCAAATTCATTATTCTACAAGGTTAGATCATTTTAATTTAGGCTATAGACTGTGAAAATGTGTTTCTTCTGAACTTTAGAAAGACTCACCAACTTTTACTTTGCCACACAATCACATGAAATGGCTACTCAACTGTCTGTAGGGAAGGTCATTCCGTAGCCTATCGTATGAGAGGAAATTACATATTTAAAAACTTTTTTTTTTAGTAGGTCGGGAATGAAGGAGTATCGTTAAAAGTTTATGGGTCGGATTTTTTAATTCCCATTTGTTTCACTGCAATTGTCTCTGACTTCTCCATTTATTTATCGTCTTTGAGCAACAATAGCCTGGCTACTGACCATATAATGAGGATTAAGGACCACCAAAATGTCAACACAAATAAAGTTACTTTGTTGGTCTGGTTTTGTTTCCAGACCATCTATCTTCTCTGAGGCCAAGTGGTGTACCAGGGTCCACAATGTAAGGTGCTCTATTTTTATATTTAATTCACAATAGCCCACTTCTCTTTGTGCGTCTGCACTGCTAATATGAATCATCCGCCTGTTGGAGTTCCATTCCATCATGATCACTGCAATGCGAGACCGGTGTGGGTGCGTGCAGTTTATTAATGCCATCTAATACTGCCATCTACTGGACGAACAACACTAATTCAACAGGCTACATAGGCTACAATTGCAATTAGTTAATTCTCTTAAGAAAAAAGATTGCAGTCAGAGTGCAGTATAACTGCAATTAAAGTGCAGTACAACTGCAGTATGCTGCAAATACTGCGTCCAAAATAACCCCGTTTTGCAAGTGTAAACTTTTTTTTGTAACGGTTCCGATAGTCTTTTCTGTTCTATTTAACCAGATAATATTATAATAATAATTAAGCTGCTCTTGTCAGTAGGCTACAACATGTTCTATAGGGTAGTCACTTTCTCGACATAGGTTGCTACGTCTTTTGGGCAGATAGGCTAAACGAAAAAAATATAGGCTACATACAAAAATATTGCCATTTCGGTAGAAAATATAAATAAATAAACAGCAGCTGCATGTCTAATAGCCTAGGAAGCCGATAGTGTACGCTTGATCTGCAATATCCTCTAGGATGGATGTGTCCAGCAAGTAATATACTCGTGTCCCTCGTGGACCGGCTCGTACATAAAGCATCCTCCATTCAGGCTGCAAAGGCATCATTTCCCTCCTAGCTTTAATGGATGGCGGTCGGAAAAAACTGGACACATATGTGTAGGCTACTCTCTCAACAAAACAATTTCCCACCACCAGTATCGGAATTTCTGACAATTTAGGGTGTTGCACACAGCATCCAAGGGTACACATTTTTTTCCGACGGCCCGCGATTAAAGCCAGTTAAGGAGAAAAAATATGCATTTGCAGCCTGAATGGGCGAGCCGATCCACGGGTAAGGCAAAGTTGATACAGTGATGGAGGCAACAAATATGCTGGGGAGACTAGTCCAGCACATCAATCCTAGACGATAGTGCAGATCTAGCGCCAACTATCGGCTGCCTAGGCTACAGGTCTAACAAACGCCAACGATTTTCGGCTTGGGATAGGCCTTCATCAGGGATTTTTGTGACACATATACTATATCCAAATATTCCTGACACCACGATTTTTTACACTACTGTGTGTACCTGTCTGTACCACTAGAAACATGCATTTAGATTCAGTGGTTGTAAAGATGGGTAGAGGTCTGTCCATAATTAAGAGATGCTCTGCTCTTTTGACACAACACTCCACAAAGCAAGTCCTGCAGGCTCTAGTTTTATCTTATCGTGATTATTTTCCATTCATATGGTCAAGTACTGCAAAGAAAGACTAAGTTAAGCTGCAGCTGGCCCTGAACAGAGTGTCACTTCTCGCTCTTCATTGTAGTCAGAGGGCTAATGTAAATACTATGCATGCCAGTCTCTCTTGGCTAAGAGTTGAGGAGAGACTGACTGCGTCACTTCTTGTTTTTATAAGAAACATTAATGTGTTAGAAATTCCAAATTGTTTACATAGTCAATTTACACATATTTACCATACCAGACATGCCACCATGGGTCTTTTCACTCTCCACAGGTCCAGAACAAATTCAAGGAAACATTGGGAATTATACAGAGACATGAGTGAATGGAACCCCCTTCCATCTTATATAGCGCAAGTGAACAGCAAACCTGGTTTAAAAAACAAACAAATGAAGCAACATCTCATGGCACAATGCCTCTCCCCCATGTGACCTACTTGTTGTGTGTATGTGCTGACATGTAAACTCAGCAAAAAAAGAAACGTCCCTTTTTCAGGACCCTGTCTTTCAAAGATAATTCGTAAAAATCCAAATAACTTCACAGATCTTCATTGTAAAGGGTTTAAACACTGTTTCCCATGCTTGCTCAATGAACCATAAACAATTAATGAACATGCACCTGTGGAACGGTCGTTAAGACACTAACAGCTTACAGACGGTAGGCAAATTAAGGTCACAGTTATGAAAATGTAGGACACTAAAGAGGCCTTTCTACTGACTTTGAAAAACACCAAAAGAAAGATGCCCAGGGTCCCTGCTCATATGCGTGAACGTGCCTTAGGCATGCTGCAAGAAGGCATGAGGACTGCAGATGTGGCCAGGGAAATAAATTGCAATGTGAGGACTGTGAGACGCCTAAGACGGCACTACAGGGAGACAAGACAGACAGCTGATCGTCCTCGCAGTGGCAGACCACATGTAACAACACCTGCACAGGATCGGTACATCCGAACATCACACCTGCGGGACAGGTACAGGATGGCAACAACAACTGCCCGAGTTACACCAGGAACGCACAATCCCTCCATCAGTGCTCAGACTGTCCGCATTAGGCTGAGAGAGGTTGGACTGATGAGTCGCGGTTTTGTCTCACCAGGGGTGATGGTAGGATTCGCGTTTATCGTCTAAGGAATGAGCCTTACACCGAGGCCTGTACTCTGGAGCGGGATCGATTTGGAGGTGGAGGGTCCGTCATGGTCTGGGGCGGTGTGTCACAGCATCATCGGACTGAGCTTGTTGTCATTGCAGGCAATCTCAACGCTGTGCGATACAGGGAAGACATCCTCCTCCCTCATGTGGTACCCTCATCCTGACATGACCCTCCAGTATGACAATGCCACCAACCATACTGCTCGTTCTGTGCGTGATTTCCTGCAAGACATGAATGTCAGTGTTCTGCCATGGCCAGTGAAGAGCCCGGATCTGAATCCCATTGAGCACGTCTGGGACTGTTGGATTGGAGGATGAGGGCTAGGGCCATTCCCCCCAGAAATGTCCGGGAACTTGCAGGTGCCTTGGTGGACGAGTGGGGTAACATCTCACAGCAAGAACGGGCAAATCTGGTGCAGTCCATGAGGAGGAGATGCACTGCAGTATTTAATGCAGCTGGTGGCCACACCAGATTCTGACTCTTACTTTTGATTTTGACCCCCCTTTGTTCAGGGACATATTATTCCATTTCTGTTGGTTACATGTCTGTGGAACTTGTTCAGTTTATGTCTCAGTTATTGAATCTTGTTATGTTCATACAAATATTTCACATGTTAAGTTTGCTGAAAATAAACGCAGTTGACAATGAGAGGACGTTTCTTTTTTTTAGCTGAGTTTATGTGTGGCTCAGTTGGTAGAGCATGGTGTTTGCAACACCAGGGTTGTGGGTTCGATTCCCACGGGGACCAGTATGGAGAAAAAGAAAAAAATAATGTATGAAATGTATGCATTCACTACTGTAAGTCGCTCTAGATAAGAGTGTCTGCTAAATGACTAAAATGTCAAATGTAAAAAAAATGAAAGATAAACACATGTTAATGCTTTTAAATGTATATACATTCTAGTCTTTTGTCTGTAATGTCTTTTTCGTTATGTGTCAGACCGCAGTTAAACTAGCTGTTGCCATAGGCGTCGGATAATGTGGATCCTAATAAATACAATTATTTCTGTCTGAATCTTAGGTCGACGGGACCGTCCACATCGACGGGACCGCAGTGGACAAGGTGAAAAGCTTCAAGATCCTCGGCATACACACCACTGACAATCTGAAATGGTCCACCCACACAGACAGTGTGGTGAAGAAGGCGCAACGGCACCTCTTCAACCTCAGGAGGCTGAAGAAATTCGGCTTTGGCCCCTAACACCCTCACAAACATTTACAAATGCACCATTGAGAGCGTCCTGTCGGGCTGTATCACCGTCTGTAAGCTGTATCACCGCCTGGTATGGCAACCGCAGGGCTCTCCAGAGGATGGTGCAGTTTGCCCAACGCATCACCGGGGGCACACTGTCTGCCTTCCAGGACACCAACAGCACCCGATGTCACAGGAAGGCCAAAAAGATCATCAAGGACATCAACCACCCGAGCCATGGCCTATTCACCCTGTTATCATCCAGAAGGCGAGGTCAGTACAGGTGCATCAAAGCTGGGACCGAGAGACTGAAAAACAGGTTCAGACAAGGCCATCAGACTGTTAAATAGCCATCACTAGCCGGCCTCCACCCAGTACCCTGCCCTTAACTTAGTCACTGTCACTAGCCGGCTACCACCTGGTCACTCAACCCTGCACGTTAGAGGCTGCTGCTCTATGTACATAGACATGGAATCACTGGTCACTTTAATAATGGAACACTGGTCACTTTAATAATGTGTACATACTGTTTTACTAATTTCATATGTATATACTGTATTCTAGTCAATGCCATGTTGACATTGCTCGTCCTAATATTTAGATATTTCTTAATTCCATTATTTTACTTTTAGATGTGTGTGTGTATTTTTGTGAATTGTTAGATACTACTGCACTGTTGGAGCTAGAAACACAAATAAATATGTGTATGCGACCAATAAAATGTGATTTAGGAACCGTTGTTCCTAGTCTTAGTTCTACCCGAGTCTTTTAGTGGGGTGTACCAGAGACGGACCATTTGTGCAAACAAGTCCAACTAATACGGATAAACGATTTTTAGCGATAAAGGATAAAATAAATAGAAACCCGATACATAGTAACGTTATATATGCGTATGCTGTAGAAACTACTGAGAGCGATATTATAAGATTTTCGACAATGGCATCACGCTCTCCATCATCTTCACCTGATTCTGCCACAGGCTCAGGTACCGACCCAGCTCGGCCTGATACAGGAGAGCCTCTAGGCGGAGGATCAGACTCCGACTCAGATCTAGGATTAGGGAAATTCGACTGCGGTGTAGATGACCCGGGTCATCGACTGGAAGGGGAGGAATTGGAACACGAATTTGAGGCAGCGGCAGACCGTCTCCGAGACCTAGTTCAGACCGCCAGTAGGGAACAATTGTTGTACCTGTATGCTAGGTATAAACAGGTGACTATCAGATAGCAGTACATCCCAAACAATGGTCCCATTTGTTATTTAGATAGATGCTTGCTAGATCGCTATCAGGTGACATGGTATGCATATTCAGGCTACATTCATGTCTGTAATTTTCTAGCTATTTGTGCCACCAAATCATGCTCTTGCATACACAATATCATTGTTACACTGTTTTGTTGACTTGTGGTGGTGGTGGGTGGGGGGTGTAAACCACAGTTAAGTACACAAATCACAAACAGGTGTATGATAGATTTTCACCTATTACTTGCCATTGAATGGTTAGTGAGAATTCTGCTGAGTGCTGTCAAACAGATGATTCGGCTATGCTGCTATTCAATCCCTTCCCTAATCATCACCTCTTTCATATGTTCACAGGTAAAGGTTGGAAAGTGCAATACAGCAAAGCCTGGGTTTTTCGATTTTGAAGGTCAAAGAAAATGGTATGTTTGTCATTGGTTAATCATTGTGCTGGTGTGATGTGTTTATTCATTTCCTGGCAGGAATTTGTATGGGTGAATCTAGCACTTGATCATGACTATCAGTTCAATTACATTACACATAATAGTCTGGGAATGTGGGAATGTGATGAAAGAAATAAAAGCTGAAATAAATAATTCTCTCTGCTATTATTTGTGTATATACAGTTGAAGTACACCTTAGCCAAATACATTTAAACTCAGTTTTTCACAATTCCTGACATTTAATCCTAGTAAAAAATGCCCTGTCTTAGGTCAGTTAGGATCACCACTTTCTTTAAGAACGTGAAATGTCAGAATAATAGTAGAGAATGATTTATTTCAGCTTTTATTTCTTTCATCACATTCCCAGTGGGTCAGAAGTTTACATACACTCAATTAGTATTTGGTAGCATTGCCTTTAAATTGTTTAACTTGGGTTAAACATTTCTGGTAGCCTTCCACAAGCTTCCCACAATAAGTTGGGTGAATTTTGGCCCATTCCTCCTGACAGAGCTGGTAACTGAGTCAGGTTTGTAGGCGTCCTTGCTCACACACGCTTTTTCAGTTCTGCCCACACATTTTCTATAGGACTGAGTTCAGGGCTTTGTGATGGCCACTCCTTTGACTTTGTTGTCCTTAAGCCATTTTGCCACAACTTCAGAAGTATGCTTGGGGTCATTGTCCATTTGGAAGACCCATTTGTGACCAAGCTTTAATTTCCTGACTGATGTCTTGAGATGTTGCTTCAATATATCCACATAATGTTACTTCCTCATGATGCCATCTATTTTGTGAAATGCACTAGTCCCTCCTGCAGCAGAGCACCCCCACAACATGATGCTGCCACCACCGTGCTTCACGGTTTGGACAATGTTCTTCAGCTTGCAAGCCTCCCCCTTTTTCCTGCAAACATAACAATGGTCATTATGGCCAAGCAGTTCTATTATTGTTTCATCAGACCAAAGGACATTTCTCCAAAAAGTACGATCTTTGTCCCCATGCGCAGTTGCAAACCGTAGTCTGGCTTTTTTATGGCGGTTTTGGAGCAGTGGCTTCTTCCTTGCTGAGCGGCCTTTCAAGTTATGTCGATATAGGACTTGTTTTATTGTGGATATAGATACTTTTGTACCGGTTTCCTCCAGCATCTTCACAAGGTCCTTTGCTGCTGTTCTGGGATTGATTTGCACTTTTCGCACCAAAGTACGTTCATCTCTAGGAGACAGAACGCGTCTCCTTCCTGAGCATCATGACGGCTGCGTGGTCCCATGGTGTTTATACTTGCGTACTATTGTTTGTACAGATGAACCTGGTACCTTCAGGCATTTGTAAATTGATCCCAAGGATGAACCAGACTTGTGGAGGTCTACAATATTTTTCTGAGGTCTTTCTTTTGATTTTCCCATGATGTCAAGCAAAGAGGCACTGAGATTGAAGGTAGGCCTTGAAATACATCCACAGGTACACCTCCAATTGACTCAAATTATGTAAATTATGTAAATTTGCCTATCAGATGCTTCTAACGCCATGACATAATTTTCTGGAATTTTCCAAGCTGTTTAAAGGCACAGTCAACTTAGTGTATGTAAACATCTGACCCACTGGAATTGTGATACCTTGAATTATAAGTGAAATAATCTGTCTGTAAACAATTGTCGGAAAAATTACTTGTGTCATGCACAAAGTAGATGTCCTAACCGACTTGCCAAAGCTATAGTTTGTGAACAAGAAAGTTGTGGAGTGGTTGAAAAACGAGTTTTAATGACTCCAACCTAAGTGTAGGTAAACTTCCGACTTCAACTGTGTGTGTATATATATATATATATATATATATATATATATATATAACCTTATAGCCAGGGTCACACTCCAACACTCAGACATCATTTATAAACAAAGCATTTGTGTTTAGTGAGTCTGCCAGATCAGAGGCAGATGACCAGGGGTGATCACTTGATAAGTGTGCGAATTGGACCATTTTCTGTCCTGCTAAGCATTCAAAAGTAACGAGTACTTTTGGGTGTCAGGTAAAATGTATGGAGTAAAAAGTACATCATTTTTTTCAGGAATGTAGTGCATTAAAAGTTGTCCTAAATATTGAAGTGAAGTACAGATAACCCCAAAAAACTATTTTTACTAAAGTACTTTACACCACTGGACTCCACAAATGTTTTGTCACTGGAAAAATACTGTCAGTTGCAACTGTGTTAAAACCGGTTATATAGTGTTCAGTAAGTGTGTTTTTTGCATTTGTGAAATTATTTTGATGTGATAGGAAAGTAAAGGAATGGATGTTTCTAGAACCGTACCACAATTGAGAATCGATTCACGTTTAGATGGAGTATTAGGGAGTGTTAGCTTCCAGAGCCTTTTTGCCCTTTAAACAGAACATATAAAGTCCTTGAACTAAGCAATAATGTTAGGCTCCTTTTGTCCAATATTGGGCTAGGGTGAATCTAGCTCTCAAAAATTCTTCTTCATAGGGTTTTCAACAGTTAGCTTCGCCCATGGTTGGCTGTGTGTAAACTACCATTTGTAGTGTTTTAATGATTAGAAAAGTCAATAATCATCCCTTGTGAAATGGTTTTCGAAACATATGCCACTCATTTGTACAAATCCATAAGCTGTGTGTGAAGAGGAACTTGGTAGGAACTACACTTCATCCCCAGTTACGCTTACACACAATGTTCAGCGCATGCTAGATACAGGTGGCTGCCTATGTCTACCATCTGTCTTGCATAAACAAGCGCTGCAACATGGAGATGTGGCCGTGTGGGAACACTAACCCTGTAACGGTGTATATTCATTTAAGCTCTACCTTTAAAGAAATATAGAATTCTCGCTGATATGAAAGATACTTTCATTATGTTTCCAAAACCGTACCCAAAGCGATGAGTTTTAACGTTCAGAACGAGCGTCAGGGATCTTAACAAAACTCGCCGATTCACATTTAGATGGAGTGTTTAGATGGAATATTTGGAGTATTTCTCGCTGATATGAAAGACACATTCCTTATGTTTCCAAAACCGTACCGGTTTCTACATTCTATTTTTTTGTTACAAATTGAAACTCATTTACTGCATGGTCTTGTTCTCTTGAATGCTTTTGGGAGGAACAGAAGCAATCTGCTGTGTTGTGGTTATGTTTTGCTACAGGACAGCATGGAAGCAGCTTGAGGACATGAGTGCAGAACAGGCCATGCAGGAGTACGTTTCGTGTGTAACTTCGCTAGACCCAGACAGCAGTCAGAAGGTAAAAAGCCCTCACAAATCCAATAATACATTACACTTCATCTGATACATTTACATAATACCATTTCCAACTGCAGGAAACACAGCGATATGAGAACTGAAACAAATGTCTTGCTCACATTTGAACCATTTTTATTTGTAGGCTAAGTGTGCAAATAATAGTATGTGCCCCTTCTGATAAGAATCCTGTCTCCATTGCTTCAGTAGGCTTGACTTGACTAAATAAAGATAATGAACTTGCTGCCAAACATACCCTCGTAAAACTGACCATCCTACCGATCCTCGACTTCGGTAATGTCATCTATAAAATAGCCTCCAACACTGTACTCAACAAATTGGATGCAGTCTATCACAGTGCCATCCGTTTTGTCACCAAAGCCCCATACACTACCCACCATTGCGACCTGTACGCTCTCGTTGGTTGGCCCTCGCTTCATATTCGTTGCCAAACCCACTGGCTCCAGGTCATCTACAAGACCCTGCTAGGTAAAGCCCCGCCTTATCTCAGCTCACTGGTCACCATAGCAACACCCACTCGTAGCACGTGCTCCAGCAGGTATATCTCACTGGTCACCCCCAAAGCCAGTTCCTCCTTTGGTCGTCTTTCCTCCCAGTTCTCTGCTGCCAATGACTGGAATTAACTGCAAAAATCTCTGAAGCTGGAGACTCATATCTCCCTCACTAGCTTTAAGCACCAGCTGTCAGAGCAGCTCACAGATCACTGCACCTGTACATAGCCCATCTGTAAACAGCCCATCTATCTACCTACCTCATCCCCATACTGTATTTATTTATTTATCTTGCTCCTTTGCACCCCAGTATCCCTACTTGCACATTCATCTTCTGCACATCTACCATTCCAGTGTTTAATTGCTATATTGTAATTACTTCGCCACCATGGCCTATTTATTGCCTTAACTCCCTTATCTTACCTCATTTGCACTCACTGTATATAGACTTTTTGTTTTCTTTTGTTCTACTGTATTATTGACTGTATATTTTGTTTATTCCATGTGTAACTCTGTGTTGTTGTATGTGTCGAATTGCTATGCTTTATCTTGGCCAGGTCGCAGTTGTAAATGAGAATTTGTTCTCAACTGGCCTACCTGGTTAAATAAAGGTGAAATAAAAATAAAAAACTTTGACAGCTCCATCTGCACGTTAGGATGCAGTATGGCACATTGACCAGCAGGGGGCCCTGGCTGACTGCAACTTGGCTGAAAGACTACGCATTGGTCAAATCAAATTGTATTTGTTACATGCTTTGTAAACAACAGGTGTTGACTAACAGTGAAATGCTTACTGCATTTCACTGTTAGTCTACCTGTTGTTTACGAAGCATGTGACAAATAAAATAAAATTGTATTTGACAAACGCTTGGTCTTTCTGCCAAGTTGCAGTCAGCCAGGGCCCCCTGCTGGTCAGCATTTGTCTAACATTACCTGATGCTGTCTCTTTAATGTTGACAGATTAGAATGAAACCAACTCCAGGAAATGATTTTGTGATTCTCTCTTTGTTTTCATCATCTATGTAGGCAAAATATAATTATTGTGAGTTTTACATTATTTGTGAGAGAGGTTTTCATCTAGCCTAAATACAAGACATTTTCTGCGCTCACAGATTGCGTATGTGGTGTACCTGCCTGCATCAGGGGTAGGGTTGTTATGCAGACATGAGCCTGCTCTCTCAGGGAGTGTGGCACTGGAATCATTCACTCACTAAATGATACACCGTTACAATAACATACCTGCCAACTGGGACCAAGCAGACTGACAGTAGCTAGATTTACATCCAATTGGCGACAGATTCAGAAATGCGCATAAAGACAATATGCACATTTTCTCACCAGTGGTGTGTTTCCACCAAATGGACTTGTCGTGGATAAAAATCACTGTGTGATGACATAGTGCACACAGAATGTACTTTTTCATGTACCGAATAAAAATCACAAGTTCAATGTGTTTCTGTGGCATTTTCAACTCGACCGATAGTTTTGTCACAAAAACTGTTGCATTAAACAGCAGATGTGCCTACTCTTGTCTTGGCACCCGCGCTCTAGCCAACAGCTCGCAGATACAGTGTGGGTAGGCTAGTCTACATGATGAGATTATTATGGATAAGAGCGACAACATTTTTGTCAAACAGCAGCCATGCATCGATCATCATGTCACCAGAATAACACCCTCGATATTTATTGGAAAGGAGCATCAAGATCACTGTGCACTTTCACCAAACTGTGAAGTTAATCATCATTTGTTTAATCTGTAGCCTAATAAACATCATGGTTTCCTGATTCGTAGTGTGAGGATCATATCATCGCATGACTCCAAGTTATGATGGTTATTACGGTGCCTTCAGAAAATATTCATACCCCTTGACTTATTCCACATTTTGTTGTTACAGCCTGAATTCAAAATGGATTAAATGTTGTTTTTTTTTTTACGGACAATACCCCATAATGACAAAGTGGGGAAAATGTTTTAAAAAAATGTGTGCAAACGTACACTACCGTTCAAAAGTTTGGGGTCACTTAGAAATGTCCTTGTTTTTTAAAGAAAAGCAAAAGATTTTTGTCCATTTAAAATAACATCAAATTGAATTACAGAGTTCCTCTGTCCAGTGTCTGTGTTATTTTGCCATCTTAATCTTTTCTTTTTATTGGCCAGTCTGCGGTATGGCTTTTTCTTTGCAACATTCTTTGCTGGCAAGGCCAGCATCCCGGGGTCGCCTCTTCACTGTTGACGTTGAGACTAGTGTTTTGCGGGTACTATTTAATGAAGCTGCCAGTTGAGGACTTGTGTTTCTCAAACTATACACTCAAATGTACTTGTCCTCTTGCTCAGTTGTGCACCAGGGCCTCCCAGTCTTCTTTCTATTCTGGTTAGAGACAGTTTGCGCTGTTCTGTGAAGGGAGTAGTACACAGCATTGTACAAGATCTTCAGTTTCTTGGCAATTTCTCACATGGAATAGCCTTCATTACTCAGAAGAAGAATAGACTGGCGAGTTTCAGAAGAAAGTTCTTTGTTTCTGGCCATTTTGAGCCTGTAACGGAACCCACAAATGCTGATGCTCCAGATACTCAACTAGTCTAAAAAAGGCCAGTTTTATTGCTACTTTAATTAGCACAACAATTTTCAGCTGTGCTAACATAATTGCAAAAGGGTTTTCTAATGATCAATTAGCCTTTTAAAATGATTAACTTGGATTAGCTAACACAACGTGCCATTGGAACACAGGAGTGATGGTTGCTGATAATGGGCCTCTATACGCCTATGTAGATATTCCATTAAAATTCAGCCGTTTCCAGCTACAATAGTCATTTACAACATTAACAATGTCTACACTGTATTTCTGATCAATTTGATGTTATTTTAATGAACACATTTTTTTGCTTTTCTTTTAAAAACAAGGACTTTTCTAAGTGCCCCCAAACTTTTGAACGGTAGTGTATAAAAAATGAAATACAGAAGTATCTCATGTATACAAGTATTCACACTCCTGAGTCCATACTTTGTAGAAGCACCTTTGACGGCGAATACAGCTTTGAGTCATCTTGTTATGTCTGTGTCAGCTTTGCACATCTGGATTTGGGGATTTTCTCCCATTCTTCCTTGCAGATTTTCTCAAGCTCTAGTAAGTTAGATGGGGAGCGGCGGTGAACAGCAATCCTCAAGTCTTTCCACAGATATTCAAGTCTGGGCTTTGGCTGGGCCACTCACCATGCTTCACGGTAGGGATGGTGTTAGACGGGTGATGAGCTGTGCCAGGTTTTCTCCAGACATAGCACTTTTCATTCAGGCCAAAGAGTACAATTTTTTGTCTCATCAGACCACAGACTCTTTTGCCTTATGATCTCAGTTTTTCACATGCCTTTTTGAAAACTCCAGGTGCGCTGTCATGTGCCTTTTTTCTCAGGTGTGGCTTCCGTCTGGCAACTCTCCCATTCAGCCCAGACTGGTGAAGTGCTGTAGAGATTGTTGTCCTTCTGGCAGGTTCTCCCATCTGTAGTTCTGTCAGTGGTCATTGGGTTCTTGGTCACCTCCCTGACCAAGGTCCTTTTTGCCCGGTTGCTCGGTTTGGTTGGACGGACGGAGTCTGAGTAGTTCCATGTTTTTTCAATTTCCCGATGTTGGAGACCACTGTGCACACTAGAAATAGTTGTATATCCTTACCCAGATATATGCCTCAACACAATTCTCTCAGAGATATACGAACAGTTACATGGACTTTATGTTATAGTTTCTGCTCTGACATGCTGTAACACAAAAAAATGCGGAATAAGTCAAGAGGTATGAATACTTTCTAAAGGCACTGTATATCAATATTTGCGCATAAAGACTTTTCCAAAGCCATTTCTCGCGTAATAAATTTTACAGACACAAAATGATCCCACCATGTCGAACGAACAAATTGTCATTATTTATAAAATTGTACCAAAACTTCCTGTTTCCATTAAAGCTGTCATGATTTTTTTAGACAACTGCATAAAAACTGTGGATGGGAACGTGGGAATGGGAAGGAGGGGCTGCAAAAAGGTTGAATGAAACAACATGTTTGTGTTTCAATAAACCAGTCCCTCCTTTTGAAGTATTTAATTTCCAGCATGGGTAGGGTATGGTTTGATACAACTGATGCAGAATAGTTTTTATATCGTTTGTTCTGACCTCTATTTATCAAGGCTGAGGAAAGTACCAAACATGAGAGAAACACAAATGCACTTTTCGTCCCCAATAAAAATTCAGCACAAAGCAGATATGTCCCCTTCTCTGTCCTCAAAGGAGAGATTTAGAGTGATGTTTAGCAGTGTGACATTAAAGCCTGTCACCCGTCCTGTTGTAGCTAGTGGCTTCCACCCGCCTCTCTCCTTCTCCGTCCGTCCTGCTACAATGTGAGTGTCAGCAGGCATCAGTGGCCTGTGAGCCAACCTGACACATCCCTTTCTCTGGCGCTGCCATCGAGACCAATACGTGCTGACAAGGCCCCCAGCGTGGCACAATGCCAGGAGAAGGCAAATGCACAAATGCCCCTCTGAAAAGGATGTGATTGTATTAGTGTTAACAAAGTGCAGGGACTCTATTCTTACCAAGGTCCAGACAAACAGATTTAGGAGAGGCTGGATGGGGATGAAGGCAGCAGAAACAATAGTCTGTTTTTGACCTCTCTCCTATTTTTTTTGTAATAGTTGGATGCACTAGCTTTACATTATAAAAGGAAGTGCATCAACTAATATTCTGAGTTTAGAAGTGAATACGTTACAGCATGTAACGGTAAACGTTTTTCAGAAAATAGGGAAAGCTAAAATAGCTGAAATGATTTTGAGCAGTTAAAATGTACTCAAAGCTGATCTTTTAGATAGAACTATTACCCATGTTTTGGAGTCACGTCTAAACAACATGTGAGAGCATCGTGACTAGGTGAACCTATTTCTGTCTGTGAATAGGGAAATTCATTCTCCCAGTGGCTCTTTTGTTTTCCATTGTATGGCACAGTGTGCTTGTTTTAGGTGGGGAGAAGAGTGCACTGTTATACTGGATAACTAGGTAGGGGAATACTGAGCTGTCCTTAGAGCACAATAGTGTGGCACGCACCGCTACAGACTCGCTGTTATTACAAGAGGTGAAGGGGGTATTATGTCAAATGTGTTATTCATAGTGTAAGATATTGGTGCAGTTGTCTGACCCCTTTCAATGAATGTCTGGATGTAATTTTTAGTTTCTTGTTCCAGGAGAGAAGAGATCGTAGGACAGGATTTGGAGGCCCAGCAGTCAGTTCCCTCTACCAAGAAGAAATGATCAGGTACGTCACACGGACAGACACACGGACGGACAGACACACGGACGGACAGACACCAACGGACGGACAGACACCGACGGACGGACGGACAGACACCGACGGACGGACGGACAGACACCGACGGACGGACGGACAGACACCGACGGACGGACGGACAGACACCGACGGACGGACCGACGGACGGACCGACGGACGGACCGACGGACGGACAGACACCGACGGACGGACGGACGGACACCGACGGACGGACGGACGGACACGGACGGACGGACACCGACGGACGGACGGACACCGACGGACGGACGGACGGACGGACACCGACGGACGGACGGACGGACACCGACGGACGGACGGACGGACACCGACGGACGGACGGACGGACGGACACCGACGGACGGACGGACGGACACCGGACGGACGGACGGACGGACACCGACGGACGGACGGACGGACGGACACCGACGGACGGACGGACGGACGGACACCGACGGACGGACGGACGGACGGACGGACACCGACGGACGGACGGACGGACGGACGGACGGACGGACGGACACCGGACGGACGGACGGACGGACGGACGGACACCGGACGGACGGACGGACGGACACCGGACGGACGGACGGACGGACGGACGGACACCGACGGACGGACGGACAGACACCGACGGACGGACGGACGGACAGACAGACACCGACGGACGGACGGACGGACAGACACCGACCGACCGACGGACGGACGGACAGACTAACAGTATCAGAGACAAACTTCTACACTGAGCCTTGAGTGTCAGAAGTTCCTCTGCAGACTGTAAATTGTTGTGGGGACATGAGACAGTCCTGATTTATGTCAATTCTATTCACTCCCCTTACGGAAACCCTCAGAATCTTGTTCACCCCTAAACACCACCTTGTTTCTGGAAAAATTGCTATTTTAGTCATTTAAATGAGGGCTGAATCCAGCAAGTTTTCCCCTAAATGATCCTCATTAGTATGCATGTGTTGAAGAGAGGTGGCCTGAGAAGCGCCTGCCTTTAATTAGTTTTTTGTTAGCGTGGTGAAATGAGAGAGTGGTGAGTATAGCACGCTGCCGTGTGGGCTCCCCTGGCGACGCCCCTCTAGATGATAGCCAATGGGGATGCTCCATGGGGACAGGAAGTCATTAACCTTCCCCCTCAGCGAGGTTTTTCTCGGGTGTATCCCGCTCCAAACTGTTACACTCACTGGTTCGCTGAATATCCAATTTTCCCCTCTCAGTACAGGGAGACCCTCTCCATATGAACTACTCTGCCTTTTCAAGCAGCTGCTTTTCACTGAGTTAATTGCATTCTCTTTGCTCATTTTCTGCTCCGAGTCAGGTAGCTATGTGTGGAATGTGTATTGACAAAAGTAGGATTGATTGGCGATATCCCGAAGATAAGGAAGTCTGTTGCTTGTGATGGAATAGATTTTTGTGAGCTACACTTGTAATCCTCACAGATTGTGAAAAGGCTCTGATCAACATCAGACTTATTGTTAGCTGATTGGCATTCTAGACCACTTGGCTGGAGAGTCCCAGCGAGTGTGAGTTTTCTCATTGCCACTCATAGCGCTTTGTTGTAGCCTGTGTGTTTTGTGTGTGTGTTGCCCATGGTGTGTGTGTGAGTGACCTCCCTATAAGAATGTGTGTGATTAATGGTAGAACTGTTGAAGTAATCTGTAGTGGTCTGGCTGTGTTGGGAGATGAGTGTTCTCCTGCTGAAGGGCTGGCATGCATGCAGGCTGATTGATGAGGGGGAAATCTGTCAGTATGCCGGGCTGGGCTGTGGAGTAGGATTGTGTTGTATGAGGCTGGTGTGTGTCAGTGAGCTGGGCACCAGAACTGTTGTATGAAGCTGATGTGGGTTTTACTCATGCAGGGTGGTGTGGTGGATGACGGTATGGTGTTTAGGGGTCGTGACACCAAATCCATAATTACAGTAATTGATTAGTTACACAGTAGTTACAACATCCACATGACATCACAGTGGCGCATGCACACAGTACCTTACAGTTAAGGCTTCCGCATGCTTCGGTTCGGCTCTCATACTCCCATAAAAGACCGTCGCTTGAAAAAACAGAAAAAGCGGCAATAGTAGTAGGCCAGTCATACACACATCAGGGATGATAACTGGCCCTAACCAAGTCTCTCTCCCCCCACCCCACTTTCTCCCCCCCACCCAAGTCTCTCTCCCCCCACCCAAGTCTCTCCCCCCACCCAAGTCTCTCTCCCCCCACACCACTCTCCCCCCCACCCCACTCTCTCCCCCCACCCCACTCTCTCCCCCCACCCCACTCTCTCCCCCCACCCCACTCTCTTCCCCCACCCAAGTCTCTCTCCCCCCACCCCACTCTCTCCCCCAGCTGGTAGTCAGCTGTGGTTAACCAGGCACTGGGGATGACAGAGTAGCTTGTGACCTTCCCAGCATGCCGTGCGGTGGGTGGTGCTGATTATGTCGTTTATCAGGGCACCATTAATCGTGTGTGTGCTTTCGGCCGGAGGGGTGGCCGGCAGCCGTGAGGCCAAACCCTCGCCGGCCAGCACAGCCTGACTGATAAGCTCTACCATTGATTAGTTGCTGTGGGAGACTGATGGTGCCCACGTGGCAGGGACACTGGGTCAGCGCTGCGATCACCGAAGAAGGGGAGGGGCTGAATGTGTCCTCGCATGTAACCTTATTCTGTTCACCTGGAATGAGCTGTTTATAAATCAACGTGTGATACATAGGCACAAGGCAAGCATCAGGAACAAAGGGAGAGAGGGCTCCACAGTGCTCTGTTTAACACTGTTGCTATTTTAGGCTACATTTTGAGTTTCTGACACCCTACCTATCCTCTAATTATTTGATAATCCTACCTCTTATTCAGATACTTCAAAACACGAAGCAGAACCACTGCTGCCCTGTATCCTAATCATTTCTCAGTTCCCCTCCAGTTAGGTAGTTCCCCTCATAACCCATAGTGTTAATCCCTGCCAGCCTGTCCTCCACTGGGCCTGGGACTGGGTTGCTTTCTGTCAGACAATGGAAACTAAATGCAATTAATCAGGATCCCTGCATGGATAAGAGGGGAAGACGTAAATATCTAAACGAGATTTAGCCCCTTCCCAGTATGCCTCCACTCTACCCTCACCCCACCTGGCGTGGCTTCATACCAGGAGGTGATTAGGTGGGATATAATTCGAGCTAGTGTGGCGTACCTACCGTACAGCAGCTCCCCCAGGGATGACCCACCAGGGATGACCCACCAGGGATGACCCACCAGGGATGAGCAGGAGGAAATGTTATGTTTACCCCACCCAACCTGTCAACCCTGTGTTGGGAGGGGGGGTGTTTACCTCACCCACACCTGGCCCTCAAACAGCCAAACACAGCCAAACAAAATGCACAGCTGACGACAGTGTGTTCCACTCCTCTGCTATGGGGCCAAGAAACAGAAAGTTGCCCATTCACCTGACAATACTCAATATATTGGCATATGTATTGATATCCAGATTTGTTAATGACAAGATTTCAATAAGATTATTCAATGACTTAATACATTTAATTCAGATCTAGATTTCTGATTAGCCGTGTGTGTGGTGGTGGTGTTATTGATTGTTTTTGCTGAGAAGTAGAATTCCCTGAAGAACAGGTGTCTCTTCCTAGTTCCTTCACTTCAATGCATTGGTACTCTGATGCTTTTTCTTACTCTCCCCTCACAGGGAAGAAGACAAGAACATCTTTGACTACTGCAGAGAAAACAACATAGAGCACATTACCACGGCTATCAGTTCCAAGAAAGTGGATGTCAATGCAAAAGATGAAGAGGTAAGTGACATCCTGTCCTCTTTTTAAACAAAACATGTTATTCTTCCCTACTCATTTGCAGTATGGTACAATATTCCCCCTTAGCTCCATCGTCTTTGGCCTCAAATTTACTACACTGCTCAAAAAAATAAAGGGAACACTAAAATAACACATCCTAGATCTGAATTAATGAAATAATCTTATTAAATACTTTTTTCTTTACATAGTTGAATGTGCTGACAACAAAATCACACAAAAATAATCAATGGAAATCCAATTTATCAACCCATGGAGATCTGGATTTGGAGTCACACTCAAAATTAAAGTGGAAAACCACACTACAGGCTGATCCAACTTTGATGTAATGTCCTTAAAACAAGTCAAAATGAGGCTCAGTAGTGTGTGTGGCCTCCACGTGCCTGTATGACCTCCCTACAACGCCTGGGCATGCTCCTGATGAGGTGGCGGATGGTCTCCTGAGGGATCGCCTCCCAGACCTGGACTAAAGCATCCGCCAACTCCTGGACAGTCTGTGGTGCAACGTGGCGTTGGTGGATGGAGCGAGACATGATGTCCCAGATGTGCTCAATTGGATTCAGGTCTGGGGAACGGGCGGGCCAGTCCATAGCATCAATGCCTTCCTCTTGCAGGAACTGCTGACACACTCCAGCCACATGAGGTCTAGCATTGTCTTGCATTAGGAGGAACCCAGGGCCAACCGCACCAGCATATGGTCTCACAAGGGGTCTGAGGATCTCATCTCGGTACCTAATGGCAGTCAGGCTACCTCTGGCGAGCACATGGAGGGCTGTGCGGCCCCCCAAAGAAATGCCACCCCACACCACCGCCAAACCGGTCATGCTGGAGGATGTTGCAGGCAGCAGAACGTTCTCCACGGCGTCTCCAGACTCTGTCACGTCTGTCACATGAGCTCAGTGTGAACCTGCTTTCATCTTTGAAGAGCACAGGGCGCCAGTGGCGAATTTGCCAATCTTGGTGTTCTCTGGCAAATGCCAAACGTCCTGCACGGTGTTGAGCTGTAAGCACAACCCCCACCTGTGGACGTCGGGCCCTCATACCACCCTCATGGAGTCTGTTTCTGACTGTTTGAGCAGACACATGCACATTTGTGGCCTGCTGGAGGTCATTTTGCAGGGCTCTGGCAGTGCTCCTCCTTGCACAAAGGCAGAGGTAGCGGTCCTGCTGCTGGGTTGTTGCCCTCCTACGGCCTCCTCCACGTCTCCCGATGTACTGGCCTGTCTCCTGGTAGCGCCTCCATGCTGTGGACACTACGCTGACAGACACAGCAAACCTTCTTGCCACAGCTCGCATTGATGTGCCATCCTGGATGAGCTGCACTACCTGAGCCACTTGTGTGGGTTGTAGACTCCGTCTCATGCTACCACTAGAGTGAAAGCACCACCAGCATTCAAAAGTGACCAAAACATCAGCCAGGAAGCATAGGAACTGAGAAGTGGTCTGTGGTCACCACTTGCAGAACCACTCCTTTATTGGGGGTGTCTTGCTAATTGCCTATAATTTCCACCTGTTGTCGATTCCATTTGCACAACAGCATGTGAAATTTATTGTCAATCAGTGTTGCTTCCTAAGTGGACAGTTTGATTTCACAGAAGTGTGATTGACTTGGAGTTACATTGTGTTGTTTAAGTGTTCCCTTTATTTTTTTGAGCAGTGTATTAGTACATGTAAACTCCTCACAGCAATATAGATCTATGGGAGAAGCCCAGCTCTTTGACCCCAAATCTATTCATCTGCTCTTTATTCATTTATCACAGAGGGCAAATGCCTTAGTACCTCTTTCATCACAGCAATTCTTCAAATGAGGAACCAGTTGGTGCATCAGCAGCCATGGCAGATGGTGGTGTTCTTTGTGGGGCCACTCCAGCATTATTTACCAGTGGACTGCAGGTCCTCAATACAACCAGCAGAGGGCACTAGTGAAGTTCCATCCACCCCCTGAGGTGATTCATCTCAGATAGGCAACCAGCTGAGAGAGTAGAACTGGGACGATAAACCAAATATTGTCGATACCGTACAACTTATCGGAGGCATTTTGCTGATATTGTTCATTACGATAAGTAGCATATACTAGAGAAATGTGAAGTTTGAAATGAAATCAGTTTGCTAATATAGGTGATTGTTAATGGGACAATTGATGGCTACAACCATCAGACTAGTTGTAGTAGTTTAAAGGATAATAAAATAAAACAACAGTGGTGCACATTAATGTTATAAACTTAGCGTTCTATTATCGTTATTGCATCAATTCAGGCTATTTTGAGAGAGAGAGAGAGAGAGAGAGAGAGAGGTCTGATTGAATAGATTAACATATCCTACCGTCTTCTCTCTTTGTTTAGGTTCAATTTGGTGATAAATCTCGCTAGGCAAAAGTATAAACACAGCCTGGCTTTGTACGTTTAGCCTATGTTCAAGAGTCAACAGTAACAGCCACAGACTGTTCTTTTAACTACAGATTCATATTTTGCTATTTATATAATTCAAGTTTTGCTCTACCAAGAACCTTGTGTTCTCTACTTGCGCTAATTGGAATATGCCATAATTGAATGTCCAACTAGTATCCTCCAAAGTCATATCTAGAGACTGTATGACTCTTGTTTCCACTGTTAACCGACGTCTCCCAGTATTAGTGACTTAGTAGACTGTTCTTCATCAGAATGTTCTGTTGTTATGTTTTCAGCAGTGGGGGATATTGGCACTTTAATTCAGGGTGATATGAGCCTGGGGGATGGCCTCTGACCCCTGGGGTGGCTGGTCCTCTGACCCCTGGTGTGGCTGGTTCTCTGACTCCCCTCCAGAGGCCAAAGGCATTAGCTGTAATGTACAGTGCAGGCGTGGGGCGAATGGGGAAATAATCCTAATGATGGGGAAAATAGATCAGGGAGCCCCGCCACGTCCTTATGGCTCACTGAGGCCATCTCATTACTGTTGGGGGGACGGTGGCATGGGGGCCACGCCGCAGGTATACATCATACACACCAGCCATAAGCCTGGGATCAATCACACATGCTGTGAGCAAGGCCCACACAGCTTTATTCACTACACAGGAACAGACTGGTATTGTACAGCACTAGCTACACACTGGGCTGGGAAAATGTACCGTATGTCTAGTACACTACCCAGAGCTGAACACAAGACTGATTCTAGACACTGACTACAGTGACTAATATACCCCGGTACTGGAGAGTATGAATACAGTCTAGTCAGTCTTTACTAACAGAATCTCCCTCATGAATTTGTCTCCTTCACTCTGAATAATCATGAGATATGTTGTGTTTTGCCTATTACTACTGTGTAGTGTACAAGCGACTGTCCCAGCAGACTCTATGGGTGAAGCGTCCCCACATCCACACAGGTCTCCACATGCCACCTCTAACCACCAATCCCATGTACCCCAACAATGGAGGGCTGGATTTCATGTTGTAATACCGCCCAAGGAACTCCTCTTTTCCCTTTCTCTATTTCTCTCTTTCTCTCAGGGACCAAATCCCCCCATTCAATTAGAGCCAATTGAGCTGACAGGTCCCCTCCCACTAAGACTGAGGAGCAGGCAGCGACTGAGGAGAGTGCCCTTTTAGGCCCATGTAGACATGTCTGTTGTGTGTTACCGTGGGTGCGAGTCAAAGCACCTGTCACGGCTCCTGGAAGTGGCTAATCCCCCAGTACACAGGGAGCCTAGCTTAGCACTTTAGAACAGAGAGGTTCAAGCCATCCCTAACCTTCTATTAAAAAAGCAGCAGCGCTGATTCCTGGTGGATGATTTCCAGTAGGGTTTTCTTATTTTGTTGTTATCTCAGACAAGTAAGAGTGCTATGTTCCTCCTTACGATAAATGGTTATTTCAAATATTTTTTGGGTCCATGAAAATGCTCTTTTATCCAACCAGACATCTCAATGGTGTACTTTTTGAGAGCACTGGGCAGTCTTTGTCTGAGAACCAATCCAGTAGAGAGGTTAAAGTGAAAGTTCACTCTTTTCCAAAACATAGTTCTCTTGAGAGTATATACAGAAAGTTCTGGAGCGGAATTAATATATGAGGAGAAACACTAACCAATAACAATCAGAGGGGCACACCAAAAACAGAGAAAACACACAGTGGTATTTAGGCTCCCGCCTCTCTCATAAATATCAATTTCAACATACAGCCGTGGTGATCAATATAATTTAAGCGATAGAATAGGACTTAGAGAGTTTGCTTTATCTAATTGCCTAAACTGAAAAATGAGCTCCCTGTGGCGGTTGTATTAGAGTGAGGGGTTTGGAGCTAAGGAGAGGAGGGGAGAGAGGGTGTGGGGGCTGATCAAGGGGATGCTCTCGTTTTGTCCACAGCATCCCATCAATCAACTCTAAGGACTCTGTCGGCCATCCGCAATTTGTCCCTGAGCTCCGGGACCAGCCCCCTCCACATCCCCAACCCCCCTACACACACTTGTGTATGTATGTATGTGTGTGTATATATATATATATATATATATATATATATATATATATATATATATATATACATACATACATACATACATACATACACACACACACACACACACACACACACACACACACACACACACACACACACACACACACACACACACACACACACACACACACACACACACACACACACACACACACACACACACACACACACACACACCCCTCCTGCTGGTGAGGAGGCAGAGCAGAGCTCATTCTGTCACCACCTCGTTTTATAGTTGGGATCTGAAGGCTCTGAGTTATAAATTGTAGTGCATCATTATATTTTTTTAAGCTGAGAAATCTATTGTGTAGTTAACTTTGTGGCGCCGTGCATAACAGAAGGGAATAGATGGTTCTATTAGAGGTGAGGAGGGATTGGGCCTCCATCCATCTCACTGAATGCTCCAGCAGGTCCCCACGCTGCATTTACATATCTCTGTGTGGTCAGACGCCCCACACACACTGTCACTATCCATGCCAGCTGTAGTCCATTCACTAGGCAACCTTACTAAGTACTGTACCTACCGGTAGTGCTTTAGTTTTCTTTCTCCTCTTGAGAAAATGTATCGTAGATCAAGAGTTAGGATTTACAATAGATGGTGTGTAATCAAGTACTGACATTTTACCTAAGACAAAAACGATGATCATATTTGATTCAGTATCTTGCCTCCTCAACTCATTAGCTACTCCAATGATGGCTAACGATATCCGCTGCACTTTGAAGTACCTGCTCATGTATTGTATAATGTGTTAGTGCAGGAATAAAGAGGCACACCTCTGTGTGTTCCAGGGCCGGAATTTGCTGCACTGGGCCTGTGACAGAGGACACAAAGACCTGGTGTCTGTGTTACTGCAGAACAGTGCTGGCATTAACAGTCAGGTGAGTCTCTCACACACATACACAGACATCTGGGGATAGGGATCAAGGGGCACCTGATGCAGAAGTTCACGGGGTCAGATATTTTAGGAGATTTAAAGATTTCTGTGAGATTCACAATTGTGTTAAGAGGGGCATGACACCGACACAGTACACTCTGTCAACAGCCCACCACACACCTCCAGTTTATACAGTACACTCTGTCAACAGCCCACCACACACCTCCAGTTTATACAGTACACTCTGTCAACAGCCCACCACACACCTCCAGTTTATACAGTACACTCTGTCAACAGCCCACCACACACCTCCAGTTTATACAGTACACTCTGTCAACAGCCCACCACACACCTCCAGTTTATTTTACTACACACCAGAAAGTCAATCGTCTGTATCCATGGAGGCCTAGTTTCTGTGGCTGGCCCAGGGGACTATAGGCCCGGTGACACACTCCCTAGAACCCTCTGAGCAGGTCTACTGTAATTCACTTTGTAATATCGACAAATCCCATGGGATTTATCCAACACAGTAAGCAGGTAGACGTTGTTTAGTGACCTGGCTGTGTGGAGAAAAACCCTGAACGCCATTCAGGTTTAGAGGCAGGCAGCTTTGTCTTAAGCTGGCTGAACGATGCATTAATACTGTGGTGCATACAGTTGTGGGGCCAGGGGCTTTACTGCCCCACGGTAAGACAAATCAATTGGAAGTAATCAGGCAAATTGTTTGCATTATACAACCCATATAATCAGAACATTTGCAAATGACTTTCTTTTTTTGGCCTTGAACCTTTTTTTGTGTGGATGAAAACCAGAGCGCTGGCTTATAGAGAATTATCTTGGTCTGTCTAGCAGTGGCTATGGTCATGGTTTACAACATTACTACTTAAATGGAGGCATGTAAAATGCTGCATTGTAATTATAGAGAAGTGGAGCCTCTCTCTAAAGCCCATTGTAACATGTACTGTATTTAGCCTTCATTTATGAATAATAACAGTAGTTACAATAACAGTACACTGATATAAAAAAAAAGTGGTTAAATATGGTCAAATGTAATACCTGTACATCTCTGGCATCTCGGATGAATTTCAGACACATGCTCTGGGAGTATGTGTGCAATATGCATAGCTATACACATGCATACTATTTCCTAGTGTAGGTACCAGTAGGTGTAATTGAATGGCAGACAGTCCTTATTAAGACGCAGTGCGAGAGGTCACTCAGCAGTCCCTTTCAGGCCATTAGGACCCCAACGGTCATGTCTAGATGGGATACAGCTTTTGTCAAATTGACATCAAAAGTTTCTTTTATTTTTTGCATTTTAGCTAACCCTAAAACTTTTCCTATCCTTAACCTAATTCTCCTAACATGCTGCCTAAGTTCTCCTAAACCTGCCACGAAAGTCAATTTTGACAAAAGCTGTGTCCCTTCTAGACAAAACCCATCTTCTTTCTGTGGTCAGGAGTACCCAGTCAGCTGCCAGAGGGTAGATATTAAGGCAACTGGATTTTTGCACAATAATTATTGAGATCAGGCTTACGAGATGGCGTGGGGGTGGCCGAAAGGAAATACGACTAGCTAAATCATACAACAGTCTCTGCCAAATGATCATACAATGTAAACCCCACGTAACTTAGAGTCGATGGGGATATAAAGCCTGCTACTTCTTATTACATTCTATTAGATTGCTGTTCTCAGTCACTTTCTGGCCATGTTGAAATAGACTAGATGCCTTGGATGCTACATGCCTTTTCGCTGTTAAACTGGCAAACATACATGTGGTAAAAGTATCGTAGTAGGTATGTACAGTAGTAGGTTTGACATACAGTGGGGTCTGAAATGATTGACGCCCTTGATAAAGATGAGCAACAATGACTGTATCAAATAAATAATACAAATACTGAGAATTATTGTATGCTCCATAAAATGGGGAAATTATTTTATTCTAACACAATTGCTCAGAGAAATTGATTTTGTTTAACAAGTAAGATCATACCCCCAAGACATGCTAATCTCCCCTGTTATTGGTAATGGTGAACGGTTAGCATGTCGTGGGGCTATGATCTTTGACCCTCTGTAACTTTGTCACTCAACATTATTCATGATTCAATCAGGATTATCCGTAATCATGGTAGCATCCACATCAATGTAGAAGTGTTTAGAAACATATTCTATTCTTATTTATAATGAAAGTGACTCAACTTACACAATACATTTATTTATCATTAATTACCATTGGGCACAAAATAATCTGAAACACAACCAAAACGAACAGCAAATGCATCCAACAAGTTTGTAGAGTCACATGCTTGATGTAGTCATTCCGTGCGCCTGGAATTGAGTGTGTTAAATAATCCCGCTGCCCCCCCCTCCTCACAGCCTTTAGGGAACTGTCTCTCGCACTTGACTATTTTTTCCTCTTTTTTTTCCCCCTTACTAGCTCTGACTTTGATGATGGCTACTTTATTGAGGAAAAATGTACTTACTGTGATATGTGCTTGTCCCACCTACTGTAGCCATTTTAAGATGAAATCAGTAAGTTGTTCTGGATAAGAGCGTCTGCTAAATGACTAAAATGTCAAATGTAATATGGGACCAAATAACTAAACGTATGAATAGTTTATTTATAAGAATCTTTAGGGGTGTCTAATTCTGACCCCTACCTTTTTTGAGAGAAAAAAAGTATTACCTGTTAAAAAATATATAATTCTCTGAGAAATTGTATTAGTATAAAATAATATCCCAATTTTGTGGGGATACAATATAGCTCAGTATTAGAATTATTTAATTTAAACTGTCTTTTTTTTTTCATCTTTATCAAGGGTGTTAATAATTTTGGAGCCCACTGTCAGGGCCAGCTCTAGCCTTTTTGGGGGCCCTAAGCAAGATTTGGTATCAAACTTGCACCTTGTGTATTCTACTATTCTAACTTTCAATAGTAAGTTGACACCCTGATGGAGGGTTGTGGCGGCCTGGGGCACTAAGCGACCACTTATGCCTGGAGCCGGCCCTGCCCACTGTATGTGTGTGTGTATATATAAAGTCAAGGGGTCTGAGTACTGTCCAAAGTGTGTGTGTGTGTGTGTGTGTGTGTGTGTGTGTGTGTGTGTGTGTGTGTGTAAACACTCAGCAAAAAAAGAAACGCCCCTTTTTCAGGACCCTGTCTTTCAAAGATAGTTCGTAAAATCCAAATAACTTCACAGATCTTCATTGTAAAGGGTTTAAACACTGTTTCCCATGCTTGTTCAATGAACCATAAACAATTAATGAACATGCACCTGCGGAACGGTCGTTAAGACACTAACAGCTTACAGACAGACGGTAGGCAATGAAGGTCATAGTTATGAAAACTTAGGACACTAAAGAGGCCTTTCTACTGACTCCCGAAAAACACCAAAAGAAAGATGCCCAGGGTCCCTGCTCATCTGTGTGAACGTGCCTTAGGCATGCTGCAAGGAGGCATGAGGACTGCAGATGTGGCCAGGGCAATAAATTGCAATATCCGTACTGTGAGACGCCTAAGACAGCGCTACAGGACGGACAGCTGATTGTCCTCGCAGTGGCAGACCACGTGTAACAACACCTGCACAGGATCGGTACATCCGAACATCACACCTGCGGGACAGGTACAGGATGGCAACAACAACTGCCCGAGTTACACCAGGAACGCACAATCCCTCCATCAGTGCTCAGACTGTCCGCAATAGGCTGAGAGAGGTTGGACTGAGGGCTTGTAGCCCTGTTGTAAGGCAGGTCCTCACCAGACATCACCGGCAATAACGTCGCCTATGGGCACAAACCCACCATCGCTGGACCAGACAGGACTGCTCTTCACTGACGAGTCACGGTTTTGTCTCACCAGGGGTGATGGTCGGATTCGTGTTTATTGTTGAAGGAATGAGTGTTATACCGAGGATGGTACTCTGGAGCGGGATCGATTTGGAGGTGGAGGGTCCATCAATCTCAACGCTGTGTGTTACAGGGAAGACATCCTCCTCCCTCATGTAGTACCCTTCCTGCAGGCTCATCCTGACATGACCCTCCAGCATGACAATGCCACCAGCCATACTGCTCGTTCTGTGTGTGTGATTTCCTGCAAGACCAGAATGTCAGTGTTCTGCCATGGCCAGCGAAGAGCCCGGATCTGAATCCCATTGAGCACGTCTGGGACCTGTTGGATCGGAGGGTGAGTGCTAGGGCCGTTTGCTGAAAATAAGCACAGTTGACAGTGAGAGGACATTTCTTTTTTGCTGAGTTTATATATATATATACAGTGCCTACGGAAAATATATATAAAGTTGAAGTCGGAAGTTTACATACACCTTAGCCAAATACATTAAAACTCAGTTTTTCACAATTCCTGACATTTTATCCTAGTAAAATTCCCTGTCTTAGGTCAGTTAGAATCAACACTTTATTTTAAGAACGTGAAATGTCAGAATAATAGTAGAGAATTATTTATTTTAGCTTTTATTTCGTTCATCACATTCCCAGTAGGTCAGAAGTTTACATACACTCAATTAGTATTTGGTAGCATTGCCTTTAAATTTAACTTGGGTCAAACATTTCGGGTAGCCTTCCACAGGCTTCCCACAATAAGTTGGGTGAATTTTGGCCCATTCCTCCTGACAGAGCTGGTGTAACTGAGTCAGGTTTGTAGGCCTCCTTGCTCGCACATGCTTTTTCAGTTCTGCCCACACATTCTCTATAGGATTGAGGTCAGGGCTTTGTGATGGCCACTCCAATACCTTGACTTTGTTGTCCTTAAGCCATTTTGCCACAACTTTGGAAGTATGCTTGGGGTCATTGTCCATTTGGAAGACCAATTGTGACCAAGCTTTAACTTCCTGACTGATGTCTTGAGAGATGTTGCTTCAATATATACACATAATATTCCCTCCTCATGATGCCATCTATTTTGTGAAGTGCACAAATCAATACTTTGTTAGAGCCACCTTTTGCAGGAATTACAGCTGCAAGCCTCTTGAGGTATGTCTCTATAAACTTGGCACATCTTGCCACTGGGATTTTTGCCCATTCTTCAAGGCAAAACTGCTCCAGCTCCTTCGAGTTGGATGGGTTCCGCTGGTGTACAGCAATCTTTAAGTCATACCACAGATTCTCAATTGGATTGAGGTCTGGGCTTTGACTAGGCCATTCCAAGACATTTAAATGTTTCCCCTTAAACCACTCGATTGTTACTTTAGCAGTATGCTTAGGGTCATTGTCCTGTTGGAAGGTGAACCTCCGTCCCAGTCTCAAATCTCTGGAAGACTGAAATGTCCCTGTATTTAGCACCATCCATTGTTCCTTCAATTCTGACCAGTTTCCCAGGCCCGGCTGATGGAAAAACATCCCCACAGCATGATGCTACCACCACTGTTTGCATATTTGTGACCAGTTTCCCAGGCCCTGCTGATGGAAAAACATCCCCACAGCATGATGCTACCACCACTGTTTGCATATTTTTTTCTTTAAGCAATGGCTTTTTTCTGGCCACTCTTCAGTAAAGCCCAGCTCTGTGGAGTGTACGGCTTAAAGTGGTCCTATGGACACATACTCCAATCTCCGCTGTGGAGCTTTGCAGCTCCTTCAGGGTTATCTTTGGTCTCTCTTTGTTGCCTCTCTGATTAATACCCTCCTTGCCTGGTTTTGGTGGGCGGCCCTCTCTTGGCAGGTTTGTTGTGGGGCCATATTCTTTCAATTTTTTAATAATGGATTTAATGGTGCCCAGTGGGATGTTCAAAGTTTCTGAAAAAAAATGTACAACCCAACCCTGATCTGTACTTCTCCACAACTTGGTCCCTGACCTGTTTGGAAAGCTCCTTGGTCTTCATGGTGCCGCTTGCTTGGTGGTGCCTCTTGCTTGGTGGTGCGCCTTGCTTAGTTGTGTTGCAGACTCTGGGGCCTTTCAGAACAGGTGTGTGTATATATACTGAGATTGTGACAGATCATGTGACACTTAGATTGCACACAGGTGGACTTTATTTAACAAATTATTTGACTTCTGAAGGTAATTGGTTGCACCAGATCTTATTTAGGGGCTTCATAGCAAAGGGGTGAATACATATGCACACACCACTTTTCCGTTTATAATTTTTCTTTTTACATTTTTGTCTTTTTTTCATTTCATTTCACCAATTTGGACTATATTGTGTATGTCCATTACATGAAGTCCAAATAAAAATCTATTTAAATTTCAGGTTGTAATGCAACAAAATAGGAAAAACGCCAAGGGGGATGAATACTTTTGCAAGGCACTGTAGGTGGTGGTATACAGAAGATAGCCCTATTTGGTAAAAGACCAAGTCCATATTATGGCAAGAACAGCTCAAATAAGCAAAGAGAAACGACAGTCCATCATTACTTTAAGACATGAAGGTCAGTCAATATGGAACATTTCAAGAACTTTGAAGGTTTCTTGAAGTGCAGTCGCAAAAACCATCAAGCGTTATGATGAAACTAGCTCTCATGAGGACCGCCACAGGAAAGGAAGACCCAGATTTACCTCTGCTGCAGAGGATACGTTCATTAGAGTTACCAGCCTCAGAAATTGCAGCCCAAATAAATGCTTCACAGAGTTCAAGTAACAGACACATCTCAACATCAACTGTTCAGAGGAGACTGTGTGGATCAGGCCTTCATGGTTGAATTGCTGCAAAGAAAACACTACTTAAGGACACCAATAATAAGAAGAGACTTGCTTGGACCAAGAAACACGAGCAATGGACATTAGACCGTGGAAATTTGTCCTTTGGTCTGATGTGTCCAAATTTGAGATTTTTGCTTCCAACTGGCGTGTCTTTGTGAAACTTAGGGTAGGTGAACGGATGATCTCCACATGTGTGGTTCCCACCATGAAGCATGGAGGAGGAGGTGTAATGGTGTGGGAGTGCTTTGCTGGTGACACTGTCTGTGATTTATTTAGAATTCAAAGCACACTTAACCAGCATGGCTACCACAGAATTCTGCAGCGATACGCCATCCCATCTGGTTTGCGCTTAGAGGGACTATCATTTGTTCTTCAACATGACAATGACCCGACACACCTCCAGGCTGTGTAAGGGCCTCCACAATCACCTGACCTCAACCCAATTGAGATGGTTTGGGATGAGTTGGACCGCAGAGTGAAGGAAAAGCAGCCAACAAGTGCCCAGCATATGTGGGAACTCCGTCAAGACTGTTGGAAAAGCATTCCAGGTGAAGCTGATTGAGAGAATGCCAAGAGTGTGCAAAGCTGTCATCAAGGCAAAGGGTGGCTACTTTGAGGAATCTCAAATATAAAATATATTTTGATTTGTTTAACACTTTTTTGGTCTCTACATGAATCCATATGTGTTATTTCATAGTTTTGATGTCTTCACTATTCTACAATTTAGAAAATTGTAGAAATATATGTGCAGTGAATTATAATATGTATAATTATATATATCATTGGCAGACTATCAAAGAATTTAAATTGTAAATGGTCCCGTGAATGTGAAAAGTCTCCACCATTTTACGTTCTCACATTCCTTTTGTCTGTGTATGATAGGCAGTAGAGGATGTTTGCTATTGGTTTTTTGGGGTATTGGATATCCCAGTAATCTGAACTGACCTCTGCCAACTGCCGTTAAATAAAGATAAAAGTGATTTATGTTTAATTTGTTGATTAAATAACAAACAACAAAAAATGCGTTCAGTGAAAATCGTTGAAAATTAATCAACTGATTGTTTCAGGGGATGTCCAAAACCGGTAACCTGCATTATGGACTGTTTGATTCTAATCTGGGATCAGAAGGGACTACAATAGGTAGCTCTGTCCATGAATACCCAGATCAACTGTATACCACCTGTCATCAGCAGAATGCCTCACACTGGCCCTTAACCACCGTATCACTGCTTCTCTACTGCACTTTAACAAATGAACCCCAGAAACTGGGCCGGATGGCAGAAGTAGGGTACCGTGTTTGTGAAGTCAGAAGCATAACTCAGTTATTTTATGTGGACTGACATTTAGTGTACTGCATTGTAATAAAGGCACATCCAAATATCCTCAAAATTCCATTATTTGTGAGGAGAGATAAACATGATCATTCAGTTTACAGGAATTTAAAAGTTGAAAAAAGTCTCTCTATGCATCCGGGCGTCAATCTAAGTAACATAATAAAACAATCCCCATCAAAATCCATCAGTTTAAGATAGAGATATCTCAATCCACTGCAACTGCCTATGTCGGCCTTCCATACAGTATCTGCGGTGAAAGGTGGCAGAGTTATAGCGGTGTTTGTCAGACCACGATAACGACTGTAGCGTCTGAACAGACGCCTACAAACGAATACCACTCTATGGAAATGGGACACTCACAAACACACAATGTTATCCTTTTTGTTATTTCATAGTTTGGATGTCTTCACTATTATTCTAAAAATAAAGAAAAACCCTTGAATGAGTAGGTGTGTCCAAACTTTTCACTGGTACTGTATATGCAGTGCCTTCAGAAAATAATCACACCACTTGACTCTTTCCACATTTTGTTGTTACATCTTGAATTTAAAATGTATTAAATTATTAATGATGTTTTTAGAATTTTTTACAAATTCATTAAAAATGAAAAGCTGAAATGTCTTGAGTTAAGTATTCAAATAAAATGTTATTGGTTGCGTACACATACAGTTGAAGTGGGAAGTTTACATACACTTAGGTTGGAGTCATTAAAACTCGTTTTTCCACCACTCCACACATTTCTTGTTAATTACATCTAGATGTTCCGCTAGCGGAACACCGCTCCAATATCCAATGATAGGGCGTGGCGCGAATGACAAATTCCTCAAAAATCAAAAAACTTCCATTTTTCAAACATATGACTATTTTACACCATTTTAAAGACAAGACTCTCCTTTATCTAACCACATTGTCCGATTTCAAAAAGGCTTTACAACGAAAGCAAAACATTAGATTATGTCAGGAGAGTACCCAGCCAGAAATAATCACACACCCATTTTTCAAGCTAGCATATAATGTCACAAAAACCAAAACCACAGCTAAATGCAGCACTAACCTTTGATGATCTTCATCAGATGACACTCCTAGGACATTGTTATACAATACATGCATGTTTTGTTCAATCAAGTTCATATTTATATCAAAAACCAGCTTTTTACATTAGCATGTGACGTTCAGAACTAGCATACCCACCGAACACTTCCGGTGAATTTACTAAATTACCCACGATAAACGTTCACAAAAAACAACAATTATTTTAAGAATTATAGATACAGAACTCCTTTATGCAATCGTGGTGTCCGATTTTAAAATAGCTTTTCGGTGAAAGCACATTTTGCGATATTCTGAGTAGATAGCCCGGCCATCACCATTGCCAGGTCGCAATTGTAAATGAGAACTTGTTCTCAACTTGCCTACCTGGTTAAATAAAGGTGAAATAAAAATAAATAAATAAATCACAGGCTAGCTATTTTGACACCCACCAAGTTTGGCACTCACCAAACTCAGATTTACTATAAGAAAAATTGGATTACCTTTGCTGTTCTTCGTCAGAATGCACTCCCAGGACTTCTAGTTTACACCCAATGTTGTTTTGGTTCCAAATAATCCATAGTTATATCCAAATAGCGGCGTTTTGTTCTTGCGTTCAAGACACTATCCGAAGGGTGACGCGCCGGCGCGTATCGTGACAAAAAAATTCTAAATATTACATTACCGTACTTCGAAGCATGTCAAACGCTGTTTAAAATCAATTTTTATGCAATTTATCTCTTAAAATAGCGATAATATTCCAACCGGGAGACGTCATTTTCGTTCAAAGACTGAAAATGTAAAATGGACTCTTCACGTGCACGCGCGCACCGTTTCATTGTTCTCAGATCGACCAATATCCAAATGCGCTACTGTTTTTCAGCCAGGGACCGCAGAGTCATCATTCCCCATTCTGGCGCCTTCTGAGAGCCTATGGGAGCCTTAGAAAGTGTCACGTTACAGCAGAGATCCTCTGTTTTTGATAGAGATGACAAAGAAGGCCAAGAAATGGTCAGACAGGGTACTTCCTGTTTAGAATCTTCTCAGGTTTTGGCAGCCATTTGAGTTCTGTTATACTCAAAGACACCATTCAAACAGTTTTAGAAACTTTGGAGTGTTTTCTATCCAAAGCTACTAATTATATGCATATTCTAGTTTCTGGGCAGGAGTAATAACCAGATTAAATCGGGTACGTTTTTTATCCGGCCGTGAAAATACTGCCCACTATCCATAACAAGTTAACAAACTATAGTTTTGGCAAGTCGGTAAGGACATCTACTTTGTGTATGACACAAGTAATTTTTCCAACAATTGTTTACAGACAGATTATTTCACTTATAATTCACTGTATCACAATTCCAGTGGGTCAGAAGTTTACATACACTATGTTGACTGTGCCTTTTAAACGGCTTGGAAAATTCCAGAAAATTATGTCATGACTTTAGAAGCTTCTGATAGGCTAATTGACATAATTCGAGTCAATTGGAGGTGTACCTGTGGATGTATTTCAAGGCCTACCTTCAAATGCAGTGCCTCTTTGCTTGACATCATGGGAAAATCAAAAGAAATCAGCCAAGACCTCAGAAAAAAATTGTAGACCTCCACAAGTCTGGTTCATCCTTGGGAGCAATTTCCAAATGCCTGAAGGTACCACGTTCATCTGTACATACAATAGTACGCAGGTATAAACACCATGGGACAATGCAGCCGTCATACCGCTCAGGAAGGAGAATGAATGTACTTTGGTGCAAAAAGTGCAAATCAATCCCAGAACAACAGCAAAGGACCTTGTGAAGATGCTGGCGGAAACAGGTACAAAAGTATCTATATCCACAGTAAAACGAGTCCTATATCGACATAACCTGAAAGGCCGCTCAGCAAGGAAGAAGCCACTGCTCCAAAACCGCCATAAAAAAGCCAGACTACGGTTTGCAACTGCGCATGGGGACAAAGATCGTACTTTTTGGAAATCTCCTCTGGTCTGATGAAACAATAATTGGCCATAATGACCATCGTTATATTTGGAGGAAAAAGGGGGAGGGGGAAAAGGGGGTGGCTTGCAAGCCGAAGAACACCATCCCAACCGTGAAGCACGGGGGTGGCAGCATCATGTTGTGGGGGTTCTTTGCTGCAGGAGGGACTGGTGCACTTCACAAAATAGATGGCATCATGAGGTAGGAAAATGATGTGGATATATTGAAGCAACATCTCTCAAGACATCAGTCAGGAAGTTAAAGCTTGGTCGCAAATGGGTCTTCCAAATGGACAATGACCCCAAGCATATTTCTAAAGTTGTGGCAAAATGGCTTAAGGACAACAAAGTCAAGGTATTGGAGTGGCCATCACAAAGCTTTGACCTCAATCTTATGGAAAATTTGGTGGCAGAACTGAAAAAGCGTGTGCGAGCAAGGAGGCCTACAAACCTGACTCAGTTACACCAGCTCTGTCAGGAGGAATGGGCCAAAATTCACCCAACTTATTGTGGGAAGCTTGTGGAAGGCTACCCAAAATGTTTGACCCAAGTTAAACAATTTAAAGGCAATGCTACCAAATACTAATTGAGTGCATGTAAACTTCTGACCCACTGGGAATGTGATGAAAGAAATAAAAGCTGAAATAAATCTTTCTCTCTACTATTATTCTGGCCTTTCACATTCTTAGGATCACCACTTTATTTTAACTGACCTAAAACAGGGAATTTGTACTAGGATTAAATGTCAGGAATTGTGAAAATCAGCGTTTTAAATGTATTTGGCAAAGGTGTATGTAAACTTCAGACTTCAACTGTATCTACTTCAACTGTATTTAGCAGATTTTCAGAAGGCTTTCGACTCTGTCAATCACCACATCCTCATCGGCAGACTCAATAGCCTTGGTTTCTCAAATGATTGCCTCGCCTGGTTCACCAACTACTTCTCCGATTAGAGTTCAGTGTGTCAAATCGGAAGGCCTGTTGTCCAGGCCTCTGGCAGTCTCTATGGGGGTGCCATAGTGTTCAATTCTTGGGCCGACTCTTTTCTCTGTATACATCAATGATGTCGCTCTTGCTGCTGGTGAGTCTCTGATCCACCTCTACGCAGACGACACCATTCTGTATACTTCTGGCCCTTCTTTGGACTCTGTGTTAACTACCCTCCAGACGAGCTTCAATACCATACAACTTTCCTTCCGTGGCCTCCAACTGCTCTTAAATACAAGCAAAACTAAATGCATGCTCTTCAACCGATTGCTGCCTGCACCTGCCCGCCCATCCAGCATCACTACTCTGGACGGTTCTGACTTAGAATATGTAGACAACTACAAATACCTAGGTGTCTGGTTAGACTGTAAACTCTCCTTCCAGACTCACATCAAACATCTCCAATCCAAAGTTAAATCTAGAATTGGCTTCCTATTTCGCAACAAAGCATCTTTCACTCATGCTGCCAAACATACCCTCGTAAAACTGACCACCACCCTATCGATCCTCGACTTCGGCGTTGTCATTTACAAAATAGCCTCCAATACCCTATTCAATAAATTGGATGCAGTCTGTCACAGTGCCATCCGTTTTGTCACCAAAGCTCCATATACTACCCACCACTGCGACCTGTACGCTCTCGTTGGCTGGCCCTCGCTTCATACTCGTCGCCAAACCCACTGGCTCCAGGTCATCTACAAGACCCTGCTAGGTAAAGTTCCCCCTTATCTCAGCTCGCTGGTCACCATAGCAGCACCCACCTGTAGCACGCGCTCCAGCAGGTATATCTCTCTGGTCACCCCCAAAGCCAATTCCTCCTTCGGCCGCCTCTCCTTCCAGTTCTCTGCTGCCAATGATTGGAACGAACTACAAAAATCTCTGAAACTGGAAACACTTATCTCCCTCACTAGCTTTAAGCACCAGCTGTCAAAGCAGCTCACAGATTACTGCACCTGTACATAGCCCATCTATAATTTAGCCCAAACAACTACCGCTTCCCCTACTGTATTTATTTATTTAGCTCCTTTGCACCCCATTATTTTTATTTCTACTTTGCACTTTCTTCCACTGCAAATCTACCATTCCAGTGTTTTACTTGCTATATTGTATTTACTTCGCCACCATGGCCTTTTTTGCCTTTACCTCCCTTATCTCACCTCATTTGCTCACTTTGTATATAGACTTATTTTTCTACTATATTATTGACTGTATGTTTGTTTTACTCCATGTGTAACTCTGTGTTGTTGTATGTGTCAATCTGCTTGCTTTATCTTGGCCAGGTCGCAATTGTAAATGAGAACTTGTTCTCAATTTGCCTACCTGGTTAAATAAAGGTGAAATAAAAATAAATAAAATAAAATGTTATTGCAGGTGTAGTGAAATGCTTATGCCAACAGTGCAATAATAGCTGACAATACAAAACAATACACTCAAATGTAATGTCAGAGTCTGGGATATAAATGTTCAGTATGTGTACACTACCGGTCAAAAGTTAACACCTACTCATTCAAGGGTTTTTTTCTTCATTTTTACTATTTTCTACATTGTAGAATAATAGTGAAGACATCAAACTATGAAATAACACACATGGAATCATGTATTAACCAAAAAAGTGTTCAAATAGCCACCCTTTGCCTTGATGACAGCTTTGCACACTCATAGCATTCTCTGAACCAGCTTCACCTAGAATGCTTTTCCAACAGTCTTGAAGGAGTTCCCACATATGCTGAGCACTTGTTGGCTGCTTTTCTTTCACTCTGCTGTCCAACTCATCCCAAATCATCTCAATTGGGTTGAGGTCGGGTGATTGTGGAGGCCAGGTCATCTGATGCAGCACTCATCACTCTCCTTGGTAAAATAGCCCTTCCACAGCCTGGAGGTGTGTTGAGTCATTGTCTTGTTGAAAAACAAATGATAGTCCCACGAAGCCCAAACCAGAATGCTGTGGTATCCATGCTGGTTAAGTGTGCCTTGGATTCTAAATAAATCACAGACACTGTCACCAAGAAAGCACCCCCACACCATAACACCTCCTCCTCCATGCTTTACGGTGGAAAATACACCTGCGGAGCTCATCCGTTCACCCACACCCCGTCTCACAAAGAGACGGCGGTCGGAAACAAAATTCTCACATTTGGAATCCAGACCAAAGAACAAATTTCCACCGGTCTAATGTCCATTGCCCGTGTTTCTTGGCCCAACCAAGTATTTTCTTCTTATTGGTGTCCTTTAGTAGTGGTTTCTTTGCAGCAATTTGGCCATGAAGGCCTGATTCACACAGTCTCCTCTGCAGGGGTAACTCTGGGTCTTCCTTTCCTGTGGCCGTCCTCATGAGAGCCAGTTTCATCATAGGCTTGATGGTTTTTGCGATTGCACTTGAAGAAACTTTCAAAGTTCTTGAAATGTTCCGTGTTGACGGACCTTTATGTCTTAAAGTAATGATGGACTGTCGTTTCTCTTTGCTTATTTGAGCTGTTCTTGACATAATATGGACTTGGTCTTTTACCAAATAGGGCTATCTTTTGTATACCCCCCTACCTTGTCACAACACAACTGATTGGCTCAAACGCATTAAGAAGGAAAGAAATTCCACAAATTAACTTTTAACAAGGCACAAATCAAATGTTATTTGTCACATGAGCCGAATACAACAGGTGTAGACCTTACTGTTTACTTACAAGCCCTTAACCAACAATGCAGTTTTAAGAAAAAAAGTGTTAAAGTATTTACTAAAATAAACTGAAGTAAAAAATAAATAGATCAAATAAAAATGTATTCCAGGTGACTACCTCATGAAGCTGGTTGAGAGAATGCCAAGAGTGTGCAAAGCTGTCATCAATGCAGGCAGTTGACACTGAGGTGGAGTCATAACCAAAATATATTTTGGTTTGTTTAACACTTTTCTGGTCTCTACATGATTCCATGTGTTATTTCATAGTTTTGATGTCATCACTATTATTCTACAATGTAGAAAATAGTAAAAAATAAAGAAGAACCCTTGAATGAGTAGGTGTGTCCAACCTTTTGACTGGTATATGTTTTTTATTTTCGGGATGGAAAAACGCATTCAGTTTGAACTTAAAGGACTAAAACCAGATATAAAGTATGTAGAAAAGATAATGGACCTACAGTGCATTCGGAAAGTTTTCGGACCCCTTGACTTTTTCCACATTTTGTTACATAATAATGAAGTAAAAACTGTTTTTTAGACATGCTTGCAAATGTATAATTTTTTTTTTAAATGTTTATATCTCATTTACATAAGTATTCAGACCCTTTGCTTTGAGAGTTGAAGTTAAGAACAGGTGCATCCTGTTTCCATTGATCATCCGTGAGATGTTTCTACAACTTGGAGTTTACCTGTGGTAAATTTAAATTGATTGGACATGATTTGGAAAGGCACTCACCTGTCTATATAAGGTCCCACAGTTGACTGCATGTCAGTGCAAAAACCAAGCCATGAGGTCGAAGGAATTGTCTGCAGAGCTCAGAGACAGGATTGTGTCGAAGCGCAGATCTGGGAAAGGGTACCAAAACATTTCTGCAGCATTGAAGGTCCCCAAGAACACAGTGGTCTCCATCATTCTTAAATGGAATAAGTTTTGAACCACTCAGACTCAGAGAGGTGACCAAGAACCCAATGGTTACTATGACAGACCTCCAGAGTTCCTCTGTGGAGATGGTTGTCCTTCTGGAAGGTTCTCCCATCTCTGCAATACTCTACCAATCAGGCCTATATGGTAGAGTGGCCAGACGGAAGCCACTCTTCAGTAAAAGACACATGACAAACCACTTGGAGTTTGCCAAAAGGCACCTAAAGGACTTTCAGACCATGAGAAACAAGGTTCTCTGGTCTGATGAAACCAAGATTGAACTCTTTGGCCTGAATGCCAAGCGTCACGTCTGGAGAAAACATGGCACTAGCCCTACGGTGAAGCATGGTGGTGGCAGCATCATGCTGTGGGGATGTTTTTCAGTGGCCGGGACTGGAAGACTAGTCAGAATCAAGGGAAAGATGAACGGAGCAAAGTACAGAGAGATCCTTGATGAAAACCTGTTCCAGAGTGCTCAGGACCTCAGACTGGGGTGAAGGTTCACCTTCCAACAGGACAACAACCCTAAACACAAAGCCAAGACAACGCAGGAGTTGCTTCGGGAAAAGTCTCTGAATGTCCTTGAGTGGCCCAACCAGAGCCCAGACTTGAACCTGATTGAACATCTCTAGAGAGACCTGAAAATAGCTTTGCAGCGATGCTCCCAATCCAACCTGACAGAGCTTGAGAGGATATGCAGAGAGGAATGTGAGAAACTCCCCAAATACAGGTGTGTCAAGCTTGTAGCATCATACCCAAGAAGTCTATAATCACTGCCAAAGGTGCTTCAACAAAGTATTGAGTAAAGGGTCTGAATATTTATGTAAATGTGATATTTCAGGTTTTTTTTAATGTCTAAAAACCTATTTTTGCTTTGTCATTATGGAGTATTGTGTGTAGATTGATGAGGGGGAAAGAATTATTTAAGAATAAGGCTGTAACAAAATGTGGAAAAGGCAAGGGGTCTGAATTCTTTCCAAATGCACTGTGTGTGTGTGTGTGTATGTATGTGTGTGTGTGTGTATATATATATATATATATTTATTTTATTTATTTCTTCCCCCCTTTTTCTCCCCGTTTTCGATTTTGTCTCATCGCTGTAACTCCCCAACGGGCTCGGGAGTGGAAGGTCGAGTCATGCGTCCTCCAAAACATGACATGACCCACCAAACCGCGCTACTTAACACCCGCCCATTTAACCTGGATGCCTGCTGCACCAATGTGTCAGAGGAAACGCCGTTCACCTGACGACCGGGATCAGCCTGAAGGCGCCCGGCCCGCCATAAGGAGTCGCTAGAGCGTGATGAGCCAAGTAAAGCCCCCCTGGCCAAACCCTCCCCTAACCCGGACGACGCTGGGCCAATTGTGCGCCGCCCTATGGGACTCCCGATCACGGCCGATTGTGATACAGCCTGGGATCGAACCTGGGTCTGTAGCGACACCTCTAGCTGCATGGCAAAATGTGTAGAATTGCAGGAAATTAGCTTTTAAATGCAATCATGTCTCTACACTGCCAAGATGGGGGCCTCTAAAATGTTCCTAAATAATTGTACACACTGACAGGCCGACCATGCTCATTGCCAAGCCCCTGCAAAACCCCCTGCCACGCCCACCACCTAAGCCACTTTTTGATCCAGGATAAACTCTGATTGCTATGTGCACAGCCAATCTCACTAAAGTAAGTAAGGCCTAAAGAGTCCTTTTCATTGGTCAAGGCTCAGACATGCTGGCCTCCTCGTTGAGATTTTGTGTCAAACAAACAAGCAGCAATCTGGCTGTGGCCTGGCTGGCTGGGGAATGGGCTGTAGTGGGATATGCAGGTAGCAACAAAAGCACAATTTAAGACTTAAGCTAGGCTGATTACAGATCAGAAACATGTAAACAATTTGGGAGGTTTGGAATTGGTCAGATTTAATCTCATAAAAAGGGTATGAGGGTAAGGTGCATGTAAGGCAACAGGCAACAATCACAAATAGAAACAGTTTGAAGAGAAAGACACAAAAAAGTAGAGGGAGGAAGAGAGAGGCGGAGGGGCAACCAGGAGGAAGACTACAGTGAGGTGAAGTGGAAGAATCTGCAATTTATATTGGCAGGTTGTAAATTCAGTTTGTGTGTGGGGCTGGATTAAATAATATCCAGACTGAATCTAGTCCTGTCCTCTGCATGTGGTTTGTGACAGTGGCTGTCCATGTGTGTGCATGGCTGGCTGAGCCGGGGACTGTGTGTGTGGCTCTTTACTTTGTATTAAAACAACATGATCCATGAGACGCAGAGGGTGATTCCCAGCACCACTAATTCTAATTAATCCACTCCAGGCCTCGGCCACGCCGGGCTAAAGCGCTCGCAGTCTATCAGATAGAAATTCATAACTTAATTGAGGTCAAAGCCGAGAGCCGAGAGAACAAAAGTCTCTGGCTGGGACCAGGTAGATCAATAGTAATAAATATCTGGCTGGGCTACAACTAGTTCATGGCCACGCATTATGTGGGACAGACAGCGGCATCACAGGGCAGAGGGGCAAGAGGGGACGGAATACAGGCAGTGGGGACTCCATGTTGGTGTCCTATCTCCTAGAGGGTTTCTGTACTTTACTGTTGGCTGCAACTGCGGATTGACTAGGGAAGTAGTTTAGGTAGTTCTTACTCTGACATATAGACATTCACATCAGACTACTCTTCTACCACACTTGGTATTGAGTGCTGATTGGCAGGTCAGCGTGCACGTCAGCAACAAGGGCTGTGTGTGTGTTTGATTTGTGATGCCGTAAGTGTTCTTTTTCTGTACGACCTCTTAGACTATAAACACATTGATTTGATATTGATGTGAGGAGAAATGAAATCTTTGCTAAGTGCTTAAGTGCCCCCTGGCCTGTATACATATTTAGTGTCAATGTAGTGGATTGTTGATATGGCTAGATAGGGACCTTGGCAGTTTGTTGGGTTGTGTGAAGACAAGCAAAACATTCTCAGACAATATCTGGACAGTGATGCATGTTTTGCTATAGCTGTTGTGTGTCAGGATCACACTTGAGAAGTAGCGTTGTCTATATGGCTTTATTGTGTGTATTCTTTTGTCGTGACTTTACTTTCATTAATCTGATGACTGTTATTTATCTAATCAACTAACTATGTTTAATTATTACCTGATTTGAAATTAATCATGTAACAATTAACTCATTTGGATTTGGGGCACCACGAGAGCAGTTGTTTAAACAGTTACCATCTCCCGAATTAAACTCTAAAGGTCTTTACCTATCACATTCATAGAACAGTCAATGTATTAATCATAACCTCGTATCATATCATCATTCTGAACAGTCGTAACCTCCTGCATCTGCAAAAACCCCAGCCTTACTTATGATTTAGTACTACACAAATTGGTTTAATTATTTATTTACTAGCTAACTAAATGATAACACATGATGAACATACACACTTAACCTGTTGGGGCTAGGGGGCAGTATTTTCACGGCTGGATAAAAAACGTACCCGATTTAATCTGGTTACTAATCCTAGCCAGTAACTAGAATATGCATATACTTATTATATATGGATAGAAAACACCCTAAAGTTTCTAAAACTGTTTGAATGGGAGTATAACAGAACTCAAATGGCAGGTCAAAACCTGAGAGATTCCTTTACAGGAAGTGGCCTGTCTGACCATTTCTGGAACTTCTTTGCCATCTCTATCTTTTACAAAGGATCTCTGCTCTAACGTGACACTTCCTACGTCGTCCATGGGCGCTCAGAGCCCGGGAAAAAACAGAATGTCGTCATCCCAGCCCCAGGCTGAAACACATTATCGCCTTTCTCAAGTGGCCGATCAAGGGACTGTGGGCTTAGGCGCGTGACCTGGCCGCCCCCGTCTTTGTGATTTTTTTCCTCTGTTTGCCTGAAAAGGAGATTCCCGGTCGGAATATTATCGCTTTTCTACGAGAAAAATGGCATAAAAATTTATTTTAAACAGCGGTTGACATGCTTCGAAGTACGGTAAAGGAATATTTTGACATTTTTTGTCACGAAATGCGCCATGCGCACGACCGTTATTTACCATTTCGGATAGTTTCTGGAACGCACGGACAAAACGACGCTATTCGGATATAACGATGGATTATTTGGGACCAAACCAACATTTGTTATTGAAGTAGATGTCCTGGGAGTGCATTCTGACGAAGAACAGGAAAGGTAAGACCATTTTTCTTATAGTAAATCTGATTATGGTGAATGCTAAACTTGCTGGGTGTCTAAATAGCTAGCCCTGTGATGCCGGGCTATGTACTTAGAATATTGCAAAATGTGCTTCATCCGAAAAGCTATTTTAAAATCGGACATATCGAGTGCATAGAGGAGTTCTGTATCTATAATTCTTAAAATAATTGTTATGCTTTTTGTGAACGTTTATCGTGAGTAATTTAGTAAATTCACCGGAGGTTTGCGGGGGGTATGCTAGTTCTGAACGTCACATGCTAATGTAAAAAAGCTGGTTTTTGATATAAATATGAACTTGATTGAACAAAACATGCATGTATTGTATAACATAATGTCCTAGGTGTGTCATCTGATGAAGATCATCAAAGGTTAGTGCTGCATTTAGCTGTCTTCTGGGTTTTTGTGACATTATATGCTAGCTTGAAAAATGGGTGTCTGATTATTTCTGGCTGGGTAGTCTGCTGACATAATCTAATGTTTTGCTTTCGTTGTAAAGCCTTTTTGAAATCGGACAGTGTGGTTAGATTAACGAGAGTCTTGTCTTTAAATAGCTGTAAAATAGTCATATGTTTGAGAAATTGAAGTAATAGCATTTCAAACGTTTTGAAAATCGCGCCACAGGATTCAACTGGCTGTTACATAGGTGGGACGAATTCGTCCCACCTAGCCCAGAGAGGTTAACCTCTTACATCTAGACGTTCCGCTAGCGGAACACCTGCTCCAATATCCAATGATAGGCGTGGCGCGAATTACAAATTCCTCAAAAATACAAAAACTTCAATTTTTCAAACATATGACTATTTCACAGCATTTTAAAGACAAGACTCTCCTTTATCTAACCACACTGTCAGATTTCAAAAAGGCTTTACAGCGAAAGCAAAACATTAGATTATGTCAGCAGAGTACCCAGCCAGAAATAATCAGACACCCATTTTTCAAGCTAGCATATAATGTCACAAAAACCCAGAAGACAGCTAAATGCAGCACTAACCTTTGATGATCTTCATCAGATGACACACCTAGGACATTATGTTATACAATACATGCATGTTTTGTTCAATCAAGTTCATATTTATATCAAAAAACAGCTTTTTACATTAGCATGTGACGTTCAGAACTAGCATACCCCCCGCAACCTTCCGGGGAATTTACTAACAATTTACTAAATTACTCACGATAAACGTTCACAAAAAGCATAACAATTATTTTAAGAATTATAGATACAGAACTCCTCTATGCACTTGATATGTCCGATTTTAAAATAGCTTTTTGGTGAAAGCACATTTTGCAATATTCTAAGTACATAGCCCAGCCATCACGGGCTAGCTATTTAGACACCTGGCAAGTTTAGCCTTCACCAAAATCAGATTTACTATTACAAAAGTTTGATTACCTTTTGTTGTCTTCGTCAGAATGCACTCCCAGGACTGCTACTTCAATAACAAATGTTGGTTTGGTCCAAAATAATCCATCGTTATATCCGAATAGCGGCGTTTTGTTCATGCGTTCCAGAAACTATCCGAAATGGTAAATCAGGGTCGCGCGCATGGCGCAATTCGTGACAAAAAAATTCTAAATATTCCATTACCGTACTTCGAAGCATGTCAACCGCTGTTTAAAATCAATTTTTATGCAATTTATCTCGTAAAAAAGCGATAATATTCTGACCGGGAATCTCCTTTTCTGCAAACAGAGGAAAAAACACAAAGACGGGGGCGACCAATGCACGCGCCTAAGCCCACAGTCCCTTGATCGGCCACTTGAGAAAGGCGATAATGTGTTTCAGCCTGGGGCTGAAATGACGACATTCAGGTTTTTCCCGGGCTCTGAGAGCCTATTGGAGCCGTGGGAAGTGTCACGTTACCGCAGAGATCCTTTGTAATTGAATGAGATGTCATAGAAAGACAATAAATGGTCAGACAGGCCACTTCCTGTAAAGGAATCTCTCAGGTTTTGACCTGCCATTTGAGTTCTGTTATACTCACAGACACCATTCAAACAGTTTTAGAAACTTTGGAGTGTTTTCTATCCAAAGCCAATAATTATATGCATATTCTAGTTACTGGGCAGGAGTAGTAACCAGATTAAATCGGGTACGTTTTTTATCCAGCCGTGAAAATACTGCCCCCTAGCCATAACAGGTTAATACATTAGAAACAGGTCCCTAGCGGACTGACACAATATGGCGGCTTGTTACAAAGGAGATGGAGAGGAAGGGAGAGAGACAGAGACAATTAACGTTGGTACATTTTATAAATTACTCTCACAGTAATCATATACTTTGCACACGAACCGCCTCCCATTTGGAGTAAGAAATCATGAATGTATTTACGTGTAAATGCCTTGGTTCGCCGTGTATCTCTGTCAGAATCAGGCCTTCTTGGAAAGGGTGTTGGGCCATTCCGCGGCACACTTGTAAGACTCTGATTGTCCAAAAGGGGTCCCCACCCATCTCTTCTACTGTTGCTCTCCTCTGCCGTCGCCCGGCATCTGGCGACCCGTGGTGTTGTCCTGAACAGAACTACAGAGCTCACTCTGCTTCCACTCGCTCTGGAAGATGATTCTTTGAAGATAGGCTAGCCAGCCGTGTCGATGGTTCTCAGTGGCGTGATAAGAGTAGTGCACTATGGTGATTTGAGAAGAGTAGTAGAATGGTCCGACTTAAATTCGCTTTTGTAGATACTTTACTTAGGACAGCTAATCAGCCGTACCAGTGATTGTCCGGGAGGTGACTTTATTGTCTCTACCTCTTGTTGAGATTTCAGAGTTCAAACCATTTTGGACATGAGCTGCAGCTCAACAGGTCTCTAGTCTGATATGGTCATTCTTAACCCATCATTTTATACAGTTCTTCAAAAGGGGCGGTTTGTGAGGCTGACACACTCTCTGACCTCACTCAAGGGGGCGGTGACTACTTGTACAAAGTTATAGAAACAATTTCCTCTTATAGTTTCTAAGATGACATCCCTCTCTTAACAAAAACACTTTCATCGTTTTTATTATTATTATTATTTCATACACAAAGTAAAGGATGGAAACTTCGTACATATAGTTGATATGCTTTCCAAGTTACAGTATATCCTTTATAACATTTTTAATGACGTCACAAAATAACACCCAAACATTAGTGGTCTTTGGGTCGCATCTGACCATTCCCCACGTTCTATGTTAGAAATATTGTTCCAGTATTAACTTTAGAACATGTTAGATTTTCGGCGGGAAAATGACTGTGTAGACAAAGGCACATTCCTTGGTGAGTATTGGAGAGGGATGTTCTCTCCTTGATTTACAACAGGGTGTGAGCGGTCAACCCCCCACCAGTTCCCTCCTCCCCCCTCTGTGGGTGAGAGAGGGTCTGGTTGAAGTCATCCATTGCCAAGCTGACCTGACCTATTTGGATCCTCACAGAGCAGTCGTGACACTTTGATTGTAGGTTCCTGATGTCAGTGGTCTCTTTACAGTAAGAGAGTAAATCCAGCTCATTGCAAGGCTCTAAGAATAGGGACCATTTATTGTACAGAAGCCTTCTGGCTGTAGATTTAAGTACTGTATGATGACAATAATGACATTCTCACAGTGTCTTACTGTGAACAACTCTTCTCTCCCAGTAAGTCAACTGTGTTTTACTCTTTGTCTTATTGAATGTTTGCTGCACCGTCCTAGTTAGTGGCAATGCCATGCAATGCAGTGTAATTTAGATTTTTAATGTAATGTGAATAGAAATGCATCACAGCTTTGTACCCGGCCTCAGCTGTGTGAAGCTGTGTGAAGCTGTAGAGCAGGGATCATCAACTAGGTTCAGCCGCGGATGGTCGGGGGGCCGGAACATAATTACTAATCATTTGTAGACTGCAAATTGATCGCAAGAAACTCAAACAGATTTAATATTTGACTAAAACATGTATCATTTCAAAACTTGCTTACATTTGTATGCAATCACGTGTCTCTCTTATGTGTGGGAATACTTGGGAACAGATTTCCAAAATTGGAGCTGATTTCCTTTTGTTTTTATGCCCGTCAATGCTCAGAAAATATGGGGGGGGGGCCAAATAAAACCAGCCGTGGGTCAAATCCGTCCCACGGGGCCCCAGTTGGGGAACCCTGCTGTAGACCATGGACATTAGGTCAGGTATTGAAGCCATGTTCCTGGTCTATCCAAAGCCAGGGTCTGTTTTATCAGAGCAATACAGCCCAGTGAACATTCTCATCTCTGTCCTCCACCTCAGTGTCAACTGCCTTGGTTATTAAACTAGTAAACACACGAGCAACAGCGGCTGATTGAAATTCTATGGCTGGAGCATTATTACAGGTTTGTATCCCTCCCCCTTCCCAGCACAGCCTCCCATAACAAATGGCGCAGTCATCAGAGTCATAACAAATATCTAACAGAGTTTGTCATAACGGTGTGTGTGGGGGAGGATAGGGGAAAAGGGGGAGGGGAGGGTCGTTGCCTGCTGCATGAGAATGGCAGTGTTCTCGCATGTGCAGGAATAAGTCTCATCTGCATGGCACAGCTACTGTGTGCAGGTCATACACCCATGTACAGAAGTTTAAGGAAGCCAGCCCGGTTTCCGATTTTTTTAATAGGGCCATTGACAAACAAATGAATTGTCCCAGTGTTTAATATGGTTTCTTTACCTTGGCTAAAGGTAATTGCCCTGTTTTGTGGAAGCACGTTTTTTGGGTGTGTTTTTTTTTTATAAAACAGGAGAGGTCTACAGAAACTGTTTGACAGCTCTTTACATATGGTGTCAACAGAGGTGAATCATATGAGTTGTAATAAGCAACCGTTTACTTTTGTGTAGGGTATTACAATATATGCATTAGCATTAGTCTTATATGCATTAGCAACCGTTGTAAAGAACCACTCTGCTCAGCCACACACAGACGTATAGAGGGAACTTACACCACTCATACAGAACATTTGACATTTATACCTGCTATAAGGGGTTATATGGCATATGTTTAAATGAAAGTAAAACGGCCGCACAACCATTTTAAAAGTCCCAATAGGATGATGCACAGATATGGATTTATTGTATGAAGCACTGTGTAAAGAAATAGCTACTTGACTCATATTCCTGCTGCAGGTAAAAAAATAAAGTCCCTCTTTGTTGCGTTGTAGCTACCCGTCTTATTGGCTTCTCACAATTTGTAAACTCAACAATTTTATTAAATATTTTTTAACCATCCACATAAATTGCACTGAGCATTATTAAAGCTGTCCTCAGCTGCATACTGATGGAGAGAGAGAAAACATAGTGACTGTTTTCCTTTTAGACTCCAGTTAGTACACACTGCTGTTTTATAGGTCTCCTCTAAATGCCTGCTGCCTGGCCAAAGATTTTCATATTACACTCTTTTATGTATTTATTTTTAAACATCATTGATGATCCACTCGACTAGGAGCTCACAAATGTTAATTCTCTGCCACTCTCCCCCATGCTAGAATGCTTAATGGATTCTAAGGTGTCCCTCGGGAGCAAGCAAGAGCCGTGGGAGAGGAGGGGACAGAGAGAAATTAACCCCAGTTTATAGTTTTAATCAACCTAAATCTGAATATCAAAACACACATAGATACCCAATAAATAGTTCCTAGCAGACATTGTTGGGAGGATCCATTCCCAATCGTTCAGTTGATTAGGGAGCTGAGAAGAGCATCAGACCTCAAGGCCACAGATACAAACATCTCAGTTTAACTACGTGGAGTAGTCTTGGCCATTTGCGAGGGGTGGCAGGCACCTCAAGGACACTTTGGGGAAGCGCTAATTTGCACCAGCATAGTAGCGCGCACACGCTGAATGGCAAGGTTAACACTCACTGCACAGGGAGGTGGCCCAGATTCAATTAGGGGTGCCCCTGTCTCCTGATCCTTTTAACACTGGATTCCCAGCTCCCTCAGACACACACACAGAGGCAGATGCACACACACATACAGTGCCTTCAGAAATGATTCATACCCCTTGACTTATTCCACATTTTATTCTTACAACTTGATTTCAAAATGTATTAAATAGATATTTCTTCTCACCCATCTACACACAATACCCCAAAAGGAAAACATGTTTTTAGACATTTTAGCACATTTATTGAAAATGAAATGCAGAAATATCTAACTTACGTAAGTATTCACACCCCTGAGTCAATACATGTCAGAATCGCCTTTGGCATTGATTACAGCTGTGAGTCTATCTGGGTAAGTCTCTAAGACCACCTGGATTCTTCAAGCTCTGTCAAGTTGGTTATCAATAAGGGCTCCCGAGTGGCGCAGCAGTCTAAGGCACTGCCTTGCCGTGCTTGAGGTGTCACTACAGACCCGGTTCGATCCCAGGCTGTGTCACAGGTTAAGCAAGCAGTGTATCAAGAAGCAGTACAGCTTGGCACGGTCGTGTTTCGGAGGACGCATGACTCTCGACCTTCGCCTCTCCCGAGTCCGTAGGGGAGTTGCAGCGATGGGACAAGCCTGGAGCTATCAATGTAAGTTGGTTGTCGATCATTCCTTGACAGCCATTTTCAAGTCTTGCCATAGATTTTGAAGTAGATTTAACTCAAAAGTGTAGCTAGGCCTAGGAGTGTAGCTAGGCCTCAGGAACATTCAATGTCGTCTTGGTAAGCAACTCCAGTGTTTACTTGTGTTTTAGGTTATTGTCCTGCTGAAAGGTAATTTGTGTCCCAGTGTCTCTTGGAAAGCAGTCTGAAGGATTTTGCATGTGCTTAGCTTTATTTTGTTTATTTTTGTCCTAAAAAAAAATGCCTAGTCCTTGATGATGACAAGCATAGCCATCACCATGCTTAAAAATATGAAGAGTGGTACTCAGTGATGTGCTGTGTTGAATTTGCCTCAAACATAACGCTTTGAATTTGCCACATTTTTTGAAGTTTTACTTTAGTGCCTTATTGTAAACAGGATGCATGTTTTATTATGTACAGGCTTCCTTCTTTTCACTCTGTCATTTAGGTTAGTATTGTGGTGTAACTACAATGTTGTTGATCCATCCTTAGTTCTCCTATCACAGCCCTTAACCTCTGTAACTGTTTTAAAGTCACCATTGACTTTCCTCTCCGGCAACCGAGTTAGGAAGGAAGTCTCTTTGTAGTGACTGGGTGTATTGATACACCATCCGATGTGTAATTAATCACTTCACCATGCTCAAAGGGATATTCAATGTCTGCTTTTTTATTTTGACCCATCTACCAATAGGTGCCCTTCTTTTGCGAGCCATGGAAAACCTCCCTGGTCTCTGTGTTTGAAATTCTCTGCTCTACTGAGGGACCTTACAGATTATTGTATGTGTGGGGTACAGCGATGACGTAATCATGAAAAAAATCATGTTAACACTATTATTGCACAGTCCATGCAACGTATTATGTGCCTTGTTAAGCACGTTTTTACTCCTGAACTTATTTAGGCTGGCCATAACAAAAGGGTTCAATACTTATTGACTCAAGACATTTCAGCTTTTCATTTTTTATGAATTTATTAACATTATTCCACTTTGACATTATGGGGTACTGTGTGTAGGCCAGTGACACAAAATCTCCATTTATATTTTAAGTTCAGGCTGTGTAACACAGCAACATTTTGAAAAAGACAAGGGTTGTGAATACTTTCTGAAGACACTGTACACACACAGAATAATAGTAGAGAGTGATTTATTTCAGCTTTTATTTCTTTCATCACAATCCCAGTGGGTCAGAAGTTTACATACACTCAATTAGTATTTGGTAGCATTGCCTTTAAATTGTTTAACTTGGGACAAACGTTTCGGGTAGCCTTCCACAGGCTTCCCACAATAAGTTGGGTGAATTTTGGCCCATTCCTCCTGACAGAGCTGGTGTAACTGAGTCAGGTTTATAGGCTTCCTTGCTCGCACACGCCTTTTCAGTTCTGCCCACAAATTTTCTATAGGATTGAGGTCAGGGCTTTGTGATGGCCACTCCAATACCTTGACTTTGATGTCCTTAAGCCATTTTCCACAACTTTGGAAGTATGCTTGGGGTCATTGTCCATTTGGAAGACCCATTTGCGACCAAGCTTTAACTTCCTGACTGATGTCTTGAGAGATGTTGCTTCAATATAGCCACATAACTTTCCTGCCTCATGATGCCATCTATTTTGTGAAGTGCACCAGTCCCTCCTGCAGCAAAGCACCACCACAACATGATGCTGACACCCTTGTGCTTCACGGTTGGGATGGTGTTCTTCGGCTTGCAAGCCTCCCCCTTTATCCTCCAAACATAACGATGGTCATTATGGCCAAACAGTTCTATTTTTGTTTCATCAGACCAGAGGACATTTCTCCAAAAAGTTCGCTCTTTGTCCCCATGCGCTGTTGCAAAACGTAGTCGAGCTTTTTTATGGTGGTTTTGGAGCAGTGGCTTCTTCCTTGTTGAGCGGCCTTTCAGGTTATATCGATATAGGACTCGTTTTACTGTGGATATAGATACTTTTGTACCTGTTTCCTCCAGCATCTTCACAAGGTCCTTTGCTGTTGTTTTGGGATTGATTTGCACTTTTCTCACCAAAGTATGTTCATCTCTAGGAGACAACGCGTCTCCTTCCTGAGTTGTATGACGGCTGCGTGGTCCCATGGTGTTTTTACTTGCCTACTATTGTTTGTACAGATGAACGTGGTACCTTCAGGCGTTTGGAAATTTCTCCCAAGGATGAACCAGACTTGTGGAGGTCTACATTTTTTTGTCTGCGGTCTTGGCTGATTTCTTTTGATTTTCCCATGATGTCAAGTGAAGAGGCACTGAGTTTGAAGGTAGGCCTTGAAATACATCCACAGGTAGACCTCCAATTGACTCAAATTATGTCAATTAGCCTATCAGAAGTTTCTATAGCCATGACATCATTTTCTGGAATTTTCCAAGCTGTTTAAAGGCACAGTCAACATAGTGTATGTAAACATCTGACCCACTGGAATTGTGATACAGTGAATTATAAGTGAAATAATCTGTCTGTAAACAATTGTAGGATAAATTACTTGTGTCATGCACAAAGTAGATGTTCTAACCGACTTGCCAAAACTATAGTTTGTGAACAAGAAATTTGTGGAGTGGTTGAAAAAAGGAGTTTTAATGACTCCAACCTAAGTGTATGTAAACTTCCAACTTCAACTGTACACACTCACACAGTGGTGTAATGTACTTAAGTAAACATACTTTAAATTACTACTTTTACTTCACTACATTCCTAAATAAAATAATGTACTTTTTACTCCATACATTTTCCCTGATACCCAAAAGCACTCGTTACATTTTGAATGCTTAGCAGGACAGGAAAATAGTCCAATTCATGCACTTGTCAAGAGAACATCCCTGGTCACCCCTACTGCCTCTGATCTGTCGGACTCACTAAACACAACGGCTTCATTTGTAAGTGTTGGAGTGAGACCTTGGCTATCCGAAATAAAATAAAAAAACTAGAAAATGGTGCTGTCTAGTTTGCTTAATATAAGGAATTTGAAATAATTGATATTTGATACTTAAGTATTTTTTATCAGTTATATTTACTTTTGATACTTAAGTATATTGAAAACCAAATACTTTTAGACTTTTACTCAAGTAGTATTTTACTGGGTGACTTTCACTTTTACTTGAGTTATTTTCTATTAAGATATCTTTACTCAAGTATGACAATTGGGTACTTTTTCCACCACTGCGCACACACATACAAATACATACAATAATAAAAATAAAAACTGCTGTTTCTTTACAAGAAAATCATGCTCTCCGTAACATAGAAAGAGCAATGACAGTGCAGAGCTGCGCTCCTGTGTTGAACTCCAAACAGACGTGTACAGTAGATTGTCATTATCGGTTCAGCCCATCAGTGAGCTGTATGTGCCCTGTGATCTGCGTCGATGGAATACAGTACCATAAAGAAAACAGACAGTACCATAGAGGACCCAGTATCTTGCAGCAGGTCGTCAGAGACGGGATCAGCCCGTTCTCCTCTGTCTTTATGGGACTCTGATTAATGGCACCTGCTCATCATAATGCTATCTGCATATGAATGGCTGAGGGTTCAATCGATTCTCCCTTCACAAGTCCCACTGCAGGCCCTGGAGACACCCGAGCCTTTCTCCCCTCTCTCTCCCTTCTCCCCAGCGCCATTGTCATTATAAAAGTCAGCTGCAGCTGCATGCATTGATCATAAATCATAATTGCATGTCCATTTTTCCCACTTGTTTAATGTGCCTGTCAGGGACAGTTGAGGGAGAGAGGGGTGGGTGGGAGATGGAGAGTGGAAGGGTGGGGTTAGAGTGAGATTTAGCTGCAATAGAGAATGGTGTTAAAGGATAAAAATCCCACAATGGCTTTCAGCACACCTACCATATGCCGTTGCCGGATTGCTGTGATATGAAAACAAGAAAGCTTTTAGTGGCTGGCCATGGAGAGAACAAGCCCTGCCTGCTGCCTCATATGCTGCAGCAGGTTCTACAGATGGCAGTGGATTTGAGAAGGATTTTTCTCTACAGAATCTGTGTCTGGCTCATGTAGACACAAACCTACTTTGCTGTGATGGACTGGAAAGACCTGGTTCTGTAACCCTTTCAACCCCTATTCGTGTCTCTCTCTCATTTTCTCCATGTTTCTTATCTCTATTTCCATGTTTCTCTCCGTTTTATCGTCTCTTTCAGGGTCTTCACGTCTATCTGTCTTATTTCTCTCTCTGTTTGTCTGCGGACTCTTTCCCCCCCATGCTACTGGAAAGGGAAATTCCAGCACTCCCCTCCAAGGGTAATCTGATTGGAGCATCCTCCAAGTTTTGGCTGCTACAAACAAATAGATAAACAGAGATAGACATATTGATACACTGTCACGAGCACACACACACACACACACACACACATACACTAAAAATGCAGCCAGACAATAAGATGTAGACTGTAGTTGTTTGATTCACTTGTGCAGACGTATTCCAATAATGTTGCATTCCTCTCTCAATCTCGAAAAGGAATGATAGATTTGTGTAAGCAAAAGGTAATACTGCCATCACACAAATAGACCAATCAATTTTTATGGTGAACCTCCCCAAACCTCCCCTTGTGATATGTATTATATTACCCCCCTGCTTCTATCTGTTGTATGGACCCTGCTTTATTGAGCTGTATGCTGACATTCATCTAGGTATTTTTTGGTGACATTTAAAAAGATATATATAATAAGCTCTGATGTGCTTCTTTAATGGGATGGAAGGCTACATGGGAAACGGCTACCTCCAACTAGGAAGTCTCCTCCTTCTTCCCAAAGCAAGACAATTCAATTTCCCCTGATTACCATCAAGCCCCTCTTGGAGCATTAGTAAACGGTGAGAGGAGAGGAGGATGGGCCAGTGACCCCCCTCTAGTACCAGCTCCCAGACACACAGGTCCAGCCAGCCTCCACACTGCAGCCCATTAAAGAGCCCAGTAAAGACCCGAGCCCCCACCTGCCCTAACATACATTTATTCAGCCACAGTGCACCAACCTGCAGCAAAGTGTTCTACCTCTGGATACCGCTGCCACATACTATGGGGCCTAGGCTACATACAGTATTTGCCTTAAAAGGTAACCTGGTGCTTTTGGTTTCATAATTTGACTGAAATGTAGAGGCATGTTTTTAGTCTAAGTTAATATAATTTTTATACAAACTTAGTTTTGCAGTGGTTACTTCTTTATGTTGTATACTTGTATACGCTGTTAATCTTAGTTTTTTATATGCTATTATTCTGTATTATTTTATACGCTGTTCATCTGTGTTAATTGTGGTGTATGTGTTGTGCATGAGCCAACTCGTGTGTGTGTTCCTGTCATACCCTGGGAGTGTCCCTGCACACACCGTGCTGTCCCAGCCCATCCGGGACTAACACCAGATTAGTGGGAGCAGATTAAGACCTAAACCCCTTACAGTTTAATTACTCCTGTATGTATTTGTGTGCGTCAAGGTCCCACTCACTGCCTCTACACTAAACATCTGCCACTCCTCTATTGTATAGGGCAATAGACCAACCATAGTGCGTGAGTGTGTGTGAGAGCGTCTGCGCACTGACATGCATTTATTGTCCGCATATGCATCTGTCTGTTCAGCCAATTAGTTGTAAAGGCATTTGTACTTATTATGTGAATTTGATATTAATACTCACTTTGCACATCAAGTGGGATTAATACCCATTCATGATTTATTTCAGCTTTAGCTGAATAAACCTAACACTCACATTGTACTGAATACTCAACGTTGTCATAGGGACAGACCATAAGAAAATACTGTATCCCTCTCGACCATTTATGGTTGAGGGCATTTGCATCAGTATTCTATCCATCTTGGGGGAATTGAACTCTCTAATGGAATCAGCAGGCCCCTGAAGTGGTGCTGCTCAGGGCAAACAATAGGATCCCTGGGCTCGTTAGAGAGAGCCTTTACCAGGCAGTGTAGGAGATCTCCCCTCATGCTCTGGGATGGTTTAACAGTCTCTGTCTGACACTGGGTTGGTTCTACTAATAGTTGTGCTCAGTGGTTAATGGCTAGGGCCAAAGTCTAAGAAATAGAGGATTTACTGATATTGAAAGTGGAACACTTTGTTTGTTGCTTTTCAAGTAAGGATCAATTTTGAATGAACTGATTTAAATGTTGGACGCAATTGAACCTGTACTTAAACCCATACATTTGTAGTCATATAGTCAGGTCCAGAATTATTGGCACCCTTGATAAAGATGAGAAAAAAATACTGTATAAAATAAATTATACAAATACTGAGCAACAGTATATTGTATGCAACAACAAAAAAATCGGAAAGTAATAAAACAAAATCTCAAAGATTGGGGTCAACATTATTGGCAGCCCTGTTTTCAATACTCGAGCAATACTTTATTCCTAAAATGTTTTATGAGATTGGAGAACACACAAATCAAAGTTTATTGGCTGCATACACAGTTTAGCAGATGTTATAGTGGGTGCAGCGAAATGCTTACAGTATGTTACAGCTCCTAACAATGCAGTAATGTAAACAAGTACACAAATAATCAGAGCATTAAATAAAATAAAAAATATCTTGAAATGTCGGAACAAATCCAATTGATAACCCAAATAGCACTGTAACAGTAATCTGTAAAAATCGTCTGTCCTCGGTTGCAACACTCACTACCGAGTTCCATACTGCCTCTGGAAGCAACGTCAGCACAAGAACTGTTCGTCGGGAGCTTCATTAAATGGGTTTCCATGGCCGTGCAGCCGCACACAAGCCTAAGATCACCATGCGCAATCCCAAGCGTCGGCTGAAGTAGTGTAAAGCTCGCTGCCTTTGGACTCTGGAGCAGTAGAAACGCGTTCTCTGGAATGATGAATCACGCTTTCCCATCTGGCAGTCCGACGGACGAATCTGGGTTTGGTGGATGCCAGGAGAACGCTACCTGCCCATATGCATAGTGTCAACTGTAAAGTTTGGTGCCAAGAATGTGCAAAACTGTCATCAAGGCACAGGGTGGCGACTTTGACAAATCTCAAATATAAAATATATTTTGATTTGTTTAACAACTTTTCGGTTACTACATGATTCCTTATGTGTTATGCCATAGTTTTGATGTCTTCACTATTATTATACAATGTAGAAAGTAGTAAAAATAAAGAAAAACCCTTGAATGAGTACAGTATATATATATTTTTTAAATATATTTTCCTTTATTATTTTCCCCGAAACCAGCCATGTCACGGACACCGACGTCTTGCTTCCAGACAAACTAAACACCTTCTTTGCCCGCTTTGAGGATAATACAGTGCCACCGATGCGGCCCACTACCAAGTACTGTGGGTTCTCCTTGTCCGTGGCCAACGTGAGTAAGACATTTAAATGTGTTAACATGCACACTGCCCTATCCCACCTGGACAAGAGGAATACCTATGTAAGAATGCTGTTCATTGACGACAGCTCAGCATTCAACACCATAGTACCCTCCAAGCTCATCATTAAGCTTGAGGCCCTGGATCTGAACCCCGCCCTGTGCAATTGGGTCCTGGACTTCCTGATGGGCCGCCCCCAGGTGGTGAAGGTAAGAAACAACATCTCCACTTCGCTGATCCTCAACTTTAGGGCCCCACAAGGGTGCGTGCTCAGCCCTCTCCTGTACTCCCTGTTCATCCATGACTGCGTGGCCATGCAAGCCTCCAACTCAATCATCAAGTTTGCAGACGACACAACAGTAGTAGGCTTGATTTCTAACAACGAGGAGACAGCCTATAGGGAGGAGGTGAGGGCACTCGGAGTGTGGTGTCAGGAAAACAAACTCTCACTCAACGTCAACAAAACAAAGGAGATGATCGTGGACTTCAGGAAACAGCAGAGAGGGAGCACCCCCCTATCCACATCGACGGGACAGCAGTGGAGAAGGTGGAAAGTTTTAAGATCCTCGGTGTACAAATCACGGACAAACTGAAATGGTCCACCCACACAGACAATGTGGGGAAGAAGGCGCAACAGTGCCTTTTCAACCTCAGGTGGCTGAAGAAATTTGTCTTGTCACCTAAAACCCTCAAACTTTTACAGATGTACAATTGAGAGCATCCTGTCGGGGTGTATCTCCGCCTGGTACGGCAACTGTACCGCCCACAACCGCAGGGTTTTCCAGAGGGTGGTGCGGTCTGCACAACGCATCACCGGGGGCAAACTACCTGATCTCCAGGACACCTATAGCACCCGATGTCACAGGAAGGCCATAAAAATCATCAAGGACAACAACCACCCAAGCCATTGCCTGGTCACCCCGCAACCATCCAGAAGGCAAGGTCAGTACAGGTGCATCAAAGCTGGGACCAAGAGACCTGAAAAATAGCTTCTATCTCAAGGCCATCAGACTGTTAAATAGCCATAACTAACACAGAGACTACTGCCTACGTACAGACTTGAAATCATTGCCACTTTAATAAATGGATCACTAGTCACTTTAATAATGCCACTTTAATAATGTTTACATATCTTGCATTACTCATCTCATATGTATATACTGTGTTTTAAACCATCTATTGCATCTTGCCAATGTTGCTCAGTCATTGCTCATCCATATATTTATATATTCTTATTCCATTCCTTTACTTAGATTTGTGTGTATTAGGTAGTTGTTGTGGAATTGTTAGATTACTTGTTAGATATTGCTGCACTGTCGGAACTAGAAGCGCAAGCATTTCGCTACACTCGCAATAACATCTGCTAACCATGTGTATGTGACCAATAAAATGTGATTTGATTCCTACCACCCCTCCCCTAATTGGAGTAAACTAATGGACAACAACACTTAGGTTTTACTTCCAGCTTATACATATATTTTACAATAGTTATCTTTTGTTTGTTTTTAGTCCCATCCTTCAGCTACCCTCAACCCCTCACATCTATCTCTGAAAACCATTTAGTTTTGATTTCTATTTGCCATATATTTTTTGACTGTGCTGTGATGTTTCACAAAATACAATACTTAAATACACAGTACAAAACCCCATGGCTGAATGGATAGAAGGAATATAAATAAATGTACAGTACCAGTCAAAAGGTTGGACACACCTACTCATTCCAGGGTTTTTCTTTATTTTTACTATTTTCTACATTGTAGAATAATAGTGAATACATCAAAACTTTGAAATGACACATGGAATCATGTAGCAACCAAAAAAGTGTTAAACATATCAGAATATGTTATATTTGAGATTCTTCAAAGTAGCGACCCTTTAGGACCGCCATAGGAAAGGAAGACCCAAAGTTACCTCTGCTGCAGAGGATAAGTTCATTAGAGTTACCAGCCTCAGAAATTGCAGCCCAAATAAATGCTTCAAGTAACAGACACATCTCAACATCAACTGTTCAGAGGAGACTGCGTGAATCAGGCCTTCGTGGTCGAATTGCTGCAAAGAAACAACTACTAAAGGACACCAATAAGAAGAAGAGACTTGATAGGGTCAAGAAACACGAGCAATGGATATTAGACCGGTTGAAATTAGTCAAAATTTGAGAATTTTGGTTCCAACCGCTATGTCTTTGTGAGACGCCGAGTAGGTGAATAGATGATCTCTGCATGTGTGGTTCCCACCGTGAAGAATGGAGGAGGAGGTGTGATGGTGTGGGGGTGCTTTGCTGGTGACACTGTCTGTGATTTATTTAGAATTCAAGGCACACTTAACCAGCATGGCTACCACAGCATTCTGCAGCGATACGCTATCCCATCTGGTTTGGGCTTAGTGGGACTATCATTTGTTTTAAAACAGGACAATGACCCAACACACCTCCAGGCTGTGTAATGGCTATTTGACCAAGAATGAGAGTGATGGAGTGCTGCATCAGATGACCTGGCCTCCAAAATCACCCGACCTCAACCCAATTGAGATGATTTGGGATGAGTTTGACCGCAGAGTGAAGTAAAAGCAGCTAATAAGTGCTCAACATATGTGAGAACTCCTTCAAGATTGTTGGAAAAGCATGCCCAGGTGAAGCTCGTTGAGAGAATGCCAGGAGTGTGCAAAGTTGACATCAAGGCAAAGGGTGGCTATTTGAAGAATCTAAAATCTAAAATATATCAAGATTTGTTTAACACTTTTTTGGTTACATGATTCCTTATGTGTTATTTTATAGTTTTGATGTCTTCACTATTATTATTCTACAATGTAAAAAATTGTTACAATAATGAAAAATCCTTGAATAAGTAGGTGTGTCCAAACGTTTGACTGGCATTGTATGTTAATGGTGTATATTGACAGTATAGACAATATGTGAATAGAAAAGGTGTATACACCAGTAGCAGGGTTGGATAGGTTATTTTCTAAATGTAGTCCGTTGCAGTTACTAGTTACCTGTCCAAAATTGTAATCGGTCACGTAACTTTTGGCTTACCCAAACTCAGTAACGCAATCTGATTACATTAAGTTACTTTTAGATTACTTTCCCCTTAAGAGGCATTAGAAGAAGACAACAATGTATGTTACCAATTGAACGATATCTATTGCAGGATAAATCAATGTTAAAGTTTACATAGCTGGCCATATATGGACGTTACATTTTACTTTATGGGTTGGTTATGTAAATTATATCTTTACATTAAAAACAGAATTCTTGATCTTCAAGAATAGGACTTGGAAATATGGAAGTATAGATTAGCCAAATTGTTTTACCTGAGCATAACCCCAAAACTAAGGATTTATTAGCCAGCCTTACTCTGTTGTTTATGATTTTGTTGTCATGGAGGACTGATTGAGCTCATTGAGAGATATAAACTCTGTAAAAAAAGAAACGTCCTCTCACTGTCAACATTGTTTATTTTCAGCAAACTTAACATGTGTAAATATTTGTATGAACATAAGATTCAACAACTGAGACATAAACTGAACATGTTCCACAGACATGTTACGATCAGAAATGGAATAATGTGTTCCTGAACAAAGGGGGGGTCAAAATCAAAACTAAGAGTCAGTATCTGGTGTGGCCACCAGCTGCATTAAGTACTGCAGTGCATCTCCTCCTCATAGACTGCACCAGATTTGCCAGTTCTTGCTGTGAGATGTTACCCCGCTCTTCCACCAAGGCACCAGCAAGTTCCCGGACATTTCTGGGGGGGAATGGCCCTAGCCCTAGCCCTCACCCTCCGATCCAACAGGTCCCAGACGTGCTCAATGGGATTGAGATCCAGGCTCTTAGCTGGCCATGGCAGAACACTGACATTCCTGTCTTGCAGGAAATCACGCACAGAACGAGCAGTATGGCAGGTGGCATTGTCATTATGGGGGGTCATGTCAGGATGAGCCTGCAGGAAGGGTACCACATGAGGGAGGAGGATGTCTTCCCTGTAACACACAGCGTTGAGATTGCCTGCAATGACAACAAGCTCAGTCCGATGATGCTATGACACACCGCCCCAGACCATGACGGACCCTCCACCTCCAAATTGATCCCGCTTCAGAGTACAGGCCTCGGTGTAATGCTCATTCCTTCGATGATAAACGCGAATCCGAGTATCACCCCTGGTGAGACAAAACTGCGACTCGTCAGTGAAGAGCACTTTTTGCCAGTCCTGTCTGGTCCAGCGATGATGGGTTTGTGCCCATAGGTGACGTTGCTGCCGGTGATGTCTGGTGAGGACTTGCCTTACAACAGGCCTACAAGCCCTCAGTCCAGCCTCTCTCAGCCTATTGCGGACAGTCTGAGCACTGATGGAGGGATTATGCGTTCCTGGTGTAACTCGGGCAGTTGTTGCCATCCTGTACCTGTCCCGCAGGTGTGATGTTCGGATGTATCGATCCTGTGCAGGTGTTGTTACACGTGGTCTGCCACTGCGAGGACGATCAGCTGTCCGTCCTGTCTTCCTGTAGCGCTGTCTTAGGCATTTCACAGTACGGACATTGCAATTTATTGCCCTGGCCACATCTGCAGTACTCATGCCTCCTTGCAGTGTGCCTAAGGCACGTTCACGCAGATGAGCAGGGTCCCTGGGCATCTTTCTTTTGGTGTTTTTCAGAGTCAGTAGAAAGGCCTCTTTAGTGTCCTAAGTTTTTCGTAACTGTGACCTTAATTGCCTACCATCTTTAAACTGTTAGTGTCTTAATGACCATTCCACAGGTGCATGTTCATTAGTTGTTTATGGTTCATTGAACAAGCATGGGAAACAGTGTTTAAACCCTTTACAATAAAGATCTGTGAAGTTATTTGGATTTTTACGAATTATCTTTGAAAGACAGGGTCCTGAAAAAGGGCCGTTACTTTTTTTGCTGAGTTTATATGCTGATAAAAAAATCCATAGGTCTAATGGACGGACACATGCACATCCAAAAATGGATGTAGCAAATACAGATTGCCCCTTTTAATTCTATCAAAAGTGTGTGAGTTTGAGCATATGTCCATTCGGCCTATGGATTTTTTTTTTATCAACGTGAATTAGATTGAGCAATAAAAGCCTAACTTTTATTCCATAGGCTGTGTGATCCTCACTGTGCAGCTGTTGCTAGAGCGCATTTTTCACTGGCTGTCCACTGGTTTCAAAAACAATGATTGATATGCTGCTTAAACTTCTTGAATTCAACCATTATGGGGTTCAAATACACATTTATATTTGAACAGCCATCCAGAACAACCACAATCCTTAGGCGCAAATAGCTAAATGAGATAGCGCATTGATGTGAATCACACCGCTGCTATGTAGATATCAATAATAAGTGATATTCGTATCGCCGTAGACTACACCACTGCTGTCATCCTTACCTCCAAGCGTTTATTCAAGTTGGATAACCTTTGGATGCCGACAGCGGTCACACCATTGGAAGACATAGCTTGGACTGTAGCCTACAAAAGCTTATTCCTGCTCTTTTCCCGCAATCCATCAAGCACATTTGGTGTGTCATCATAGTGGTCTCTGAATTATAGTCTGACTCGCTCACATTGAACAAATTTAAATTTGCGCCTTTTTTTCAATTCTGGTTTGAATGTCGTTGAGAAAACTGAAGTGTCAAAGATTTTTTTTGCAAACATATTTTCTGAATTTAAAAGTAATCCTCGAAGTAATCATCTAGTTTTTCAAAAGTATCTGTAATCTGATTACAATATTTTTGCTGGTAACGTAACGGATTACAGTTAGTTTTTTTGTAATCCATTACATATAATCCATTACGCCACAACCCTGACCAGTAGTTATATAGGATGAGCCTTTACTAGAGTACAGTATATTGTAAAGTGGGTAATAACAGTATGTAAACATTATTGGGAGTAGACCAGATCAATCTTTCCAAGTCATTGATATCCTTCATCTGCTATTCTGAACTCCAGGCGGTGCTATTCAGATGACATGGAAGCTCTTTGGCCAATATTTGTTTGAAAAACAGGTTTTAAGTGCTATTTTCGAGTAACTTTTGAGAGCTATACAGACACAAATTTACAAGGAGGCCTTGCAGAGGGGCTGTGCCCTGAACACCATATGTGAATTGATTGCCCCCCCATCTATCTTCAGAATTCGTTCTGTTAGGTGCCCTAAACTGGGATATGCTTAACACCCCGGCCGTCCTACAATCTAAGCTAGATGGCCTCAATCTCACACAAATTATCAAGGAACCCACCAGGTACAACCCTAAATCTGTAAACATGGGCATCCTCATAGATATTATCCTGACCAACTTGCCCTCCAAATACACCTGTGCTGTTTTCCATCAGGATCTCAGCGATCACTGCCTCATTGCCTGCATCCGTTATGGGCCCGCGGTCAAACGACCTCCCCTCATCACCTGCAAGCGCTCCCTAAAACACTTCTGCGAGCAGGCCTTTCTAATCGACCTGGCCCGGGTATCCTGGAAGGATATTGACCTCATCCCGTCAGTAGAGGATGCCTGGTTGTTCTTTAAAAGTAATTTTCTCACCCTCTTAAATAAGCATGCCCCTTTCAAAGAATGTCGAACTAAGAACAGATATAGCCCTTGGTTCACTTCAGACCTGACTGCCCTCAACCAGCACAAAAACATCCTGTGGCATACTGCACTAGCATCGAATAGTCCCTACGATATGCAACTTTTCAGGGAAGTCAGGAACCAATACACTCAGTCAGATAGGAAAGTAAAGGATAGCTTTTTCAAACAGAAATTTGCATCCTGTAGCTCTAACTCCAAAAAGTTTTGGGACACTGTAAAGTCCATGGAGAATAAGAGCACTTCCTCCCAGCTGCCCACTGCAGAGGCTAGGAAACACTGTCACCACCGATAAATCTATGATAATCGAGAATTTCAATAAGCATTTTTCTACGGCTTTCCTCCTGGCTACCCCAACCCCGGCCAACAGCTTCGCACCCCCCGCAGCTACTTGCCCAAGCCTTCCCAGCTTCTCCTTCACCCAAATCCAGATAGCTGATGTTCTGAAAGATCTGCTAAATCTGGACCCGTACAAATCAGCTAGGCTAGACAATCTGGACCCTCTCTTTATAAAATTATCCGCCACCATTGTTGCAACCCCTTTTACTAATCTGTTCAACCTCTCTTTCGTATTGTCCGAGATTCCTAAAGATTGGAAAGCTGCCGCAGTCATCCCCCTCTTCAAAGGGGGTGACACTCTAGACCCAGACTGTTACAGACCTACATCCATCCTGCCCTGCCTTTCTAAAGTCTTCGAAAGCCAAGTTAACAAACAGATCACTAACCATTTTGAATCCCACCGTACCTTCTCCGATGTGCAATCCGGTTTCCGAGCTGGTCACGGGTGCACCTCAGCCACGCTCAAGGTACTAAACGATATCATAACCGTCATCGATAAAAGACCGTCTTCATCGACCTGGCCAAGGCTTTCGACTGTCAATCACTTGTTGTCGGCAGACTCAACAGCCTTGGTTTCTCAAATGACTGCCTCGCCTGGTTCACCAACTACTTCTCAGACAGAGTTCAGTATGTCAAATCGTAGGGGCTGTTGTCCGGACCTCTGGCAGTCTCTATGGGGGTACCACAGGGTTCAATTCTCGGGCCGAATATTTTCTCTGTATATGTCAACGATGTCGCTCTTGCGATGACTGACTATCCTACCGATCCTCGACTTCGGCGATGTAATTTACAAAATAGCCTCCAACACTCTACTCAACTGGATGCAGTCTATCACAGTGCCATCCGTTTTGTCAACAAAGCCCCATATACCACCCACCACTGTGACCTGTATGCTCTTGCCGGCTGGCCCTCGCTACATGTTCGTCGCAAAACACACTGGCTCCAGGTCATCTATAAGTCTTTGCTAGGTAAAGCTCCGCCTTATCTCAGCTCACTGGTCACAATAGCAACACCCACCCGTAGCACACGCTCCAGCAGGTATATCTCACTGGTCATCCCCAAAGCCAACACCTGCTTTGGCCACCTTTCCTTCCAGTTCTCTGCTGCCAATGTCTTGAACAAATTGCAGAAATTGCTGAAATTGGAGACTTATGTCTTCCTCACTAACTTTAAGCCCATCTGTAAATAGCCCATCCAACTACCTACCTCTTCCCCATATTGTTTTTATTTACTTTTTTTGCTCTTTTGTACACCAGTATTTTTACTTGGACATCATCATCTGCACATCTATCACTTGTGTTAATTTGCTAAATTGTAATTACTTCGCTACTGTGGCCTATTTATTGCCTTACCTCCTTACTCCATTTTGTGATGGCCCTGAATTGGTCTGAAGCATCTCAGTGCTTCTCCTTCCAATAGGGCACTTCCCCTTTGTTTCCCAATTAAATAGCCAGCATGAGCTGTGCAAAAGTGGGGTTGTGATGGAGACGCGAATGAGGATGTGTTCAACCCTCAGTTCCGGAGCTTCTCTATTCCGTTTGTTTTGTTGTATTTAAAGGTGTGCTTTGTAGCCTAGTAGCAAGTTTATCCAGGATCTGATCCACTCTTTGCTTCCGTTGGACTACACATCTCCATTGTTCTTCGTGGCCTTTCTCCGCTGGAGATCTGTTGGGGGATTGGATTATCTGACTGACCGACTGTCTACAACCTTTTTGTATACGGCATTTCATTTGTTTTGGTGTGATGTATACCGTGATGATTTATGTGGTCAGTTGTAGTTGAAGACTTATTGAGATTTGTTTCTCTTTATGGTTGTGTGGTAAAATAGTTGATATTTTGATTGTATGAAAAGAGACTGGGTTTACGCTACACTTGTATGAATGGACAAACATTGCGTGACTAAGGTCACTTGAGTTCCCTGAACTCCTTTACCGGGCTGGACTCTTTTAGGCCCGAGGTACAGGACTTTTCTGGAGGAACCAGAGCTCATTATTTGTTATATTATTATGTGTGTGTGATCATTTATGTTGGTAATACCACCCACGCAAAATAATACAGTTGATTTGAAGTTATTTCCAATGTTTTAAGGGTTTATGAAAAGTGTATGTCCATCCTGACTTTTACATGAGTCCTTTGTATTGGTGTAGACTTGACGGACCAGACGGGACTCATTCCCTCCCAAACCAAAAGGAGAAATCAATATTTTCTCTGGTAGGCACCACCTACTGGCACCCCTACAAACAATAACCTCAAGTTAAAACCGTTACATAAAAAATGGCACCCCAGATGGGACCTCAACATTGAGAAATAAACAAAGCAAATCTTTTGTGTGGAATTAAAACAATGGATTCACCTCAAGAAAATGTGCTCATCCATATCATACCTGTCAATGGGAATACACAAGGTCATTCTGACCATCCAGCTGACAATACAAATCATAATGTGAATGGAGATAATGGAGTTGATTTGGGCCAGAGCCCTGGGAATCTGAATGCTCGGTCTGGACCACAGGCCACAGGTCTAACTAGTAACTCACTTATTGACATGGATCTTTGTGGAAGTACTGAGCTAGCCCACCCTCTGACACCCAACCTTCCTCCATTGTCTGGTTTATCTCCAGAGGTTGTAGTCTTACAACTTCAAGGTGACATCCTTGATATTCGTCGGACTCAACAACATCTTCAAACTCTAATCCACCATAAATTCAAATGTCTGAGTGAAGAGCAACAACAGAGTGCCATGGAATTCAGAAACTCACTTAGCACTCTAACCCACACGCTGACAGAGCTCAGTGAGAGTGGAAGATGGGATATTACTGGTGCCATGGACAGGCAGTTTGACTACCAACGAAACCAACTCACTGCTACTCTCCAGTGGCGCCTGCAACGTCATCACACTGAGGTCCTCAAGGACGTTAATTCTGTTTTTTTTTCTCCTCTGGTTAACACTGTAGACCACTTGCAGACAGAGCTCTCTAAATGTGTTAAAATGTTGGATGACGTGTCTGTTGACATGGCCTCCATTAGGCACAACTCCTTGCACAGAGCTTCTCTGGTGTCCACTTCTGTTCAGACCACTGAGGGCCAAGCTGGAACCTCAGAACAGCCAAGACAAGGCCATGCTGCAGCCACCCCTTACAGGATGCAATCCACCATGCATCCTGGTGTTCATTTTCATGGTCTGATAACTCCCTCACCCTCTACTTCCTCAATCCCTCCTAGCTCTTTTGTTCATGGTGATTTGAGTAGACGTCATGTGGGGGCGATGCCCATTAAATTGCAATTTCCCACCTTTGGGAAAAGGGATGACAGTCCTGATCCGCTAATATATCTGGAAAGTGTTGTGATTTTCTTGCCCTCAATCCCCTGGCTGACGAAGAACCACTTGCCACATTGAGGAATGTGTTGCATGGGACAGCTCGAGACTGGTGGGATGTGGCACATCTCACCACTACCTCCTGGGCTGACTTTGAGGCCAAGTTTTCCTCTGCATTTCTGTCTGAGGACTACACCGATGAGCTGGCAGACAGAGTCAGGAATTGAGTGCAAAGAGAGAAAGAGAGTATCCGTGACTTTGCATACGGTTACCACTCCCTGTGCAGAAGGTGGAAACCTGGCATTGAGGAGGAAGAGGTCATTAAGTTGATCTTGAAGAACATCAACCCACTACTAGCCAGTCAACTCCGAGAAAGAGTCACCACTGCCGATGGGCTGGTTCGACTGGGACAGCAGTTCGAGAAGGACAGGCTTTGTACCAGACTATCCTGGAAGATGGAGAAAAGATGGTCAATCCTACCACCAAGCCAACCAACAGCAATATGAACAGAGAAAGAAACAGACACCCAAACAGTTACCCAAGCCAGACCATCAACAACAGCCAGAGTCTCCAGCCAAGACCCCTCCCATGTTCTGTTGGAGATGTAGCCAAAAGGGACATTCTTCAGCCACATGTCCAAGTCAGTATCAAGTAAACCCTTCCAGAAACCACAAATCACAACAGGCCAACACACCTAACTCCCTTCGCAGGATCGACCATCCTACTCTGGGTGCTTTGGTCAGAGCTGAAACCCCAAGAGTCACTGCCTACGCCCCCCGTCGACATCCCCTTCCTTTCAGTTAATACCGCACCAAGTGGTGTTACCCCTGTCCATAGGCCCGTGGACAGGAAGAGCCATCCTGGACACCGGGTCATCCTACACACTGTTCAATGAGAAACTGTGGAAGGAGGTTAAAGGTCCACAATACAACTTGAAGCCGTGGACAGAAGGTCCACTCTATCTGGCTGATGGTGAGGCTAAACGACCACTTGGATGGAGTGAGGTGGAGTTCCGCCTGTGTAACTGCTCCTATATGATTCCTTCAGTTATTCTACATAACAAGAACCTTGCTTTTCCTGTCGTGTTGGGAATTGATTTAATGTAGTTCAGTGGTGTCCAGATTAATATCGCACACAATTGCTACTGGTTTCCATACAATCCGAGCGAGAAGCATTTCTTACAATCAGAAGCTACAAAGTTGTATGATTGGGGTTCAAATGTGGCAGTCTTCTCTGTCATGGCTCCGGTACCACTAACCCTTGATAATCCTTCTGATGATTTCCTTTTACAGGCTGTGAGAAGAGCTCAGCTGGAACAGCCAGAGGAGTTAAGGCTGTTGGAACAGCTGCATAATAACTCTGATGTATATACTTCAAAGCTGGGACGCACCGGGCTCCTGAAGCACAAAATATTCCTTACACAGGAAATGCCGATCAAGCAGAAGCCATATCGTTTGCCCCCAGCGAAGCTAATAACCCAAAAGGGACTCATTAATGATATGTTGACACAAGATCTAATTGAACGTTCCTCCTCTCCCTGAGCTGCTCCTGTTGTCCTCATCCCAAAAAAGACTGGGGGTCTTAGATTTTGTGTGGACTGTGGGAAGACCAACAATGTTTCCCAGACTGATGCCTTATCTCTTCCCACCATCCAAGAGATCCTGGAGTCATTGTCTGGCGCTGTTGTGTTCACTACCCTTGACCTCAATAGTGGCTATTGGCAGGTTGAGATGGACCAGGAAAGCAAGGACAAGACTGCTTTTGTCTGTGCTGAGGGCTTGTTTTCCTTTAAGGTGATGCCTTTTAGATTAAAGAATGCACCTGCCACATTCCGAAGACTCATGGAGATTGCGTTAGGTGAGCTCAAAGGGAAGATCTGTTTCGTCTACCTGGATGATATAATTATCTACTCCCAGACCAGAGAACAACACTTTCAAGATATTCAAGCAGTGTTGGACAAGCTAAGAGAAGCTGGTCTGACATTGAACATGAAGAAGAGCAACTTCTGCCAAACCTCCCTGGAGTTTCTTGGCCATATTGTGTCTTTTGACGGCATTCGTGTGGATCCTGAAAAGACCAAGGCTGTACAAGACTTCCCTGTCCCAACCACACTCAAGTTCCTTCAACGGTTCCTTGGGATGACTGGATGGTACCATCGGTTTGTGTCGAACTTCTCCCAGGTGGCACAACCACTCAACGAATTGAATCGAAAAGGAGCGAAATTCCGATGGACGGCAGGAAACCCTGAAATGACACCACGTCACACCTCACATTTTGGGTCATCCCAACTTTGACTGCCCTTTTGTTGTTTACACTGATGCAAGTGATGTTGGACTTGGTGCTGTCCTAGTCCAACAAACTGGACTTGGCAGTGAAGTAGTGCTAGCGTTCACCAGTTGGACATTGAATGGAGCAGAACAGAACTACTCCACAACCGAGCAAGAGTGCCTTGCAGTTGTCTGGGCTTTGGAAATGGGAAGGTACTACCTGGAGGGAAGACACTTCACTGTGGTCACTGACCATTCCTCCCTTGTGTGGGTGTTCAAGACCAACAAACCAAGTACCAGACTCATCAGATGGGCTCTACGGTTGCAAGAGTTCACCTTTGCAGTAGAATACAGGAAAGGAAAATACAACACTGTTCCAAAATGCCTTATCCAGAGCTCCTGCTGGTGGTAATGGTGGCACTCATCTTACATGTGCTACTGTCCTGTCTAGCAGTCGAGACTCACCCAAAACGGACTTTCCCATCTCTGATGAGGCCATATGGAAAGCCCAACAGGATGATCCAGAAGTACAGGCTTTGTACCAGACTATCCTGGAAGATGGAGAAAAGATGGTCAATCCTACCACCAAGCCGACCATCATTGAAGACAAAGTCTACCGAGTTGTACAACTACCTCACAGAACACTCTACCAAATGTACATACCTGAACCTCTACGCCTTCAACTACTGCAACATTTCCATGAAGACCCGTTAGCTGGTCATCTGGGCAGGTTCAAAACCTACAAGCGGTTGCAAGCATTACTGTACTAGCCACATCTGAGCATGGATGTGAAGTCACACATCCGAAACTGTCAGGTTTGTCAAATGTACAAACCAGAAGGTAGAAAGCCTGCTGGCAAGTTGCAGCAAATGGTGGTTACCCGACCTTGGGAAATGTTATGAGTGGATTTGATGGGTCCATTTCCTAGAAGCTCCAATCAGAATGTGTACATGCTTGTTTTTGTTGATTACTATTCCAAGTGGGTGGAGCTCTTTGCCCTGCGTCAGGCCACAGCAAGGACCGTCTCTAACATCCTCACGAAAGAGATCCTGACTCGTGGGGAGTGCCTGATTACATCCTGTCTGATCGAGGTTCCCAATTCGTCTCTGATCTCGTTTGAGGAGACCTGCCAAAGATGGAACCTGAGACAGAAGTTGACCACGGCCTATCACCCACAGACCAACCTCACTGAGAGAGTTAATCGAACTTTGAAGACAATGGTTGCTTCCTATGTAGGGACCCAGCACAAACACTTGGACAAGCACCTTCACGAGTTTCGATTTGCCCTGAATTCTGCTGTGCAGGAGTCCACTGGAGTCACCCCTGCAGAGCTGAACCTGAGTCGTCCCCTCCGAGGACGCTTGGATATGGTGCTACAGCCCCAGCAGGTTACTCCAGACGCTGCTTGCTATGACCAGGTAGTCCATCTCCATGACTTGAGAGCTCTTGTCTCAAAGAACATGATCCAGGCTCAACTCAAGCAGAAGAGAAATTATGATAAGAAGAGACGAGACATGCAGTTCCAGGTTAGTGATCGGGTGTGGCTTCGCTCTCATCCTTACTCAAAAGCTGAGCAATTCTTCTCGTCCAAGCTCACTCCTAAATGGCAAGGACCATATTGTGAACTGCCGAGTGGTGAAAGAGGACACAGGTGAAGATATGCGCGTTGTCCATGTCTCACGCCTTAAGGCCTATTACCCCTCGGCTGAGGAATTGGAGGAGATTGACCGCCGCAAGGTCCTGGATATCTTTGAAGAGGAAAGTGATGAGACTTTTCTCGGATTCCCAGATGCAGAAGTCTCACGCCTTAAGGTCTGTTACCCCTCAGCTGAGGAGCGTGAGCGCCAGAAAGTCATGAATATTTTTGTAGAGGAAAATTATGAGACCTTTCTTGGTTTCCCAGACCAAGATGTGCCTTCCAGGGCAATGGTCGGCTTTTTCCAGGGGAGGGGGAGTGTGACGGCCCTGAATTGGTCTGAACCGTCTCAGTACTTCTCCTTCCAATAGTGCGCTTCCCCTTTATTTCCCAGTTAAATAGCCAGCATCAGCTGCACAAAAGTGGGGTTGTGATGGAGACACGAATGAGGATGTGTTCAACCCTCAGTTCCGAACTTCTTTATTCCATTTGTTTTGTTGTATTTAAAAGTGTGCTTTGTAGCCTAGTAGCAAGTTTATCCAGGATCTGATCCACTCTTTGCTTCCGTTGGACTACACATCTCCATTGTTCTTCGTGGCCTTTCTCCGCTGGAGATCTGTTGGGGGATTGGATTATCTGACTGACCGTCTGACTACAACCTTTTTGTATACCGCATTTCATTTGTTTTGGTGTGATGTATACCGTGATGATTTATGTGGTCAGTTGTAGTTGAAGACGTATTGAGATTTGATTCTCTTTACGGTTGTGTGGCTAAAGAGTTTGATATTTTGATTGTATGAAAAGAGACTGGGTTTACGCTACACTTGTATGAATGGACAAACATTGCGTGACTAAGGTCACTTGAGTTCCCTGAACCCCTTTACCGGGCTGGACTCTTTTAGGCCCGAGGTACAGGACTTTTCTGGAGGAACCAGAGCTCATTATTTGTTATATTATTATGTGTGTGTGATCATTTATGTTGGTAATACCACCCACGCAAAATAATACAGTTGATTTGAAGTTATTTCCAATGTTTTATGGGTTTATGAAAAGTGTATGTCCATCCTGACTTTTACATGAGTCCTTTGTATTGGTGTAGACTTGACGGACCAGACGGGACTCATTCCCTCCCAAACCAAAAGGAGAAATCAATATTTTCTCTGGTAGGCACCACCTACCTGGCACCCCTACAAACAATAACCTCAAGTCAAATCCATTACAATTTGCACACACTGTATATATATTTTTCTATTGTGTTATTGACTGTACTTTTGTTTCCCACGTGTAACTCTGTGTTGTTGTTTGTGTCACACTGCTTGGCTTTATCTTGGCCAGGTCGCAGTTGTATATGAGAACTTGTTCTCAACTGGCCTACCTGGTTAAATAAAGGTGAAATATATATATGTATATATATTTATATATTATATATTTTTTATTATTATTTTTTTTTAAATTAAGGGGCACTTACACTGATACAGTCCAATCAGTCTAAGGGCCATGACCATTCATACTGTACTGAATACCAGTGTGACTTAATGTGGATATATTTCATTTAAAAAACATTTTGTACTTTTTCTCTGCTACTGTATGATTAATTTCCTAGTATTTTACTCACTTCCCCTATGTTAGGTTATTACTACTGCAGCTCTACATACTGTATGGTTTCAAACTTAACGTCATATTTTCAACTTATAATACAGTTAGTATACTGTAATAATAAACAGCAACATACACAGTTAAAATCTGTTTAAAACTTTTTTTTAAGGTAGGCTTGAAAGGTCCAACAGAAATTAATAAATCGCCACTCTAAAATTAAATATAATCATGGCAGCCTCTCTCCTGCATGAAGTTAACACATACAATTCACCCACTAGACTTAAGATGCTATAATTTCATCAGAGATCAAATGAACTCTATGAGCTTGGAGAGGCACTTCTCACTGTCTTACCTGTTTGTTTGTTTGTTGCCTTTCTCTCTCTGCCTGCCTGTCTGTCAGTGGGTATCATCATGGCTGCATCTCTCCTGCATGAAGTTAACACATCCAATAGACCCACTAGACCAGGGATGGGCAAATTTGATGGGGGTGGGGGCAACACAAAAATCTGAACTCATCTGCTTACCCATATCCATACCCACACATGCAGTCAGAGCCAGCCCTGGACTTTTGGGAGCCCTAAGTGAAATTTTGTTTGGTCTCAATTGAAGGTTGTGGGTCTTCCAGCAAGACACCGACCCCAAACACACATAAAAAGCGCCCTGGAATGATTCAAGAAGAGATGCTGGACTGTTCTGGCGTGGTCAGCGAAGAGTCCAGATCTAAATTACATCCAAAACCTATAGCGAGATCTGAAAACAGCTGTTGGTGGAAGGCACCCCTTAAACATTGAAGAATTAGAGCAGTTTGCTGCTGAGAAGTGGGACAAATTGACATTAGAAAGGTGCAGCAAGCTCATTGATGGTTACAAGAAGCATTACTCTGCAGTTATTTTGTCCAAAGGTTTTGCAACCAAGTACAAGCTCCGGGGTGCCAATGTCATTTGTCTTTCTTTATTTTCTAAATAAAATTGTAAACTTAAGTTTACAGAAATAATATTGCTTCTGGAATGTTGAAAAACCAATAACAAGGTGTGAAGACCGAAAGTTTTTTTTTTTACATTTCAACTTATTTGAGAAGAAATAGGGAATTGTCTTTATCAAGGGTGCCAATAATTCTGGACCTGACTATATATTCCATGCTGCCTTGTATGATCGTTCTATCTTGTAAGTAGCAGAAAGGATGATCCTGCATCTATGCTGGATGCTGATATTCAGGTTTTGACAGCCTTAGACCTTACTAAAGAAACAACCAGTTAGCTCAGTGACTGCAGGTATTCTAATTGTTCCCATCTGATCCTGTGGCTTGCTGGTGACAACAGTATTGCAGTTTGTCATCATTATGGGGTGAAAAGGCACGCTGGAGTGGTAATTAAGAGATGAGTCCCCCTTGATGATGCGTGTCATACACTGTGTCAGTGTTACACCGACCCCCTCCCCGTCTCACTCCCGGCCTCATACACCCCCGCTCCAGGACACAGACCACAGATACCACTTCAATTTGTCCCAAACGGTGGCCGTGCTCAGGGCAGATTGCTCCTTTGTACTAAGACCATTGTGTGACGGTACAGCCTCCGTGGGTAATGCATTTAGCACGTTCTCACCCCAGGACAAGGACGAGAGACGCCCAGGCTTTGTCCCTCGACCCTGGCCGTGTCACCCTACCTCAGAGCCTGTTGAGCACGGAGGTCTGCCTTCTCTTCCTGGCCCATTGGCCACAGTGTGTTAACCTGTGGCAGGGACGGCTCAGCCAGGGCTCAGGGGTAGCTACTGGGCTAATGCCATTGGTTCCACTGGCTCAGGTCGCTATAGAGTCTCTCCCAAGTTGAAAGGTTTAATTGTTCGCTCAGGTTGAGATCAATATTTAATCTTTTCACATAATCCCCTTTATGGTGAAATCATTGGGTTTTTGATTTCGTCAATAATACCATAGTTTTCTCAACTGCAAAGTTTGCAAGCCACAAGTAAGAACTTTACAACTGTCAAGGCTACGGTTCTTTCATTGTTCTTTGTCAAACAGAGCCATGGTTATTGTCTCTATGAAAAAAAATGTTGTCCCTATTACTGTGTTATGGGTCTGCCAGTTAGACTTGTTTGTCTTTAGCTCTCCTCAGGTTTCTTAACATTTCTCACTCTATTTTCGCAGGATGACGAGGGCCAGACAGCACTACACTATGGTAAGTAGTTGTCATAAACCAAAAGCTTCCAGATATCAGAGAATGTCATCTAGATTTCTGGGTGAATATGTGTATATAGGCTATGTTTGTGTATGAATGGTTGTTTGTCTGTACATGTACTGTAAATTGCATCTCTGTTTATGAGTGTCCACAATTGTATGGTGATGGATGGGAAAGCATGCACCATCTGCTCTCTTGGCCCTGCATCTGTCTCACTCTCTCTCGCTCTTTCTCATCCCCCTCTCTTCTCCCTCTTTTACTGCTTTTTCTATCTAAGGTGCCTTTCATCCATCAGCGTCTCTTTCATCCCTCCCTCTTTCCATCTCTGTGTGTGTGCTCATGTGCTTGTGTGTGTTCATGTGCTTGTGTCTAATCTATGGTCTATGTGTGTGTGTGTCTGTGCGTATGGAGTGGCGGTGTGTAATAATCACCAGGTCTCCCCAAGGAAATCAACAGTGTTCCTCAGACTCTCCATACCCCCTCCCATGGGCGGCCCCCATGTCCTCTGAGCCCTTGGTGTGTGTGTGTGGGGACACCATCTGGCCCCCGGCTGGGCTGGGTGACTACAGGGTGGGGACTGGGCACGTGGCTGGGCTGGGCTGGGGGACTACAGGGTGGGGACTGGGCACGTGGCTGGGCTGGGCTGGGTTACTACAGGGTGGGGACTGGGCACGTGGCTGTGCTGGGTGACTACAGAGTGGGGACTGGGCACATGGCTGGGCTGGGTGACTACAGGGTGGGGACTGGGCACGTGGCTGGGCTGGGTGACTACAGGGTGGGGACTGAGCACGTGGCTGTGCTGGGTGACTACAGGGTGGGGACTGGGCACGTGGCTGGGCTGGGTTACTACAGGGTGGGGACTGGGCACGTGGCTGGGCTGGGTGACTACAGGGTGGGGACTGGGCACGTGGCTGGGCTGGGTGACTACAGGGTGGGGACTGGGCATGTGGCTGGGCTGGGGGACTACAGGGTGGGGACTGAGCACGTGGCTGTGCTGGGTGACTACAGGGTGGGGACTGAGCATGTGGCTGGGCTGGGGGACTACAGGGTGGGGACTGGGCACGTGGCTGGGCTGGGTGACTACAGGGTGGGGACTGGGCACGTGGCTGGGCTGGGGGACTACAGGGTGGGGACTGAGCACGTGGCTGTGCTGGGTGACTACAGGGTGGGGACTGAGCACGTGGCTGTGCTGGGTGACTACAGGGTGGGGACTGGGCACGTGGCTGGGCTGGGTTACTACAGGGTGGGGACTGAGCATGTGGCTGTGCTGGGTGACTACAGGATGGGGACTGGGCACGTGGCTGGGCTGGGTGACTACAGGGTGGGGACTGGGAACGTGGCTGAGCTGGGTTACTACAGGGTGGGGACTGAGCACGTGGCTGGGCTGGGTGACTACAGGGTGGGGACTGGGCACGTGGCTGGGCTGAGTGACTACAGGGTGGGGACTGGGCACGTGGCTGGGCTGGGTGACTACAGGGTGGGGACTAAGCACGTGGCTGTGCTGGGTGACTACAGGGTGGGGACTGGGCATGTGGCTGGGCTGGGGGACTACAGGGTGGGGACTGGGCACGTGGCTGGGCTCTGGGACTACCGGGTGGGAACTGGGCATGTGGCTGTGCCGGGGGACTACAGGGTGAGGACTGAGCACGTGGCTGTGCTGGGTGACTACAGGGTGGGGACTGGGCATGTGGCTGGGCTGGGGGACTACAGGGTGGGGACTGGGCACGTGGCTGGGCTGGGTGACTACAGGGTGGGGACTGGGCATGTGGCTGGGCTGGGGGACTACAGGGTGAGGACTGGACATGTGGCTGTGCTGGGTGACTACAGGGTGGGGACTGGGCACGTGGCTGGGCTGGGTGACTACAGGGTGGGGACTGGGCACGTGGCTGGGCTGAGTGACTACAGGGTGGGGACTGGGCATGTGGCTGGGCTGGGTGACTACAGGGTGGGGACTGGGCATGTGGCTGGGCGACTACAGGGTGCGGACTGGGCACGTGGCTGGGCTGGGTGACTACAGGGTGGGGACTGGGCACGTGGCTGGCGTACAGTAGACCACACACCACTGGGGACCCAGGCAGGGACAGGAGGATTGGGCTTAAAAAAATGACTAATAAACATAAGCGATGAACTCTTGGAGACAAATAGCAGAGAATGAAAATTCATTTCCACCTCTCTTTGCACAGGGCCACAGTGGCTGGCAAATGATTAATGGAGGGTTTACTGCACACTATAAATTGTTCTCCTTCTCAACGACTCCCGGGGGGATGAGGGTTTTTACAGGCCAAGGCCCCACACGGCGCACGCAGCCCAAAAAAAAATATATACAATTTAGAAGAATAAAAAATTATTGAACCTGACATAACCAAGGCTGTTTTTTTCTCCCTGCTGAGAACGGGTGACACTTTAGCCACCTCTGGGCTGGAGGTTAAAAGGGCCTGCTGTCAATCAGCCATTCCTGCTGACATCAGCCCATCACACAAGAGCAGGAGGGCTGTCTTTTTAAGAGGAGAGAGCGATTGACACTGGCGGAGAAAAGCACTCTGAGCACAGAGGAATCTAGGTGCATCAGCGCTGTGACTCGCTAACTGAGTTAAGAAAATGCAAGCCCTCTCCTCATATCGTAGCCTAGCCTGTGAGTCCTTTTAGTGGGACACAAATTGCCAATCGGGCACAAATTGAGTGTTTCAGCCAACCACAGGTTCAGGGAAATGTCAATGGGCCTCCATATGAGCTTTTCATTGACTCCTGCACTCAGGTTAAAACAGGAATATAAACACCAATGCTTAGAGGCTGTGTTTAGACATAGTTGTGTGCATCATGTCTCCTCAGGTGACCGAGGAGATATTTAAAGGTGATCCTATCCTTTTCTATTAGTAATTTGGGTACTGTAAGATATACAGATAAGTGTGTATTAAAGTTGCTGTCAGAACAATGAGATTTACTATGTCCTGTCTTGTCATACCACCCAGAATGATATATGGAAATGGATGCTTTCATGGCATGTTACCTGTGTAGTCAATCCTGGATCCTTTTACCTCTGAAGTGCATCACAATGATATCGCTTTCCTCTCTCTCTGCCCTCTCTCTCTCTCTCTCTCTCTCTCTCGTTCTCTCTCACCCTGCTGTGCTGTGCCCCCACCCCCACACTCTCTCCTTCTGTTCTCGCTCCCTGTTCTGTTATTCTGCCCCCCCCTCTCCCACTCTGTCCTGCAGCGTCTGCGTGTGAGTTTGCTGACATAGTGGAACTGCTTCTACAGGCTGGGGCAGACCCTTCCATGAAGGACCAGGAGGGCTCTCTGCCCGAGGAGGTCACTGAATCCAGCACCATCTCCTCACTGCTGCGCCAGTACACTGCCCCCAAGGGCTAGGCCCAGCTTCGCCACCCCCTCCCCTCCTGCCCACCCCACCCCACCCTAGACCTAGCATCCAGCTCTCTCAGTAATGGTCATCCCAATCTGAAAGTGCAACCCACCACTTCATCATCTATCATGTCCCATTCCAAGGAATGCATCCATCATCATCGCTATTAAAAAAATGAGTTTCTCTCTGACTTTTTCAGACCACCTCCTTTGATGACACTTCGGATTTTGTGTTACCTTCACTTGTCTTGTGTTTCCTGATTATTATTTTTTTATATTTGAAAGACATTTGGAGAGCTTATGTATATTGGTAAAAAAATAAAAAAGAATCACTTCTACCTGTTATTACCTATCTAGTCTGACTGCTTATTTAGCATTTTAGTTGGTATCATCTTTGCATATATAGAACTGGACAAGAAAAATACAAATTTAACCTATATTTGTCCAAAAATAAACTTAGAATATGCAATTTTATATTCAGATGGAGCATGGAGAAATCTAGGTAAAAGTTATTCCATGATAACTAACGTAACCATAGCAGCACACAGATCAAATTGCCTGGCCAGGCCTCTTCATTTGAGTGAACCCTTTGTCCACTGAGCACATTCTGTCTCCCTTGGTCCACCCCACATACCCACACCCTCTATTATGTCACTTAAGATATATTTGGATGTTCTCCAAATAGCCAACACATGGGCTGCCTCCAAATCTGCTTTAGTTTTTCGTAAGCTCTTCTGATCAGAGCAGTCTCTTTGGCACCCCCTCCCTCCCTCCCACCTGATGAGAATACTAAATCTGGAATCTCAGCTCTTAACCACAGCTTGATAAAGAAGCTAATGCACATTTGAACAAACAATGGGGACATGCTGTAATCCCTCTCTGAACACGAGGCATTAAATAACAGTCACCAAAAAGATTCCTGCTGCGGCTGACTGCTGTCTGTCACCATGGCCCCAGCATACAGAACAGAGATGGTCCAGCCCAGACAGTCTGCTCTGTTGCGGTATCACTGAGAGAGAGAGAGCATTGTTATGCATTCCCCACACAACCAGGAATTATGCTGTCGGTATATTTCAAAAGGATGTTTCGCCCATCTTCCAGTAATTTCCTAAATCCTGATCGGGTTGGAGTAGTAGTCGGTGACGGCATGCTCCCCGGGCATGTCTGCACAACTGTGACACTAAGCCCATTATGTTTCCATTATGGGCCTCCATTATCTCTGAGATTTTCACTTTTGACACTGCCTCCTCTCAAATCGCAGCCCATATTGCTCAACCTTCTTTACTTAACGTTTATGCATTTTTACAAGTCGCCTCTCTATGGTTCTCTAACACCATTAGTGACAGATGGCCATGGTTTGTTACAGAGTCGAACTGGAGCACTTTCCTCTCCCTCTCTTACTTTCCCCAGTCTGGGGGTTAAAAGCAGTGGCATGTCATTGTACTGGCCAATTCTTAATGCAATCCGCTCGCTAGTCCCCAGAACAGTATTGCTTGAAATTCAACAGTAAGCAAAATCTCAGCTCTGCTGTTGAAATGCATCCCGTGATCAAGAGGACTCGATAAGTCTCTTGTTGCAAGCCGTGTGTTTAGTGCGTGATTAACAAGCATTGCCGTCTGCTGCTACTCAAGGCGATAGTGATCAAAGCTGCTCCACAGACACTCAAGTGTCTATATGGTTCTTCTCATCAGAATGTTCTTATGCAACACCTCAGCAGGCACTGAAGGCAATATCCTGTTAACGACCCTCCCTCTCTCTAATTATATGTGCACTATCTCATTTCTGCTATAATGACCCAGTGAAACTAACCTAATTTCACTTCAAACAGAAGAACAACCTTGAAGTTGTCATTGAAAGGCCTCTCTGTGACTCAAACCCCTTTAAAGCTGTCATGGCAGCCATTGCTCAACATTAAAATAAAGCATAATTTTAGGAGAAAAATATCCTGTCTTGATGTCCAAGATTAAGTTTAGTCTGAACCAAATATCTATTTACATGTTAATGTATTTCTTTCCATCAGAAGGAACATAGAATTGTTACCTTCAGGAAGTTTGTAATAAAAGCCTCAGATCGATGATAATGGCATTTGTGCTTGTGTTTGTCATCTTTGCAAAAGCAACAGTGCAGGAATTTCCCAGATTTATTTGTATACTAGTGCTGTAAGTGCCGTGTAAATTATCCTAACTGTCTTTGTCGCTGTTTATCTTTGTAAGGCAGCACTATTAAAGGCTATCCATTAATGCCCATGGCTTGTCTAATCAATGGCTGAATAAAACCAGCTTGTTTTGTGGCGTTTTATGCAGACGTGCTTGTTCTGCAACAGGAATAGCTAAAACGCAACCAAATTGATGATACTTAAGTATAGTACACACATGCTATGACTCTGACAAGGCTGGATAACGGATAAACTATTAAGGAGTTATATTTACGTTCTATTTGTTTCCATTTAACTATGAATTTATAGCCAGTATATTGCAGATGACTAGCCAACAAGACAGCTTTAGCTCATGGGTTTTAGTAATGCGGAATTGTAAGGAACTTAAAATTGAGACTTGTTGTATTCAGTTAATTTACTATGATATGTAATATACACTCCTGTATTTATGCCATAGTTAATGCTTCTCTCTATCTCTACACTTTTAGAAAAAAGGGTTCTGCGGCTGTCCCCATAGGAGAACCATTTTTGGTTCCATATAGAACCCTCTGTGGATAGGGTTCTACATGGAACACAAAAGGGTTCGACCTTGAACCAAAAGGGGTTCTTCAAAGGGTTCTCCTAAGGGGAAAGCCGAAGAGACCTTTTTGCTTCTAGATAGCACCTTTTTTTAAGAGTGTATCTTGCCTGTCCACAAAGCATATTTATCCATATTTCACAAAGCAGTTTACAATTAGTTAATAGTGCAGGGATTAAGGAAATATTTGACTGTGCAAAACTGCAATCTGGTGCAGTCTTTAGTAGCAGAGGGATCAGTGTTTGCAGCAGCTAAGCAGATGTGCTGCTTCTGCCCCCGTTTTGTCTCTTCTATGGGTGGGAGTGGTGTATATGGGCTTACAAACAAACACTACCGGCCAAGGACTAGCAGACACAGAAAACAAACACCCACCATTGGTTACTAACTGGATCTCCATCTTTGAATGTGTGTGATATTTATTATCAATTCATCCTTAAAGGGATAGTTTACCCAAAGTAGTAAGAATATTTTGTTTTTTAAAACGAGTTTTAAGTGAGAATAGGCATTGGTCTGAAGCTGAAAAAGAGAGGAAATTAACTTGAGCACCACAATGCCTATCCCACCCATGCTCTACTAAGGTTTTACAGCACACAGCTTTGACCTACTACAATAGCTATGTTGGTATTGTACTAAACACTATATGTGTAGGCAGGTTGCTTAGGATTCAAACCTTCTCAAACAGCCTAATTCATACCCTTAGAGGAGGTGCTTCCACAATATGATTTGTACCGCATAGTTAATGTAAGTTAAGTTAATGTATTGGATTCTTCACACACAACAATAAGACATTATCCCACTACGCTACCTTTTCATGCTCTTTTTATTAAATGAACGCAAGCTTTACTTTAATACTTACAAGACCATCTGGCTTGATTTAACTGTTTTGTCCTGTAATAATGTGGTGCATGCCTGTATTTCCTTAAACCTTTTTTTGTTGTAAAATATGTAATTGAAAAAAAAATCATAACACCCTTTTTTGGTTAGTTGGTGCCCAACATAACAGGTGGTGGTGTGTTGGACACAGTAGCTCAGATAGATAGAGCCGGTCTGCATTCCTCCCGAGTGGCGCAGCGGTCTAAGGCACTGCATCTCAGTGCTAGAGGTGTCACTACAGACCCTGGTTCGATCCTGGGCTGTATCACAACCGGCCATGATTGGGAGTCCCATAGGGCGGTGCACAATTGGTCCAGCGTCATCTGGGTTAGGTTTTGGCTGGGGTAGGCCATCATTGTAAATAAGAATTTGTTCTTAACTGACTTGCCTAGTTAAATAAAAAATCCTGATTTCTGTAACTTAGCTTATGTTTGTACTTATTTATCTTTGCAATGAAGATGGTGACGCAACAATAACACACATTTACAATAGGCCTATATCTAAAAATATATACAGCTAAATTATACAGTGCATTCGGGAAAGTATTCAGACCCCTTGACTTTTTCCACAATTTGTTACATTAAGGCCTTATTCTAAAATGGATTAAATAGTTTTTTCCTCCCTCATCAATCTATACACAATACCCTATAATGACAAAGAAAAAAATGCTACAAGCTTGGTAATCCTGTATTTGGGGAGTTTCTCCCATTTTACTTTGCAGATACACTCAAGCTCTGTCAGGTTGGATGGGGAGCGTCGCTGCACAGCTATTTTCAGGTCTCTCCAGAGATCTTCAATCGGGTTCAAGTCAGGGCTCTGGCTGGGCCACTCAAGAACATTTAGAGACTTGTCCCGAAGCAACTCCTGCGTTGTCTTGGCTGTGTGCTTAGGGTCGTTTTTCCGTTGGAAGGTGAACCTTCACCGCAGTCTGAAGTCCTGAGCACTCTGGAGCAGTTTTTCATCAAGGACCTCTCTGTATTTTGCTACATTCATCTTTCATTTACGTTTACATTTTAGTCATTTAGCAGACGCTCTTATCCAGAGCGACTTACAGTAGTGAATGCATACATTTCATACATTTTTTTTTCTGTGCTGGCCCCCCGTGGGAAACGAACCCACAACCCTGGTGTTGCAAACACCATGCTCTACCAACTGAGCTACAGGGAAGGCTCGATCCTGATCAGCCTCGCAGTCCCTGCCGCTGAAAAACATCCCCACAGCATGATGCTGCCACCACCATGCTTTACCGTAGGGATAGTGCCAGGTTTCCTACAGATGTAACACTTGGCATTCAGGCCAAAGAGTTCAATCTTGGTTTCATCAGACCAGAGAATCTTGTTTCTCATGGTCTGAGAGTCCTTTAGGTGCCTTTTGGCAAACTCCAAACGGGCTGTCATGTGCCTTTTACTGAGGAGTGGCTTCCGTCTGGCCACCCTACCATAAAGGCCTGATTGGTAGAGTGCTGCAGAGATGTGTGTCCTTCTGAAAGGTTCTCCCATCTCCAAAGAGGAACTCTGGAGCTCTGTCAGAGTGACCATCGGGTTCTTGGTCACCTCCCTGACCAAGGCCCTTCTCCCCTGATTTCTCAGTTTGGCCGGGTGGCCAGCTCTAGGAAGAGTCTTGGTGGTTCCGAACTTCTTCCATTTTTAACAATTATGGAGGCCACTGTGTTCTTGGGGACCTTCAATGCTGCAGAAATGTTTTGGTACCCTTCCCCAGATCTGTGTCTCGACACAATCCTGTCTCGGACCTCTACGGACAATTCCTTCGACCTCTTGGCTTGGTTTTTGCTCTGACATGCACTGTCAACTGTGGGACCTTATATAGACAGGTGTGTGCCTTTCCAAATCATGTCCAATAAATTGAATTTACCACAGGTGGACTCCAATCAAGTTGGAGAAACATCTCAGGGATGATCATTGGAAACAGGATGCACCTGAGCTCAATTTTGAGTCTCATAGCAAAGGGTCTGAATACTTATGTAAATAATGTTCTCCACATTTTCAATAAACACGTAGCTACAATCCTATGGGATTACTCTTCTGAAGTGAGTGATGTTAAACACCACTGTTTGAGGTAATTGATGCTATTCATACCTTCTGGTGCATGGTCATAGCTAAGTCATAAAATATGAATCATAGGTTGCAGTCACTCCTGGCCCATATGCTTCTTACAAGGTAAGAACAAGATTGACAAATTATAGAAATTGAGTGAACAATCCCTAGGGCCTTGCTTTGCTTGTCTGTCACACCTTTCCCTATGAGAAGGAAACACTAACTATGGTCCCTCCTCTTTTCTTCTGGTTCTTTAGTGGTGGGCCGGACATAGCGAGGTCCTTCCCAATGCTGAGTTGTTGCTCATCCTCTTTCTCTGCAGTCTGAAGTCTAATCTCTTCTAACTGCATCTGCTATCTGCATTTATGATATACTATACATGTAAACATTAAAGAGAAATACACCCACTTTAATCCAAAGACATTTTAGCTTTATTTCCTCATATAGATATTTCTGTACACAGTTCCTATCAATGCACAGAAGGCATATATGAATAGTTTCAGTGCTATCTTTTTCATCTTTTTTAAAGACACATGGCAATAAATAGCGCTCATGAAACAAGACTGTCAACACCTTTTGAAACTGTACAAGATTTACAACAATTAAGACGCAAAGTTCTGAGGCAACAGATTGAACAAAAAGTACATTGGTGTGTGTATATATTTGCATGTGTTTTTTTTTCATTTGCTTTCTGGTTGGCATAATGTATGCTCTTTTCAGCTGGTTCAACATTTGGCAATTGACACAGAAAGAAATATAAATTAGCAGACATTGAGATTTTTTTACAGGAATTGTTCTGTCCCCTTGTACACTTATTCTCGTCGTAAAACTTTAGAAACAACATGAAAGTCTTGAAACCAACACCATCACACAAAACTGAGATTTTGTAAAACCTCTCTCATCTCACCCAGTGCGGGTACTAGGAGACAGCCTGTAACGCACGACACAACAACATATTCAGATACCATGACAATCAGGCCATCAGCTGTTTTACACTGTCTCTAAGTATTACATTTGATAATCCCTTTTGCATGTATTTATACTGACCAAAAATATAAACGCAACATGCAACAATTTCGAATATTTTACTGAGTTACAGTTCATAGAAGGATATCAGTCAATTTAAATAAATTCATTATGCCCTAATCTTTGGATTTAACATGACTAGGCAGGGGCGCAGCCATGGGTGGGCCTGGGAGGGCATAGACCCACCCACTTGGGAGCCAAACAATCCTGATGGTAAAGAAGACGGATGTTGAGGTCCTGGGCTGGCGTGGTTACACGTGGTCTGCGGTTGGACGTACTGCCAAATTCTCTAAAATGACAATGGAGGCGGCTTCTGGTAGAGAAATTAACATTCAATTATCTGGCATCTGCTCTGTTGGACATTCCTGCAGTCAGAATGCCAATTGCACACTCCCTCAAAACTTCAGGAATTGTGTTGTGTGACAAAACTGCACATTTTAGAGTGGCCTTTTGTTGTCCCCAGCACAAGGTGCACCTGTGTAATGTTGTTTAATCAGCTTCTTGATATTTCAGGTGGATCGATTATCTTGGCAAAGGAAATATGCTCACTAACAGGGATATAAACAAATTTGTGCACAAAATATGAGAGAAATAAGCTTTTTGCGCATATGGAACATTTCTGGGATCTTTTAATTCAGCTCATGAAACATAGGACCAACACGTTGCATTTGTTTTTTGGTTCAGTATACTGTGATGGGTGATATTACATCTGTTGACAGAGAAGAGCAGCTTCTAAGCAGCCAAAGATACTGGAACCAGGAAGGCTGTTTATGACTTTTCAGCATTAACAGTGAATGTTCCTCAGTCAAGATTAGGTTGGTGTGTGTTTTCTCATATAAATAAATATACTGCATTAATGAAACATTTAGTAAAACGATTGTTCTGTTCCTATATCTGTCATAATGAGTTAAGATTCCCCAATAAAAGAGGATATCAAATGTGAATTTCCACATTGTTGTTGGGTTGCCTTTGCACTTCTTTCTATCCTACAGCCATTGGGTCATGACGACTTCTAGCAGAGAGCATATTCTTGGAGTATGAACAACAGAGAAATAAATACTGACAAAAGTGTAGCCCCAGGACTACAGCTAATTCACAGAGAAGAACAAGTCAAGCACATACATTACAGAAGATAATGGATTTGAAGAAAGCGATTTCCCCCCACACTGTTTAGACCAACATCTAGCAATTCCTAAAAACCCAGTGCTGTTAGTTTCAGCATTACATACAAAATAAATAAAAACTTTGCATTGTAAAATTAAACTTGTGTCACTGTTTGAAACTAATTCTCAAATGAAACACTGCTGGGTTGCATTGTGCATTCACCTCTCTTCTGTTTGTTGCTGTCCATGTACAAAAGAGGAGAAGTGTAAAGTGCATTGCCAATGTAAAAGGCTTTTATATGAACATTGATCCTCCTCATTCAGAAGCATGCAAAGCTTCTTTTTTTAGGGATTCCATTTAGATTGTGGCCCTAACATTGCTGATGGCCGTTTGGGCTTGCCTCAGGGTTTAATGACAAACATCATCCCAATGCAGAAACTCATGCTGGAAATGTCAAATCCAGTTTTTTTAGAGAATGGAATCAAATCTATCCATTAAAAAAATGATAATACAGTGTAAGTTCAACATTCAGTAGTGTTTTGTCCTGCCATTCTGTTCTGTGTGGCGCCACTGCTCTGCTCGGGTCAGTGGTGGGTCTCCACACATCCTTTACTCTAATGTGGTGGGAGGGTAGCTGAAGTGTAGCCTGTCCGGCATACCTACTACTTCCACAACCATTATTGGACAACAAGCAATATCAGTTTCAGGGAAATAGAAATGTAAAAAGCCTGCTTCGTCTGTCTCTGTTCCACAGTCAGTCTGCTGTGTTCATGGTGGAGCTCAGAACTGGGAGTGGTCCATCTCATCCAGCCATGATGCAGGGCTGGTGGGGAAGTCTGGGTAGCCCGTGCTGCTTCCCGTGGAGAGGTCAGAGGTGGGGCCTCCTGCCATGGACCTGAGAGCCTGCCCCACGCCTCCCTGCCCCCCCTGGGCCATGATGCTGTCCATGGTGAAGCCCAGGTTGTTGAGCAGCGGGGTGTGGCCGGGCAGTGAGGCGATGGACGAGGGCGACTGGGGGAGGCCGTAGGGACTGCCAGTCCGAATGTCATGATAGGGCTGTCCAGCAGCGTCCAGAGAGAAGCCTCCGTTCAACACTCCCCCGTCGCCCACACTCCCATACAGGCCGTTGGTGTGGCCCAGGTCTGACAGGATCTGGTCATCTACAGAGAGAAGGGAGGGAGGGTTTTAACAATTCTATGGTGCTGTCATCAACTATATCAACATTATACAGCTTTTATCTTTAAATAGAATTAAGTGCCGTTGCGAAACCTTTTTATTGAGGAAACATAATCTGGATTTCATCTAGGTAAATGGCATGGGTGTGTAGTTTTCCCCCAGCGCTTAGTAAGAGGTTGAAAGACTTGTGATTTACCTTAAGCTCAAACAAAGGGGGTCTTTGCGTGCAATACAAAATATTTGTCTCCGGCAGTCCCTCCAGTGCTGTTTCAATAACAACAATGCCCCAGAGCACTTTCCCTCTAATTGACTAAAAGCTTCACCTACTTTATAGAGTTTCTGCTATGGGGTTTTCATTTCTCGTAAAAATGGCCTCCTTTTAAAAATGGCTTGAGACTTTTATGAGTCCCCAAAACGGGCTCACAAACATCAAACAACCATAAAAACATGGGGATGTCTAAAATGTAATTTGCACAGTAGAAGCTTCTCTTTTCATGTAGGCTCCATATTGGAGAAGTGTGAAAAGAAAGACAGGAAGAGGAGGAGGACTTGAAGAAGCGAAAGAAAGATGTGAAGTGAAGGAGGTTTGGGGTTGGGTTAGCCATACTGACCTCTGAAGCTGAGCTCACTGTCACTCAGTCCCGCATCGTCTGTTGAACTCTCCTTCTCTGCTTTGTTGCCCCCTCGGTTACGTTTGACGCTTTTGTAGAACTGACCCCAACGGTGCCGCCCTGCGTCCTTCTTCAGACGCTTCTCTTTTGCACGACGATTCTGGAACCACACCTGCCATTGTGGGAGTAGAGACGTTTGACTTCTAATTCATGTATATATCTGCATATTATCACTGGGATGTTATCTTAAGCTAGTCCAAACTAGACAACTGCTCAGCTTGGAATTAAAGATCCTGTTGAAGCACACACCTGCACTACTCTCATGTCCAGTCCCGTCTCTGAGGAGAGCTGCTCGCGGACGTGGCGCGCTGGCTTGGGAGAGTTCTTGTAGGCAATTTTAAGGGTCTCCAGCTGTTTGGCTGTGATGGTGGTCCGTGGTCGCTTTGCCCCTGCCTCTGAATCATCTGAGAAAGATGTGCAAGGATTAAAGAATATCTTCTGGAAGAATATTGTTTGCAATATTTGCATTAAAAAAAAAATTAAACCAACTTGTGGCTTTTCACTTTTGAAAACATCATATAGGCTTGGATGGACTGAGTGGTCATGTATGGCAAGTCAATACCCTTCTGAAACTGTCCCGCTCTATCTGTAGGGGATATAAATCTCCCTGGGGAATGCTAGAAGAAGGGAGTTATTGGGGACCCACCGTAAAAGTGCATTGCATCACTTAACATAATCAATCGTGGGCCATGGAAATTTCCATAAATACACAGGCAGAGCTTTCAGAATCAGATCCATAAAAGGTCACAGCAACTGGAGATGTAATGCCCAAGCAGGACACTGAGAGACACTGAGAGACACTGGGACCCCATCCGGCTGGGTTTATGATGATTCTGTCACTTCACTATCTCACTGTCTCTTGTGATTCCTCAATGCTTCAGTATTATTGTACATAAAGGAGTTAATTGCACCTTGCTGTCTGCTGAACTCCCTGTCTGAATGCTTTTGAATGGGCTGCTAACTCCTGCACGTCTCTCCACAGCTCCCCTGCTGGACCCATTACTCAGAGCATCACACCAGCTCCAGATAGTTCATTCAAGTCAATTCCCTGAAGAGGTTCTGAATATGACAGTTTATCAACCAGGGAGATAAGACTGAATTATTCTTTTAAAATATTTGGATGGTGTTTGATGGCCGATTGGCCATAGAACTAGTAGGATGGCCCAGTCAGAAACCTACCATTCTGTTTGGCTGTTTCATAGTCCTCCTTGCACACCAGCCTGCCATCCTCCATGAGGTAGAACTCATCCCCAGTGGCCAGCTGCCGGCTGCACATGACGCAGGCGAAGCAGTGCAGGTGGTACACAAAGTCCTGGGCCTTCCGCACCACCTGGGTTGGAGGGATCCCCTGTTGGCACGACGCACACTTTGTTCCAAACCGCCTGCAAGTACACACACACACACACACACACACACACACACACACACACACACACACACACACACACACACACACACACACACACACACACACACACACACACACACACACACACACACACACACACACACACACACACACACACACACACACACACACACACACACCACACACCTGCCATCAGTTACACAAACCCCACACAGAACAGGTGGATGCATCTCCACTGTTCAGAGGCTGAAGTTAACATGGCCTTATAAGATAGTTATAACGTAGCACGCATAGCTTACACCTCCACTTCCACCTGTAATAATAGTATCTGTAATACTACTTGGGTTAGTTGTAGAGGGGCAAAGCGTCAGTGGTGGAATGTATTTGTGTTGGTGTTGGGCTTGTCCTCAGCTTGACGAATGGCCTGGATCAATGCAGTGGAAGTGGAGGCTATAAGAACCAGTAGAGAGAGCCCTGCACAGTAAACAGGCTGAAGAGAACCAATAAAGCACTGACTCAGGATGGGGCTGTAAATCACAAAGCCTATACAGAAGAATAAACCCTTCCTTTAGACCAAGGAGAAGTTTCTTCATTACTGCTAGAAAATCCTGCACTATACTCCAGTTTCCAGCCCAGGCCTCAGCCCCATCATCTCTACTAGCATCCCTATAGTGCACACACAGCATCACTGCAGTTTTAACAGCAAAAATCGCCCCTATTGTCCCCAGGGCCGACTAATAAAGTTAATCTCCACTCTCTGACTCGCAAGCTTTTTAGGTCTCATTGAAGCTTCTGACATTAAAACCTCTCAAACATGATTTAGTAAAAGACAGTACTGATCCTGTTTTGGATTAAAGTATAACTTCATTTACTTCTTTAATGCCTCAGAAATTCAATCGTAAAAAGATGGAAGCAAAAGACAGAGAAATAGGGTTGAGAAGAAATTCAAGTTGCTGTTGTGTGTGTCCAGCTAAGGTTGGTAGATCAGTAATTCATTGAATTACTATATAGAGTGTCTTTGGAGTTGAAAGTTTGAGTGTTTTGTGTTCTGTCTTATCCAACATAAGTATTCAACATGGACAGAAAGGCAGGAGGATGTCAAAGGATGTTCAGCTTGATTAACCTCATTGTGTTGGTCCTGTCACTAAGTATTGACACAAGCCTGTTTTATAACATCCATTATCTCACATCATTATATTATGAAAGTAAACTATGTAAAGAGGAAAATCCTCACTAGCACTAGTCCTGTATGATAAGTGAAGTCAAACCTAGTCCATGAGTAATGTGCTCACCAAATCTTTCCTCAAAAGCAACATGCAATACAGACCACTCCGATCATGTCACGGATTTTACAAGTCAAAATCAGTGCAAGTTTATTGTCATTTTTGAGCTCACAAATATTAAAGTAAATCACTTCTACAAATAATGTCACTTAGCTTGCAACAATCAAATTCTCAAAATTCCCAATCAAACAAGATAGGTGAATGTTTTAAGATGAAGAAGTGGAACTCACTTGAAGAAGTCCTCTTTGCAGTACACATTTCCTGCCCGCGAGAAACACTTGTCAGCCAGCAACGCTTGACAGTCGGCGCACTTGAGGCACTTGGAGTGCCAGTGTCGGTCCAGCACCTTCAGGATGAACTTGTCGAGGATGTGTTGACTACAGCCCGCACACTGGGGGATTTCTATGGGGAGAGAGAGAGAGAACACACACCATGAGTTAAGATAAAATATTGGTGGTGGAATAGTGCAAGGAGACAAGGTGAAAACCTTCCCTTGCATGTTTTTAAGATCAGAGCCGGCTAAAATTATGTTAAACAAAATCGGTAATGTAGCCTAATTCCTCATCATTGTGACCCTCGATGAAAACAAATATGGCCTGACAGAGTAAATTGCATCATCATGCCACTCATTCGACTTAGGTTCATCAAAGGCCTGTGTCAGTGCCACAATATTTAGCCTTGAAGTGGATTTGATTGGATAAGCCGACTGATTCGAAACCAAGTAGTATATATATATAATAAATACTAATAGTCATAAATAACGTGAATGAAAAAAAAACTGGGCTATAAGAAGGAGCAATAACCTTGGCCTTATAGTGTTAAAAACAATGCACTATTATCACCATCAACATCGTAACACCAGAACAGTGTCGCTATTAATGTGATTAGTCTATGCAAAAGTAAATAACCAGAGTTATTTTTATATTTATAATGTTTTTCATGAGTTTGATAGAATAATACATATTAATAGTATTGTTATTATTATTGTTATTATTATAGCCATCTTATTTTTTTTTCATTTCAGAAAATGAAACTTCGGGAATAATTTCCCTCAATCTCCGTTGTCGTCTGTGCAATGGTACCGCATGTGAACAATGGCCAGATGAAGAGGGGCTTCTATGGTAGACTAAATGGCCTTTTCAGTATCTTAGAATAGCGGGTGAGCGCATGAAGAGATCGAAATTGAAACTGACCCCTCAAACTCATGAAAACGGATGCAATAAGCACCGTTTTGTGCACAAAATAATTGGCCAGGTGATTTTTTTGGTGCTCGAGCAGTTTAATATTTGTACTGTATCTACAGTATGTCTGCAATCAGGCTTTGCCAAGCTAATTGTTGTTTTAAATAAATATTTTTTTAACTCATACTGCCTAATGAGTAATCTAATCACACCCATACCAAGCTGTTTAAATGTGCGCTGTGGAGGTCATGACAACATTTCTAAACAATTACAATACAGTAGGCCTACATGTGCATCTTCATACTGTAGCCTACGTTGGGAGACATTTTTGAAGAGTAAAACATTTACATTTTTATGTATAGTTTCTGGAGGGCTGCTCAATCAACTACATTTATACATAAGGCCTAAGCTAAGCATGCACAAATAGAGGGTTGATTTTACAATACACTTATGAAGGTGATACGGTAGCCTATACAATGCACAGGAGTTGCATTTTGAGATGCTGCAAAGTTAAATGTATTTAATATACTATTGCGATGTGGCATTAGCCTATACAGACATCGGCATACCAGGTGTTTCCCAATCAACTTCCCAATCAAATGAGATAACTATGGAGTACATGGCTTTTTAAGACTCTTTACAAAACTTAAATGAAAGTTAGGTGTATTTTACATCCACAAAATGTTAAAGAAATCCCCTGGTTTGTGGAGCGTTATGCATTATGCTTTGGTGTAAGTGATGATACTGAAAGGATAGCACGAGGGCCAATCTTGGCAGTATTCACGTTCAATGTCTAATAGCCCCTTCACCCCCCCCCCCCCCCCCCCCCCCTTCTGCATAACTTGTAAATCACACGATTATACCACTTACGATCTCTTGTGAGCCTCCTCAAGACGGGTCCTCAAATCTAATCAAATGTGATCCTATACGCTTCCTTTTCTCAGTTACAATATATGCATCTCCTACAACATAAATATATCATCCTGTTTTACTGTATTTCGATTAGCAGAGGCTAATTGTGTTTTTTAACAGGACTAAAAAAGTGTTTCATATCACCCAAGTCATGTACTTATTAGCTACAATATCGGAATAACTGTAGGTTTTATAGGGAACGAGCACATAGCCTATAGAGCTCATAGGCCACATTGAGCTCATAGGCCACATTGAGCTCATAGGCCACATTGAGCTCATAGGCCACATTGAGCTCATAGGCCACATTGAGCTCACAGGCCTATAGCTCATATGTTTTGTAGATTGTATGTCCTACACTTCAAAGCAAGCAGACTGTAAACACTATTCAGGTAATAATCTTATTTTTCTTGGGGCCTAAACGGCTCTTGTATCCAAACGGTTTAGAATAATTACCCTTATTCATAAGAGCATGCTAACAGCCATATTAATCATGATAATAATGTTTAGATACATAATACTAAATTGCTTTTATTCCCAGAGTAATCCGGTATTAAATCCTGCATGTATGCACCAAGGGGGGTTGAGTGGCAAGATCTTTACACAATCTTTACACAATCTTTACACAATCTCCTTCGATTTACAAAATTAACGAGCATATACACCACTAACATATAGTTGTATAGGTTAAACCAATTCTATTTCACAATTCTACATGGATTCACTTTGTGCATTAAACATTATGGTTCACTGCCTTTACCAATAAGGTAGCCTAAATGAAGGTCAATTCAAGACACTTTTAAATGGCTTAAATGATAAATGATGCTAGATGTTGAACTAAAATATACTCTCCTGCGCTGAAAGAAGCAACAACTCGTTTGGATCTGTGATGTAAACTATCTAGTATTTCATTGTGGATTAAAAGCAACATTAGAGGTAGGTCTATCTACACATTTCCGTGGCTCGCATATGAATAATTAGGTCAGGAATGTATCCAATTCCAGTTCCATCTTGATTGCAGGATCAGATTATATAGCATAGATTAACAAAACGGAGTTAAAGAGCAGATGCGAAGATAATGAGCAATTATTTGCTTTGATGCTGAGCTAAAGTATTTACTGCACACACAATGTAGTGAAATATTCCACGTTTGTCATTTTTTAAATAAAAATTAAAACTACTTGTTTTGGTAGGCTATAATATCATATCACAATCTATAAGTGTTATATAGCCTACACCCTGTGTGTCAAACAATAATACGACTGACAGAATTGTACAATAACACAGCTATAGCAGAAACATCAAAGCATACGTAAACATAACCTGGATAATTCCGATACGACACAGTAATAGCTGTCAGTCAAACTGGAGGGGTATGGAGAGTAGGTGATGAGAGCGTCTGATCTCTCGTCCATGGCCAGACAAATAAACAGCTGTCTCATCTCTGACCAGAAGCAAACTTCTCATACAGCTCGAGGGAATAGAATAACAAAATGCGCTCGAGGTAGGGAATATGAATATTCCTGTATAATAAAAAAAAATGTACAAACATAAAGTGTTTATGCCTTGATGAGTGTTATACTATTGTACACATGTCCCAACCTAGGCCTATATATGCTCAGGGGTTCTAATAGTGTAAAACCAGCATGTACAACTCGTGCATAAGGCTGGGGGTTGGAAACACAACACTACGAGCAGTACAAACGCACACTTTAAACAAGACACAGGCTACATGTGATAAAGAATCTCTATCCATACAGCATTCCGCCAAATTTCACATGAGGACCAGAAGATCAAAATGAAAGGAACAATACCCTCACTTCAAATAATAATATGAAACGCACGTTATATGAGTAAGTAGAATAATATGAATACATATGATCCAGTAGAATAATATCGCTGCCTTCTTTAGCCAGGCTTGTCTGTCCCTCAACCCAATTTAATTAAACGCTACATCTTTTTTTCTACAGCAGTGCCCTGCAGCATTTCAGAGCTCGGCTGCCAATTTCCGTATGATATAATCAATATAGAAAAGGAAGTGGAAAAGCCTTACGTTGCATTGGCACTCCGAGTATCTCGGGTACACCCTTCACAGGACTCTCTGTTGGTAGAACAGCAGCACTTTGCATCATTGTGATCCAAAACGGGGAATAAACACACACATATACACGCTCAACAAGGTGGGCTGAAGCTCCCGTCTTTTAGTGAGAAAATGTAGAATATGTCAAATAGAACCAGGGTATGAACCGTTCTGTAGATCTAGCTGTCCCTTTAAAGTCCGGTATTTTTTATTATCCTGGAATATTGTCCATGCGTGCGAGATTTCGCCGTGCTCTTTTGATGTGGATCATACAAGCTGCTTGATTCATTCACACTGCAGGGGCAACTGTGACGTCACCCCAGCATAGGCACCACCAGGGACCAATGGGGTCCTCCATCAAGTCTCAAATGGGCGGAAGAATTCTGCTCCTGAGCGCAGGTGTGCAGTGAGAAAGACGGAAGAATTGGTGACAAAACAGAATTCCCCCAGAAAGAAACAACCCTCTTTAGAATAGTATCAATAAATAGATTCTCGCTTTGCACATAGCATTGTCTTTCTATCAGTATAACTGAAGGGGTAAAATGTTTTTCAGCTGAATATGGCAATACGCTTTAATAGATAGACTTTGCACTATCAAAGCATCTCTTTCTTCAGAGACGTGAAAGGTAACATTGAGCAACCGCTACTAGCCTATACAGCTGAATACACAGCCTACCTGCTCTGGTGACATATTCAATTAATACGTTTTCTCATATTTTTTCATTTTAGTTTTTATTTCACCTTTATGTAACTAGGTAGGCCATTTGAGAACAAGTTCTCATTTCCAACTGCGACCTGGCCAAGATAAAGCAAAGCAGTCCGACACAAACAACACAGAGTTACACATGGGATAAACAAAAGTACAGTCAATAACACAATAGAAATATCTATATACAGCGTGTGCAAATGTATTAAGAGGAGGGAGGTAAGGCAATAAATAGGCCATAGTGGCGAAATAATTACAATTTAGCAATTAAACACTGGAGTGATAGATGTGGAGAAGAGATACTGGGGTGCAAAGGAGCAAAAAAAGAAATTACAATATGTGGATGAGGTAGTTGGGTGGGCTATTTACAGATGGGCTGTGTACAGGTGCAATGGTGGTAAGCTGCTCTGGCAGCTGATGCTTAAAGTTAGTGAGGGATATATAAGACTCCAGCTTCAGTGATTTTTGCAATTCGTTCCAGTCATTGGCAGCAGAGAACTGGAAGGAAAGGGGCTAAAGGAGGTGCTGGCTTTGGGGATGACCAGGGAGATATACCTGCTGGAGCACGTGCTACGGGTGGGTGCTGCTATGGTGACCAGTGAGCTGAGATAAGGCGGGGCTTTACCTAGCAGAGACTTGTAGATGACCTGGAGCCAGTGGGTTTGGCGACAAATATGTACCGAGGGCCAGCCAACCATACAGGTCGCAGTGGTGGGTAGTATATAGTGTTTTGGTGACAAAACGGATGGCACTGTGATAGACTGCATCCAATTTGCTGAGTAGAGTGTTGGAGGCTATTTTGTAAATTACATCGCCGAAGTCGAGGATCGGTAGGATGGTCAGTTTTACGAGGGTATGTTTGGCTGCATGAGTGAAGGGGGCTTTGTTGCGAAATAGGAAGCCGATTCTAGATTTCATTTTGGATTGGAGATGCTTAATGTGAGTCTGGAAGGAGAGTTTACAGTCTAGCCAGACACCTAGGTATTTGTATTTGTCCACATATTCTAAGTCAGAACCGTCCAGAGTAGTGATGCTAGATGGGCGGGCGGGTGCGGGCAGCGATCGGTTGAAAAGCATGCATTTAGTTTTACTTGCATTTAAGAGCAGTTGGAGGCCACGGAAGGAGTGTTGTATGCTATTGAAGCTCTATTGACAATTAACTGATCTGTAAATTGCATGTAGGCTAAAAAAAAGAAATTATGCTCTAAACCTTCAGGAAAGGCAGGCCATATTTGTTAGGATAGGAGTTATTGAATTTGGTTTGCCGATAGCATACAAATAGGCCTACCTTCGATGATGTGTAGGCTTAAAAAGCAAGTTAATTACATTTTGTTGATTGGACATATAGGACCTTCCACCCCCATCTGGGATATGGATGCCTGATGAAGACCTAAGTGTAGTATGGTTGTTAAAATAAAATCACCTTAGAGCATGAGCATCAGCGTGCGGGCTTTTCCTTTTTATTTTTCGTTGATTGGACACAATCACAATATTTGTGTCTGATCTCTATGAATGGGATGTAACCTGACTGCAAGGAAGACCTATTGTCCGAGAGCCTTGACAGGTATTAGAAGTCCAAGCACAGTCCTTCTGACAGTGTTCATTTCAATTCCGCGTTTGAGAGACTGCTTTCGGATAAGATATTCCCCCCGGAGAGTTCGTAGTTCAAGCAAGATGAACTCAATCTTCGCTTCCAATTTGCTTCAACCATGTACAGTGTGGTTGCTTGGTCCGCGTCCCAAGCTTTCAGATGAACAATACGGTCCTATTCCACTCACACGTTGAACGAAATCGAAGCCTACAAGTAGCCGACCGTCTGAATCTCGGAATATCTGAATACAAAAGATCTACAGCATATAGGCTTATGTCTGCTATTACCATAACCCGTACCACCATCACTAATATAACAACAAGTGTGTACATTAATGATCGTGAACATTAAACATTTATTGCATTAAATAATATATGTAGCCTATTAATCATCATTGAATGATTGTATTACAACATAACAATACTAATAACAATACTAATAACAATAATAAGAACAATACTAACAATACTACTACTACTACTACTAATAATAATAACATTAATAATAACAATACTAACAATACTACTACTACTACTACTAATAATAATAACATTAATAATAACAATACTAACAATACTACTACTACTACTAATAATAATAATAACATTAATAATAACAATACTAACAATACTACTACTACTACTACTAATAATAATAATAACATTAATAATAACAATACTAACAATACTACTACTACTACTAATAATAATAATAACATTAATAATAACAATACTAACAATACTACTACTACTACTACTACTAATAATAATAACATTAATAATAACAATACTAACAATACTACTACTACTAATAATAATAATAATAATAAGAAGAAGAATAACCTATTAATATCAACAGAATTTTGATAATGAGCACAATAACTGTAGAATATTATTTTATCTAGACAACAATTGAAAGAGGAAAATATCAATTTGGTGCATAAGAAATATTCGTTTTTTCTATTCACCTTGCATCCTCCCACAGTCGTCAATATTCCACGTTGGTTCAACATACTTTCGTTGAAATGACATGGAAACAACGTTGATTCACCCAGCGTGTGCCCAGTGGGCATCTTCTTTCGTTTTCTGAATATGTACAAGTACAAAACTATTTTTTTCAATATCAATGCTAACTAAACTCAAATCAGTTGGGTTATCACTTGTAGACTGACAATATAGGCCTATAGGTGAATCAATGTCTAAAACATAGAAGATATTCGGAATAATTAGCATAATGGGAATATGATGTTGGATATTTCAGCTAAACTGATAGGATATTTAGAAGTTAGCTGGTGATTCCATTGTGTCACATCGCAGTGCAATAGGGCCTATACAAACCCCTACGCGGCTGTGTGTTAATATTTCAAATAGAATTTAGTAAAATGAAAACACTCATCAAGCTGATTAAATGTGAGCAGCAGGGATATTACGGGAATACTCCCCACACCAGCCACACACCAGCGCTAAACCCTCCTTCATGTCTGTATGCCAGGTGTTCCAGTAATATCCAACCCCTTCATCTATCCCCTCATCCAGGACAGCGCGGCAAGGCAAGGGAATCATCCCGTCATACACTTTCATTTTCAATATTCACTTTTCGACAAAGATTATTCAATTACTTTGATTGTCGAGTGCATTGCAATCATGCATTTGGCTTTTAAATACAGTTTGGAGAAAATGATCTTGGACTGTCAACATTCGGTCATACAGTTAGATGAATTGATGGATGTAGTAGGTCTGTAGTGGATAAAGGCAGAGCACATTCGACAGTGAAACTGCTGGACAAAATGTAGATGTTGTTTCTTTTATTCATATACCCACGAACGAATATAAAAAGTAGTCTATATAAAAATACAATAGAGCAAGCGATCAAAATATCTGAAGAGAAATAAACCTATTGAAATAGTATAAAAACCTGCATTTGTTCGATCCCCTGCTAGAAGGTACAAATACATGGAAGTGGGTAGTACACCTCTTGTGTGCTTGGGGGGGGGGGGGGAGTCATTGTGTCATTGTAAAATCGAATGATGCATCCCTTAGTATAGGACAATGAGTCCTAGGCTGGAAGCTATAACTCAAGCAAAGGGCAACTTTTCTACCACCACTGTTGACCCAGTCACCTCTAATTAGATATAATATTTCAGTGTAAGAGTTCATTGACATCTGCGATCCACAAATCCATCTTATAGGCAAAGCACAAGGACCAAGAGGTCTCCCAATACAACCATTCATTCTCACCACTGGACCGCTATATTGTCCATAAGATAACCAGGCCTTCCCCCAAAACCAGCTTATAAAAGAATATTACACGTTTGCACCCAATAGGCTAGCTTGATTACCCTGAACGAAATAAGGCGTCATCTATGCTTATTATTTAAACACACTGAGGGAAGTAGTTTGGTGATTGACAGAAAGCACAAATAACTTGAGGACCTATAGCCTATAAGTATCTTACTTGAAATGCAGTTGATAGTTGTGGGTAATCGACAGATATATAAATAATCACCTAGGTCTATATCAAGTCAGGTTGTATAGTTGAACGGGTTGAACCGAACTCAAATGCACATAGGTTGTCCAGTAGTACAGTAGATTCCAGTAAGAAAACACACACAACACCACACACCGTAGAGTGTGTATACCATACGCTCCATGAGATGATACGCACACGAAAACAGTCAACTGTGATTGGGAGAAACATGAATAACAATATAAATAGAAAAGCCAATGGTTTATTTATGCTAGATCTATTTATCTTCTTTTTAAAACATAAATTATATCCTGCTAAATAATTCAAGGAGGAATAATATCTTCATATATTGTAAATTGGGGTGGATTTGTGCATTTAATGCATTTGCACAATGAAACTTAAACTACAATAGCGATCAACTTCGCTCGAATTGAACCTGGAACATTGTGTGCCATAGGAGAAATCTCCTTCTTATCCTTATCTAGTTACTTTTTATAAGCCTGCGTTGCCTACTTGTCAAAGTGACACAGACACGACAATCACAAATGAATGGACCCAGACTTATACAATATACAGGTTTTTAACATCACATTAATAAATTAAATTAATTAAAATTCAAGATGCGTAATATCCATAGGGAGCATCACACTTCTGCCCCTCGTATTGACAAAACACGTACAACTTCATGCAAACCTACCTACTTAGGTGGATTGCAGTCGTCATGTTAATTTCAGCACTACTCCTACTGGACAGCGCTCAACGCGACGCGAGTTTGGCAGCCAGGTCGTGGCTTTCTCACGTCTTGTTTACTCCAGCTAGCTTCTGCAAGCACGAGGAGAAAGCTGTAGCATTTTAATAATATCTATCTCTGTTTCTCTGAAAATAGAGACAAAAATAGAGAGAACCATCGTGGCTGTGGCATGTCAGAACGTGCTCCCCCTTTCTTTGCCAGAAAAAGACAGTGAAAAAAAGGGGGACCTTTAGACGAGGACAAGGAGAAAATTAAATTGCACTTGGGAGCAAATTCTATTAGGGAATAGTTATTGTCTCCTGACAGGTCCTGTCCATTTAGGTAATTAGTGGAAGAGATTGCTTGAACAAACGAGCTGTATTTTAGTCAGAAATAATGTTTTCCACCGCAATCTGATAGACTACTATTTTGTGGCTTAATAAGTTATATTTTCCATTTGATTGTATTATCTGTAGGCTAATGTAATCAATCCGTTGTTATTATTAGACCACAAATGTGAACCACAACCAGCGGTAGGCTACTTACTATGTATGGCTCTGTGCATAACAAGAAGCCCTTACATAATAACTGATCATCTGTGTTGTAATGTCTGCTAAGACATTTTAAAGATAAATCAAACATCTGAATCGTGCCATTATATTATTTTAGTTGCATTTTATTTTTTTTAGAATAGGTCGTTACAGATACAGTATGCCGTATTGCACTATATGGGGAGCTTATAGGTCTTGAAAAATGACCGAACTGAAGACTTAAAAAACAAACCTCACAAACGTTTCTTTTGCAATAATGTCTATCTACCTCCCCATATCACTGGCCTACGTTTCAATTGTGAACATTCAATAGGCTTATATTTTGTATAAAATCTGAATTTCTGTTGTTGACAAATAAGAACACGCAGCCTTGACACTGATGATCTACATCTTGAATGAACACCGACTGAAATCTTATAATAAACAAGGGAAACAGAAAATATTCCCTGTTGGGTGAAAATACATGGGTGCTTGGGTGCATTAAAACAATGTGATCGACGCATCCGGGAATTTGTATTAGTTCATCGTCCATATCCAATGTTAGGCTGACACTGAGGCTTACCAAACTTTCTGTCCTTTCAAGTTGAATTGGTCCCTATTTAAACTTCAAAATTAGAGAACAGTATCAGGGCCTGATTCTGAAATATATAGCTCAATTATTCCTCCACTCCACTCCCCCCAACCCAATCCTTTATCAAATAGCACACCATTAGGGTACACTGGAGATGGACTGGAAAATATAAAGCAACTGCCCCTAACATAGGCTTCTCTGGCTAAACACACATAGAGCTTTACAGCTAAAAAAGAGTCCTCCTTAAATAGCAGTCACATGACAATTGAAGGTCTAGGTGCAAACAGGAGAGCCACAGTCGGGCGCTTTGGACTGAGATAATGCATCTACACATCTACGAACAACTCTTCACCATGCATTACTGAATAATTACACTTAAGAATTATCACAAGTGAAGTAAGCTACATGTAAATATTACACTACAGCATGCTGACAATGGAATTATTGTAAAATGGATTGAACCGTGTATGTAAAAAAAAAAAATTAAAAAGAAAATCTTGTGTTGTCACATTAATGGGATATAGTTAAAGTATGCATAGATGGGTGCACTGTTTTCACTGCTATAGTGATATCTGATGTCTTCTACTCTCATTGAGGTATGCAGGGGCGGACTGGGACAAGAATTCAGCCCTGGCATTTAATCCACACCAGCCCACATCACCGTGTGTGTCATAAGCGTCGTATTGAGTGGCCAAAACGCAGCGGGTATATGTATGCTCATCTTCTTTTATTGAAGAAAACAAAAACAAAAACACTTATACTAAACAAACGATGAAAAACAGTCCTGTAAGGTACACTGGCAATACATGGAAACGACTACCCACAAAACCCATGGAAAAACACCCCTACTAAATAGGACCTTCAATTAGAGGCACCGAGGAACCGCTGCTTCCAATTGAAGGTCAACCCAAGAAACGTAAACATAGAAATAGACACGCTAGAACAAACATAGAAATATACTAACATAGAACATAAACCAAAAACCCCGAAACACATAAAACAAACACCCCCTGCCACGCCCTGACCAAACTACAATAACAAATAACCCCCTTTACTGGTCAGGATGTGACAGTGTACACCGCCAACTCAAACCCCTCCCCACTGGCCACCAACCATACACACACACACACCATCCCCACACATACACCCTGACCCTACACACCCTACTTAGACACAGGCAGTAGTGCTGACACATAACATTGGTAGTACAGTACAGTGTTTCTTAACCATTTCTGTATCAGTGACTGGCCAGACATGGTCCTCCTTTTTTTAAACCAGTTCATCTTCAAAATAAATACATTATGTAAAAACACCACAAGGGATCCAACTCACCACCACCACAAGCTGTGCCGCAGATCTAGCCATTTTGTTTGCCTCACTGTTGTGCTGTCTATCTGTCTCAGCACCTTCTCTGCTGTCACTGTGCTTCTTCTTGTTTTCTTGTCTATCTGCCTGTCTATCTGTCTCAGCACCTTCTCTGCTGTCACTGTGCTTCTTCTTGTTTTCTTGTCTATCTGCCTGTCTATCTGTCTCATCCCCTTCTGTGCTGTCCCTGTTCTTCTTCTTGTTCTCTTACCTATCTGCCTGTCTGTCTCAGCACCTTCTCTGCTGTCACTGTGATTCTTCTTGTTCTCCTGCCTATCTGCCTATCTGCCTATCCTGCCTATCTGCCTATCTATCTATCTATCTATCTATCTATCTATCTATCTATCTATCTATCTATCTATCCCTGCCCTCTGCCCTGCCCTGCCCTGCCCCCTGCCCTGCCCTGCCCTGCCTGTCTGTCTGTCATCCTGTCTGCTTTTATTCCTTATACTTTATAAAAGCCAAGCTAACAACTTAGGCTATATTGCAAATGAGTGCCTGTCATGCATGTTCCCCTGAATCAACACATACCCTAAGTGTTAATTACTATTACAGGGCTACAGACTAACATTCCCCTGGTGTCACTGGTGCCACTATCTTTTACAGTTGGTGGCACCAGCCCATGATTTGGTTTGTCCGAAATCATGAGTAATCATATTATAAAGTAATTCATAGTGCTATGTTCGATGCCTAGAGAAAGCTGATACCCTCCTCCCTCTATTTGGCAGGGACAAGGGGATGAAGCTTCAAAAGCTGTGTTTTCCTCGAAATTGCATTTCGAGATTTTATAGGATCAGAACACATTTTTCTGTTGAGCGCATGGCGGGATAGGCGAGTGTCTCGCTCATTACAGCAGCAGGTCCCAGTAAAACAGGCACAGGGAATGGGACACACTTTCATTACAGGAGTCATGAGGACAATGCACTTTACTGTTTGGCCAAATCATGGTTTTAGCTGCCCAACAAACAGGACATTTTGAGTGAGGTGACAATGTAGAATCTGGTCTTTTTCTGTTTTTTACAATCCATGATCTTGGCTGTCTCTTTGGTGCTTCCATGTATGGCATTGGATGTGAATTTGCGTGACCTCAGCTATCAGAAAACCAGGCCGGGCGTTGCACACTGATCAGCCAAAGGCTCATTGAGTATACCAAACATTAGGAACACATCCCTAATATTGAGTTGCACCCCCCTTTGCCCTCAGAGCAGCCTCAATTCGTCAGGGCATGGACTCTACAAGGTGTTGGTGTCGAAAGTGTTCAACAGTGATGCTGGCCCATGTTGACTCCAATGCTTCCCACAGTTGTCTCAAGTTGGCTGGATGTCCTTTGGGTGATGGGTCATTCTTGATACACAGGGCAAACTGTTGACTGTGAAAAACCCAGCAGTGTTGCAGTTCTCGTCACAAACCGGTGAGCCTGGCACCTACTACCACACCTTGTTCAAAGACACTTAAATCTTTTCTCTTGCCCATTCACCCTCTGAATGGCACATACACAATCCATGTCTCAAAGCTTTAAAAAATCATTCTTTAACCTGTCTCCTCCCCTTCATCTACACTGATTGAAGTGGATTTAACAAGTGACATCAATAAGGGATCATAGCTAAAAAAAAAAAACAGTCCAGCCTATCTAGCATTTGCCAGAATTGCCTGATGGCCAATCTGCCCCTGGAGGTATCCTCTGCTATCATCTCTTTCAGGAGGAGACATGTCCCTTTTCCTAGGATGATCTGGTGGCCATGGTGGGGAAGCTGAAGATAGGATAAGATGCATGAGAGATAAGATGTGTGTCCAAGGAGATCGGTCCAAGTGGGGGAGGTTGAGCCATGGCAGTAAATTGAGATGAATCTGAACTTGCTTGACTCCCTCTTTAGAGGCAAATGTAAAAACCCTGGATAAATGGGTGAATGAGATGTGATATGGGTATCATACATTAACCTATTTTTTCTTTCATTTTTTAATTAAATGACTACATTTCTACATGCTGGACCTCTATAGGGGAAAGCTTTATAGTATTATTAAAGTCAGAGAGAGATGACAGGAAATGTATCAAGCCTGTCCTGCATTTTAATATCAATACACAGGTAATAAACATGCAGGCGGTGAATACAGGAGAGGCCGACAATAAAACTAAGCATTGTGGAAAACAACATCATAGAGGGCAGCTAGGTGATTTTTTTACCCTTGTGTTTTGAGCTTCCATAACATTAACATTTCCATTCTTCTGGTGTAATGCTGCAGACACAGACCTCACTGAGTCTGGCCACGTTTTAGGATCAGTGTAAGGAGAGGCTTTCTCAGTTTCTAAAAGATGTTAAAGTAGTAAAAGTGTCCCTCTGTGATCTCGATTCATGAGCAGGGATATCAAGTGGATGGCTGAGAGTCTACGACTGGATTAGAAAACCTTGTTCTCAGTGTGCACTTTCACCTTCAGTATTGGCAAAGCCACAGATGAATTTTGCACAGCCAACTTCCTCATTAACTCTCATTAGTCTCAACCCACATAATATCCTGGGCTCGAGGGCTCAAAGCACCTGAGGGTTGCCACAAGCAGCAGGGTGGGAGTCAACAAGCACCTTTACAACTCACAATCCAACAGCAATTAAACAAATAAACAAGTAAATTGAGAAAGATTAGTAGGTAAGTAGTAACAGGTAAGTAACAAAGCAAGTGATAAAGCAAGTAAATAAGTACAGTTAACAAAAGTTTGTTTATGTAATCATTCTTACACCAGTTTGACGTCTCAAAGACAGTTCAATCAGAGAGATAAACCTTTCCGGAATGAGTAACATAGATGATACATCGGAGGCAATCGGTAAAATGTCTAAACCTTGCAGTAATTTCAGCATCACAAACTATGCTTTTCTCAGCCCATTCTACAGATCATAAACTGTAACTTGCCATAATTCACAATTCTAAAAGGTTTGATTAGGTCAGAGATCACAGCTTCTCAGGTTTGGTGCTCAACTGTAATGTAGGGCCATTAATCATGTGTGCTTTTGTGGAGACAATTGAGAGCTGGCTGCTGTGACCATGGTTCTACTCTACTCTGCCAATGTGAAAGCCAGGAGACAGGGAGGGCTTGGACTGGAGAGGGGGCGGGGACACGGGATGGGTGAACTGCAATGTTCCAGGAAAACACAAAGCTCAAGATCAAGCGTTACTGTCCTTCATATGAGTTTGTAATCTGGACCACAGCAAAACCCTCCATTCCCAAAGGTATCCACCCGGCCTTCACATCCACGGTTGAAACACCCCCAGCAGAGCCCACTTCCAAGTGTGTGAAGGAAGAGACCCTGAAAGCCGATTGCGTTTTAATAAAGTTTATTATCGGGTGGGAGCTAATCCTCACAGTAATCTCCCACAACCCAAAGGAAAGCTGGATTACTCACTTGCTATAATCCCAATGAAATTGTTAGGATTTAGCTAGCGCAACAGACCAGATGGCAACAGGCTTTTTCCTTCAACCTACAGACACCCCCACCACTCCTTACCCCACCCCCTTCCTCAAAACAAAACATTTGGATGTTACTCATAAGGCCTCATGCAAAACATAAAGTGGAAAGCTGTGGAGGGACAGAAAAAGAGAATAATCTGGCATCTCAGGTACTTTGGATATTGATGGTATACTGTATATACATTTGGTTTACATTAATCTATAGTTGTAGAGAGATAAAACAGCAGAAAGGTAGTTATAGTGTATATTCTAACAGTGCAACTTGCTCCAGGAGAACGATCAAAGTCCACTATTGAACAATTACAACGATGCACAATCTTAGCAAAAATAATTGTATTGATTGAGATAAGCAAGGCAAAACACAGCATCTCGAGTTGAGTGAGACCAGTAAGCCTAATGTAATGGACACTAGCCAAAACCCCAATCCTGCTTATTTTGTACCCTGTGAACAAGTGTTGCTCTACAACACTTCATTAATGTCTAAACTCTATTGTGCAAAACTCATTGGGACATGTAAGATGCACTAGCCAATCAGACAATAGCATGGCATGGCCAGTCACAACGTAGACCACTTTGGAACAGAATGTGTGAACCATAGAATAAGAACTAATTCTATAGTGTGAACAATAAACAACATTAATCTGACCACACATACTATCTGAACAGGGCATATATACATTTTATCATATAGCATCTTTGTTTATTTGGAAACATCCACTTGCTTTATGCTAAAATCAATATGGATAATCTACTTTCAGGCACCGTTTTTCCAAAATGACATTCAAGGCACATTTCTCTTTGTAAAATCACATTTTCTAATGGAGGTTGATTTCTTTCTAAGAATATAAAATAGTTGGTAGAGTACACAGCTCATAGAACTCTTTGGAAAGGCTGGCAGTGACAGGTCTAAGAGAAAAGAGCAGTGTTTCTCATATTACATTAGGGCTTTTATCCATAAAACTATATACAGTGATTATTTTTTCACAAATTAAATTTGTCATTATATACAGCCTAAGAATTACAATAAATATCAAATAAACCCCTTTTGTTGTATTCACTAAAAATCATAAAATCCCATTAATTCCCTGGTGTTTTAATTCATCCTTCAGAAGTGGTCAAAAAAGGCTACATTTTTGGTGGTCATAAATTATTATCCTGAATGCAAGCACCATGAAGCAATCCATTGATGCGGAACATTACGAATCCTTCCGTTGGAGGGTTTCAGAACTGACCACAGCGTCACAGTATGGGTAAATCTACAGTAGCACTGCCAGGTAATGTTGACTCAGGGCAAAGCCACCTTGGCCCGTCGCAGCCGCCGGCAGTTCTTGAAGAAGAGGTACATGGCCAGCAGACACATTGAGGACAGGAAGTAGAGGAGCACACACAGGCTGATGTCCAGTCTGGAGAAGCCAACGCTCACCAAGGACATCCAGCGCCTCTTGTTAGGGTGCGGGTACATCTCCAGATCCCCCTCCTCCTCTGACCCAGTGTACTTGCCTGTCAGAATCCTCTTCTGCAACATGTTGTGCTGCCCTAACAAGTCCTCCGGCTCCACGGGCTGCATCCCCAGCAGCAGCACTGGCCCCTGTTCCAGGCCGGCTCCAGGCTGCTCCTTCTTCTGCAGGGTCCTGAGTTTGACACGGGAGGACACTCTGGCTGCAGCGCGGAGGGCCTTGTAGTGCTGGTTGATGAAGGCGTCCAGGTCTACAATCTCCTCCTGGGGGGGCCTGAACTTCAGCCCCACAATGCTGGGCCTACGCTGGGGCTGGTGGGACACATCTGCCTTGGGCTTTACCCAGGGTGGAGGTTCAGACATCTGCACCTTTCCTCCTGCCCTCTCCGCCTCCTTCTCTTCTGCTGGCTCTTCTTTAGCCACTTCCTCCTCCTCCTCCTCCTCCGGCGGTGGTTTGACCGAGGTATCCTGGGTCTGCCTGGCCCTCCTCTCTGCTCCTCTCTTGGCCTCCTGCTCCTGATGCCTGGCGACCAGCCTCTCCTTCTGCCTGCTGAGGAGCTGGGCCTCCTCCTCCAGGTAGTCAGAGAGGTGGTGTTCAGAGGAGAAGTGGGAGCGGAGGAAGGTGAGCAGCTCTTCCTGGTTCCAGGTGTGTTCTCCATTCTTAACCCCGTGGCAACTGGGACACAGCTCTGGGGACGGCCACTGGATCTTAGGGAAGTGGGGATCCTCACTCAGAGCACCTGGTCAGCAGGAATGAGACGGTTACTTAGGATGAGGAAGTGTGCTTACTTATCAGAGCTAACATAAATGATACAGATAACAACACAGTCATGTTGAGAGGGTAAACTGTTTTGGTGGAAATGTAAATGTATTAGGTAAAACTGACTGGTCCAATTGAAGGACATACTGATGACATCTCACACAATAAAACTAAACTGATATCAAGACAACAGAGGTATTTTTACATGCATAATCTATGTTGATGCTTGAATACATTACAAAGATCAATTTCTCCACATGGCTCATAATAAGCAGTAAGTGCAGTGTGTTTGCATCGTGTGTGGATGAGTGTGTGATGTCTCGGTGTGTGTGTGTGTGTGTGACAGTGTGACAGGGTCTAACAATGATCAATGGGCTTCTGGGACGTCCCGGAGGGAGGGGTGGCGAGATAATAGACGTCGTCCAAGCGGACAGCTACCCCCCCCCCCCATCCCAGACCCCGAACCCCCCCTCCCAGACCCCGAACCCCTTACCTCCACACCCCTTTGAAGACGGCCCAATCTCCAAATTGAATATGAAAGCAGGCACCTCCAGAGGGGAGCTCTCCTTTTAATGAATTACATTTTTTTTTGCTTTACATGTTTTCTTTAGCCCCCCAAATGGAGGCATCTGCTAATAAATTGCTTGTCGTCGCCCATGCGAGAGGAAAGTCAAAGCTGCAGCAGTTCTGTCACTTTACAGCGCTGTCAATTTACATCCCCCGTCTCTCCCCCAGATTAATCTCAGTCATATGCATGTGTGTATGTACTCTGCATACAGCACTTTACATAAGAGATACATCAATTTTACTATGTCCTGCTGGGCTTGGGGCCTTTTATACATTTCACCAGCGTGACAGCTTTCATATCCCGTCCCCTTATGACGACATGTCTTTGATGTCTCTATTCTAACCACCTTGCCTTTCATTTCCAGGGGTGACTTTAGCAATAGTAATGATACTACAGTAGCAATAGTAATGATACTACAGTAGCAATAGTAATGATACTACAGTAGCAATAGTAATGATACTACAGTAGCAATAGTAATGATACTACAGTAGCAATAGTAATGATACTACAGTAGCAATAGTATACTGATACGGTAACAAAGGCTTGTCAGGGAATGTTATTCAAAGCATCCCATAAATATTAATGAAGTAGAAAGAAATATCTATTTACCACATCAAAATAGTTTCTTCAGCACTAATTCTCAATGTGGAGATCTACTGTACAGGACACAGAGGAGTAGTATTAATGTAGGCAGACTGGTAGATTAGCAGAGTGATGCTCTACAAAGCAAACCAACAGTATGAGGCTGATACAGTACGAGCTGCTCCAGTCTCCAGCAGCACTACTGAGAGAGCCTCCTCAGCATCGCCCTTCCCCTCCTCACTGAGCCCTGGCAGGCCCGTGGCTCTGCTGTCTGTAGACATGCGTCTCTATCTCACCCTGTTGACAAGTGGCAACAGGACAGGTCTGCTGTTGCTGCCGAGCCAGGCTCGGCTCAGGGTCTCTTTGTGCCAGCTAAATTAATTGCGTCGCTGCTTTACAAATAGGCCCCGCTTCATGCATGGCTGCCACTGAAAGGAGGACAGTGGGAGCTGCTAAAGAGCCCCACTTTAGCGAAGAGGTGGAGCGGGAGGGGTGAGAGAAAGAGAGGGGGAATAGGAGAGTACATTCCCCCTGGGGAAGACTGGGATGAGAAGCAGAGGCGTGAGGGGTTTGTGAGGGGGTGGACCGACGGAGAAGATACTGCTACTGAATGCTACCAACACCCCTGCCCCATCCCCACCAGCCAAGCCCACCCCTTGAGGCCCTGCCCCATCCCCTCCCCACCAGCCAAGCCCACCCCTTGAGGCCCTGCCCCATCCCCTCCCCACCAGCCAAGCCCACCCCTTGAGGCCCTGCCCCATCCCCTCCCCACCAGCCAAGCCCACCCCTTGAGGCCCTGCCGCATCCCCTCCCCACCAGCCAAGCCCACCCCTTGAGGCCCTGCCCCCAAACCCCACGTCACAACCTGAAGCATCCTGGTGAGGGATTACAAAACAGGGGGAAGCGTGATGAAGGTGACATGGCGTGTGCCAACTGCTGTCACAAGCATCTTGGAAATTGAGCTCTTAGGCTGATGGTCCTCGCTCTGGGAGATTGTTGCCATATCAATTGTCAAGCGAAGGATATGACTCTCTGGGGAGGGACAGACATGCAGTCCTAATAGGGAGGAGTGTCTGGGGACCAGGGACAAGCACAGAAGGGGACGCACACGCCCCTCTACCCTGTTATTCAGGACACAGGCTGTCCAGGGGATTGAGGATGGGGGAGTCACCACCACCACACAGAAACGACAACAATGTGATTCAACGAAGTGAGGTGAAAATGACAGGCTTGTGCCAAATAAACTCAAATGATGGCCCTAACAGCCAACTCAGCAGCCATATAGCCCTCATTAAAATGACACGGACATCAGGGCTGCAGTCTTGGCCGTTTGCAGTCTTTAGCACTACAGTTAAGGTCATAGAGTTAGTATTTACTGTTGATCTGTAGTGAGCTCTAGACAGGCTATGGCAGCGCAGGGAATCTCAGTCTTCTGGAAGGAGGGCTAATCTCTGAGAGGAAGAAGAGAAGGGGGAGACTGGGCGAGGAGGAGTGAGGGGGGACAGCTGGTGTCTGCCCAGAGGATCGCCAGGCGTATTATAGGGATTAGGAGTAGAGTTGGGACACTTGGGGGGGGGGGGGGGGTCCGTAGGGGCCCTTTTAAAGGAGTGAGAGGCTGAAAGAGATCCTCTAGGGTGGAAGTGGGAGAGGGAAAAGTCCAGTGGCCTGTGGGGCCCACATTTATCTAACGTCATTGTATGGACAATGGTGACCACTGTAGGAGACATTTCAATTTATCATACTACTCTATAGTAATATGATATGCAAATTCTATACTTACTAATTAGCATATTATGATTTACGTGTTGAAGGTTCAGTCTTAAAGGCCAATCGTTCTCAATGGAAGTAGCAGTAACATTTGTCATACGTCCTTACCTGCCAGTCTATTGTTTACGTGGTTATGGTGAGACCAGAGCCATAGCACGGCGGAGGACAGTGTCCCCACATGGGACATGCTCTCCTGGGCCATGTTCTCAAAGTGGGTGGCACATGCCTGACAGCCAAAGAAACTGTGGATGTATGACCTCATCACCTGAAGCACTTCCTGGGGGTCTGGGGAGAAGAACGCACAGGAGGAGGAAGTCATTAGCAAGATTAACCATACTTGTTATACACATCAGTATGATGTGTAATGTTGAAAAGGAGTCTAATATTGTACATTTGAAAATCGCAGCAAGCAATGCCTGTATATTGTTTCGTATACATTTAGTATGGCTATGGACATATGGGTTTGGCACAATGTAAAAAAGGTGCAAAGGTCCCTTAAAATGTTTTGCCAGTTATTATGAAAGGCTTAAAACATCAAAACATGGACAACAGACATGGACAGGGATAGTGATAGTACTAAACTGTTAGTGGTTAATAACAGGACAATAAAGGGCCTGGATCCTGAGTCCTCTGGGCATTCCCACGGTGCTCTGATATCTTCCATGAATACCAGTATTTAGTCAATGTGCTCTGAAAAACAACCAGGTTGGCAGATGTCACCACCAGTACCAAAATTTCTGCTGCAGGTTTTTGTTGCGTTTAATTCTCTACAGTAAAGCCTTATTTTGCTCTCAGATGATCCGTGGTGGTAGGGTGGAGGCCTAATCCAGAGGTCCATCCGCAGGGGGCCAGATGGACACCCCTGGTCCCCTGCTGGCCCATCTGCAGGTTATGTGACCCCCCTTTCCACCCCATCCCATAAGCCCTGGTATTAAGCCCTCCAGGAGAGGAGTGCTGGTCAGCTGCCTCCATTATTAACCACTCATATTCCACTAATCTAAAGAAATCCCTTTTGACCCACCCACAATTAGGGACTGTTTCAGATGCTGTTGTGACAAGAAAACAGAACAAATAACAAAAAACAAAAAACAAAAAAAGTGCTTTGTATAGGCTACTTACGGAATTTAACACTGAAGTAAGTGTGCGTGAGTCTGTCTAAATGTTGTGCAAGTGTGTGCAGTTAAATACGGTCACTGCAAAACATTCCACTAAACATTCCAGGCTAATTTGTTTACAAAGCCCCACAAAGCACTTGTCCCCAATGGGCTCCCCCCACCCTGCTCTCCCCTAGCTGGCCCATATCCCTGTATTGAAAGCAGCAGCCCCTGTGTGAACGCTGTACACTCTTCTGACTGGCTCAATGACCTGGAGGGATCTGTCCCCAGAGAGCCATAGGGGTTCTAACAGACTGGAAACACTTGTGTCATGGTTCATCGCCTGGGCACACTCACTCCTCCAAGACTGAATGGCTGCTGACTTCTGGCCAATTTCCTAGGAGGCTCTAAAGGCCGCAATAACAGGCTAACATGGCAGGAGGACTTGTTTTAGCTTCTAACAACATCCCTTTTCCACTTATTACCATGGTCCCAGGAACATTCCTCTTGAATTAACTGAAGTTAGTGATCATGTAATCATAAAGACAAACAGCTGTTGTTTAGTGAGTTTTTCCTACCTTTGTCAGCAGCTTCCTCGGCCTGTACAGTAAGGACATGGAAAAGGGTCCACATGCCACAGGGGTACCTTCTGAAGTGGGGCTTGGAGCCCTGGCAGCCCACCCACCTCACCCCCTCAGGCAGCGCAGCATTAGGTACCTGATCACACAAACATTTACAAGCATTTTGCTTCACCAGCAATAACATCTGCTAAATATATGTGTATGTAGCCAATCAAATTTGAACATTTGATTTGATTTATTTTACTTTAACACTTTTCAAGATTGATTGATGTCTACCCATCTTTTCATAGAGCAGATTATATGGAAACAGCTTTGTCTGAGGATTCTTAATAAGAGGTTAGTTTACATTAATGAAAACAGGCCAAGTAAGGACATGGAAAATACATCTGATTTATTTTACTGCAGCATGTCATGTTAAGTGGGAGCACGTTCTATGCCATACTATTCTCATTCTATATCATGGTGATTCCAGGTTAATGGTGGTGAGATTGTGTTCAGGTCAAGGGAAGGAAACACTGGTAAAACATGCTTTGATCAAACAGCATATTTCTGACATATTGTCGTTTCCTCCCTGCCACTGCCCAGGATTGCAGAGTCTGTGATTGACAGAATTACTTCAAAGTCGATAGTAAAGATTCGGTGTGTGTATACTGTTCGACACCAGTCCATTTCATACCTCTTCATTGATTCGGCTGCTAAAAGCTAATGATGTCACTAAGTGACTGGTCCAATTGGGGAACCTATAGGCATGTCGGCTTTAATCCAAAATCAACAACACATACATTTTCCAATAATACATATGCTGGCACAAGGCTGTGAGCAAAGATTCATTTACAGCATTACGTAAACCTACTTCCCTGTGTGCTGATACTCTATGCCTGAAATATTTCAGCTATCATCTATAAAAATCACTTGACTCTGGCTCATCAACAATATGGTGAGTGGTTCTGCCTCAGGCTTGTCTGATTGGCTGGTGGGTTGACCCCTCACCTCTGCAGTGTTGTCCAGAGCGTCCCTCAGAGAGCTGTAGGACAGCTCTGTGTCCTTCTCACCCTTCAGCCACGTGTCCACAGACTTCAGCAGGTTGTTCACCACAGGACGACCAGGGAAGTACTGCCCAAGACAACATTACAGGTAAACATCATCATCATTAACTCTCCTCTCATTTCATATAATAGACTCTTAAACAGTATATTTTGTACTGTGTGGTAATAGATTATTATTACTATGAGTTGGAAATCCATCTGTCATGCCATCTGTCTGAGTTTAGAAATTTCACCTAAACCCGCTTTTGCCATACTTAACGTGTAATGTTTTTTCCACTAATTTAGTAAAAACGACAACGGAGGATTTGTCATGACTGTTTCTTGTACTGTTTGTTTATGTTCTCTAACCTCTGTCGTTGTCAAAGAATCAGATGGCTCATTCATCACAAAACCCACTGATATTGCCAACTACTTTAATGACCTTTTCATTGGCAAGATTAGCAAACTTAAGCATGACATGCCAGTAACAAAGGTTGGCACTACACATCCAAGTATAACTGAAGAAATGATGTAAGTGTAGAAGAGGTGAAAAAGTTATTGCGGTCTATCAACAATGACAAGCCACCAGGGTCTGACAACTTCGATGGAAAATTACTGAGGATAATAGCGGATGATATTGACACTCCTATTTGCCATTTATTTGATTTAAGCCGATTAGAAAGTTTCCTGGAGGGAAGGCAAAGTCAATCCGCTACCTTAGTAAATGTAAGGGAGTGCGTAACTGGCGGCAGGGAAGTCAGGCACAGGAGAGCAAAACTTGGTAATCAACGGAGCAGTTTTATTCATAAAACCACCGGTAACCAGAACCACAAACAAATGGGTACAAAACCCGTCACGCACCAGAGAAAACGTGCACATGCACTTACAATAAACAATTCCGCACAAAGACATGGGGGAAATGGAGGGTTAAATACACAACATGTAATGAGGGAAATTGAGACCAGGTGTGTGAGAAGACAAGATAAAACAAATGGAAAATGAAAAGTGGATCGATGATGGCTAGAAGACCGGCGATGCCGACCGAACAAGGAGAGGAACTGACTTCGGCGGAATTCGTGACAGTAAAGCAAAAAAAAAAAATGGTGTTTGACCAGATACAATGCTATTTAACAGTAAACAAATTGATAACAGCCTTTCAGCACACTTATAGGGAAGGACATTCAACAAGTACAGCACTTACACAAATGACTGATGATTGGCTAAGAAAAATTGATTAAAAAGATTGTGGCGGCTGTTTTCACTTCAGTGCGGCTTTTGAAATTATTGATCATAGTCTACTGCTTTACACCCCCTGCTATATTGTGGACCAAGAGTTACCTGTCTAACAGAACACAGGGGGTGTTCTTTAATGGAAGCCTCTCCAACATAATCAGGAATTACCCAGGGCAGCTGTCTAGGCCCCTTACTTTTTTCAAACTTAACTAACAACATACCACTGGCTTTGAGTAAAGCCAGTTTGTCTATGTAAGCCAGATGACTCAACACTATACACGTCAGCTACTACAGTGACTGAAATGACTGCAACACTTAGCAAAGACCTGCAGTTAGTTTCAGAATGGGTGGCAAGGAATAAGTTGTCCTAAATATTTAAACTAAAAGCATTGTATTTGGGACAAATCATTCACTAAACCCTAAACATCAAATAAATTGTGAAATGAAAAATGTGGAAATTTAGCAAGTTGAGGTGACTAAACGGCTTGGAATAACCCTGGACAGTAAACTGTCATGGTCAAAACATGTTGATAAAACAGTAGCTATGATGGGGGGGTAAGTCAGTCCATAATAAAGCGCTGCTCTGCCTTCTTAACAACAAGGCAGGTTCAGTCGTAAGGTCAGGTGCCACAAAGAGGGACTTAGGAAAATTACCATTGGCTCAGAACAGGGCAGCACGGTTGGCCCTTAAATGTACACAGAGAGCTAACAATGATATGCATGTCAATCTCTCATGGCTCAAAGTGGAGGAGAGATTGACTTCATCACTACTTGTTTTTATAAGAAGTGTTGACAAGCTGAATGCACCGAGTTGTCTGTTTAAAATACTAGCACACAGCTCAGACATCCATGCATACCCCACAAGACATGCCACCAGAGGTCTCTTCACAATCCCTAAGTCAAGAACAGACTATGGGAGGCACACAGTACTACATAGAGCCATGACTACATGGAACTCTATTCCACATCAGGTAACTGATGCAAGCAGTAGAATCAGATTAAAAAAAAACATATTGAACAGCAGGGAATGTGAAGAGACGAACACACAGGTACAGACACATGCATGCATACACACACAAACGCTAGCACACACACGCTCTAAACACATGTACATTTAAATATTGTTGTATGGTGGTATTGTACATTTTGTATTGTAGATATGTAGTGGTGTAATAATGTTATATGATGTACTGTTTTATATTTTGTTTTATGTGTAATGTAAGTGCCTTAATGTGTTTGGACTCTAGGAAGAGTAGCTGCTGCTTTGGAAGCAGCAAATGGGGATCCCTAATAAATAGAAATACAAAGACAACATGGCGTGTGTGGAAATATAACACTGCAACTAACAGTGGGCCACTATGGGAGGGAGGGAGGAAATCCCAGTGCCTTGTGTTTGAGACGGATGGTGACAGAAGAGGGTCAGCTGAAAACAGGGAGGCATTAACAACAGAACAAGCTGATTGGAGGTGTAAAGCCACTTCCTATCCTTAAAGAACCCTTACAACAGCCACCCTGGAAGACCCATCACTATACTGCTATGAGTAGTAATGACTAGATTCTACAGGTCGACCGGGATTTAACCCTAACGGCTAAGAGACGACCAAATAAACAGTAGGCTGTCATGGCAACCTTCTCCCATTCAAAACAGAGAGGTAAGATGTCTCAGTCACGATGGACTATTTAAGTTCATTAGCATTTTCTGGTGTTGTCATGGTGAAAACTACTTATGAGGAGCCTGTAGATAACAATAAAATCAGATGCACACACCCGCAAGAAACAGTGTAGTAACATCCAGCAGTGTGAATATGGTGGACCTGGAAGTGGGCCAGTGCTGCCCTTTTGCGGCACGGTGGCACAAACCCATCAGTGCGACACAGAGGCAGGGGCCTGGCCAGGGGGGGGACAGAATCCCAGAGGTGCACCTTTTTTGATTTGTGCTGCAGAGTCTTTTCAATTTGCCCTGGCCATCTGTTCAGCAGCATTTGGGGGCCTGGCTCACGGTTCTATTCATCACTCTCTAACTGGATCTCCATTACACCAGGCCCACTTAAAAAGGCTCCTGGAGATTTACTTAACCCCTGTGGCCCACACAGCCCCATACAGGGTTTCATTTGCTCCCTTAATCTGAGACATTCAGCTAAGAAGATGGTGTTTGGGTATTCACAGACACAGATACCCAATCCTGTACTACAGGTGGGGTGTTAACAGGATACAAAAGAGGTCCCCCGGCTGCTGCTGCTGAGGAGGACAATTAGTTTATCGGCCGGGCGGCCGAGACGCCTAGGTCTGGGGACTACTAGGCACTAACCAGGCTGAAAAGCTCATTAACACACATTTGAATTTAACAGAAATTGGGGACGGGTAGGCAAATGGGCTCTGCTCACCAGAGCCAAACACTTAGCATGTTCTGCTCTCCACCTGCGTATCTATTTCCTAAATCATAAGCAAAGGCCAACATATTTGGCTGGGAAATTAGTAGTAATCTGGTCTGAAGTATTTGATTGGCAAACATGAACATATCAAGTGTGATGAATCAATGCTACAGTATACTGTATCCCCATCATGAAAGATCTCTCCGAGTGACCTCTTCTCTGGTAGTGTACCTCTAACCACTATCAGAGCCCCCACCTGACCCCCAAACCTAACCCCCTGCCCCCTCCCCCAGCCTCTCAGAGGACCATGACAATCCACTTCCCCCGGCAATATGTCATCTTAAATCCGATTAGTATCAGCACTTGAGAAACCGCAGTCTCCTCCGAGAGACGTTCAAAATAGAATGCATCTGTCGGCCTGGCCCGGGGAAGCCCTTTTTAATCCTGCCTCATTCAACCTCAGGGACCAATATACATGCCACTGAGTAAAAGCTGCCTAACTGCTTCCCTGCATGCAGCAGCCTAGTGGACCTATCTGTCATGCCCACAGCCCAGCCACAACCCAACAAACAAAGGCCTTTGTCCTACTGGTGGAGTCCAGAGGTTGGTGGGCTACCCTTACAGTATTACTGAGGCCAATCAGTTAACACAGCCACATTCCACCACCATCCACCTAAGCTAACTGCTAACCTTAGCATGGACACACTGAGCCATGCGCCACGGAAGAGAGAGATGGATTTGGGCTCAAGCTCCCCCCTAAATCCTTGTTTTATTCCCTGGCCCTCCCTCCCTTGCTGCAGGAGGCTTCTTTCAAGAAAGCAGGATAGAAACGGTAATCCTAAGACCTCTTTGTAATGCTCTCATGCTTCCCAGATCCACTTTTTTAAATCCTCATATACATGTAGGGATTCATAAATCTGGATTCTGGTTGACAAGACAGTAAATCTAGTAATATCACAGCGCAAGAAAATAGAACTTGTTTACGTCCTGTCTGGGACAGAGATGCACTGTGATGTGGGAGCACACAGCTGAGCGTCAGGAGCGTGTCATCGGTATGAGACCAGCTGTAGGTTTTGTGCACAGTGACTCATTCTCAGGATGATCCAATTACACCAGTCACTCTGGAAGTTTAAGAATCTTAGTTTGCTGTGATATGCCGTGCGTGTTATCAAGTAGACGGGTAAACAGTGCTGTACGGTCTGCCATTTGGTCATAACACTTGAAAGGATACGAGAGATTGAGCATGAACAGACAGACCATGGTTTTATACACATGGTTCACTTGTCTGTATTGGTCCAAACCATCCCTAAGACAGGTTGAATGCAACCCTTTTGTTGAGGCAACGGTCTGACAAACGTCAATAAATACTGCTGCAATGCCTGCTTTCTCTGCTACAGTCTCAGCAAGGACATTGTTGTGGGGCACTGACAAATACCACAGGGAGTTTGAGGTATTGACAAAACAAACTGGAGTTAATGGGGGGCTGGAGAAAAACCCTCCCATAGTCCGTTCAATCCCTCCCTAGAGAATCTGAAATAATCACAGAGATTGGTGGAGGAGAGGCTGCCTGATGCACAGCCATTACGAGCAGGACTGTAGAGGTCATTGTCTTGGGATCCCTGGCACACTTCTGGGTAGCATAGAGCTGGTAGGGGAGGTCATTGTCTTGGGATCCCTGGCACACTTCTGGGTAGCATAGAGCTGGTAGGGGAGGTCATTGTCTTGGGATCCCTGGCACACTTCTGGGTAGCATAGAGCTGGTAGGGGAGGTGAGGGGTGGGGCAGGGGTTTTACCCAGTTCTAAGAAATCCTAATCAGGGTACATTTACATTTTAGTCATTTAGCAGACGCTCTTATCCAGAGCGACTTACAGTAGTGAATGCATACATTTCATACCCTTTTTTTTCCCAGTACGGGAAAAAAAAATATGTCTGCATATAAAAAAAATAAAAAAAAATAAATAAAAAGAGGTGGGGAACCAATGGGAAGCAAATAAAGTATTTCCCCAAGAGAGCCTTTTGTGTCCTGTCAAGTCAATGGCCTCCAATTTTGGGCTCACCATTGAGAGAGTCATTCCTACTGTGATACACATTTTTGGGTGTGAAGGTATAAGCATGTAAGAACTACGTAATAGTGTAGTTATTGTACACTTAACGGTATTACATTAGGAATTTTGAACCAAGTAACAACGGCACTTGTTCATTTGGTGAATTATATGGACCATATTTTCATATATATTTTCTTTAAAGCAAAACTGAATTAGATCTAATTATGCAGCTAAATGGAAGGCCTCTGTTTCACAACTGATATCCTTGAACAAATCCAAAGCACTGTCTCACTCTCCCTCTAGTGGCATGTCGTCATAACTGCATAGCCCTGACAACAGCCAGCCAACCATCTTCTTTAGGGCTGATATGAACAGAGAGAGGATGAATGGGTGAGGTTAGTGTTCAGTATGGGTATGGTTTAGTTTCAGTGTGAGCAGGAAACCTGTCCACTCACCTTCGCTAGTACTGAGATGTAGCGTTGTAGAGCGCTCAGTGCCTCTCCTTTGATGACAGGGTGAGCTGCCAGCTCCATGCGCAGAGAGTAGTGCAGAGTAGACTCCAGGTCTGCCATATACACACGAGACCTGACGAAACACAGAATTCAACATTTTTGTCATGGAATCAATGGGGTTACATTGGTAAATCTTATACCTAAAAATTAGGAACTTATTTTTCTGGACACTATTACTGTTTTGTTAAGTTAAAATGCTTTACCTGTTGAATGGTCTCAATTGGTCCTCTGTTGTGTTTTTCGCAAGGTCAGAGGTCACTGGCAGTGGCTTTCCGGCCCGCACTACCCCAGGAAGCCTCTGGAGGGCGTAGCTGTAGAAGGTCCGGGCCTCAAGTTGTCTGGAAGACAGCCAAGCAGACAGTTGAGTTCACAGTTAGGACTGATGAATTTCTATTAATCTGGCACCAGTCAGAGGAAGATTTTAACCATGGAAACAGGTGAAAAATCCTTCCCACTAGAATAACAACACAGACCTCACAGTATATTGTAGCTACAGTGGAAAAATAAGGTTTTTAGCTTCTCTGTCTAGGAACAGGATACAAGTGGTTGCATGTGCCAGGGCCTGCCCTCAACAGACCAAAGGTGGGCCCCTGGTCTCCTCACTAAGCCCTCCTCTCTCCTCTGGTGAACAGATGGTGCTGAAATACCATTGCTGATCATTTCCCTCTCTACTAACCCTACAAAAGGAACAAAAAAGACTGCTACCCTTCTCCCTGTTCTTACCAACCAGCCAAACCACCCTGTGGACCAATGAGAGCAGGAGGACGCTCCAGGCCTGAGCTCGCCCGGCCCACCCCTGCCTGGGACTCAATTACACTAGACTCACTATTCATTGTGGGGTCCCCAGAGCACAGAGGCACGTGTCAGAGAGGGGAGAGGCACGCGTCGGAGGGGAGGGGCCGCTTTCACCTGGGAGAGGCACACGCATGACGGATGTGTGACCCCCCCCCCGGATCAATCACGTATTCAATGGGCGACCATCTGTCGCAGCGCGAGGCAACGTTGGGGTGGTTTGGCAGGTGAACCGGAGGAAAGAAACGCTATTGTATCCATGCAATAAATTAAACTCCCTCTGTACACCCTGGAAGAGGAGGGGGGAATAAATAAATCCGTAATAAATCATTTCCTTTTTGCATTTGTCAACTAAAAAGACTCCTCTTGCATGCCAAGTTATGGAAATAAGCAAAACAATGCAAAAGAAAGCAGATTAATTCACGGGGTGAGGAATCATCATACAATGTATTATGATATTGAATAATAATAATAGAATATTTTAATTCCATGAGCCCATTAAGAGGCCAGATGTTAAAAGGCATCCTACTATGGCAGTGTATAACACAACTGAAACTTCACAACAAGATTGTTGAGTATTGAACTGTGAAAATAGAAGAAAAACTCTTAGGGTCCAGACTCTGAGGACAGCTGAAAGTGATCTGCAGTTCTGTCACATATTGTGATGGTATTAGAGCAGCCACTCACACATGGAGCCTGGTGAAGATCCCACTAGGATAGTACAGGTAACAGGATGGGAAGTCGGTCACATTCAGTTTAGCCACCAGGCCATCCTCAGTGCTCAGGACCCTCCGCACAGCTATGTTCTCATACTGCAGTAGGTCCAGAGTTAACTGGTGAGGAAGAACAACCAACACAGTAATGACCGACTGTCTGCATGTTGTTTCAAATTGGATGTACTAGGCACACAAGTGCACTGTTGACATAGTGACACACATGTTGACATAGTGACACAGTCAACATAATGTTGGCCTACTATACAGCAGGGTAGGCAACTACATTCAGCCGGGGGAGATTTTTGTCGGGGCTGGTGGTCGGGGGACACAATCATTTGTACATTGCAAATTGACCACAACTAAGTCCAAAAATAGATTGTATTAGAAAATAAAAATGATTACATTGAGACACGATCACATCTTTTTTAATATATTTTTTTCATTGTGGGAATTCGTGGGAACAGATTCTCCCCCCCCCCCCCCAAATTTTTTTTTTGAGGGGCTGAATCAGAACTTAGGGGAGCCAAAAAAATATCACTGTCTTTTGCCAACCCCTGCTATAGAAAATGTTTTCGTGTGCTTGTGAATGTTTACCATTTGACCACCCCAGGATTTTATCTCCTCCATTTCCCTCTGAGAAGCATGTAGCTTGACTGATGCTAATTAATTCTTACCTCTCTGCCCACATATGAGTTAGAGGTCTCAAAGAGCAAGGCCAGGTGTCCCACACTGTTTGTCTCAAAGAAGTTGTCAAGCTCTGCTCTGCTGTGGAGCGAGGAGGATAATACATTTTACATAAGGACCACAACATATCACTAATAGTTGACGATTGAAACATCAAGTACATTTCTATTAAGACTTCATAGAAATTGAACAGCACAATCTGAGCATTGACATGTAACACACATGACAAATGGTATAGCGCCTTCTTCAAAAGAGGAAGAAGACTTCATGATCTTACACTTTCATTCAGAAAAGAGGAATCAATGTGACCTCCTGACTGTTTTCTTTATTCTACTTCCTATGTTATCAACCATTATCTTGTAAAGTCAGAGATAAATAACGCCAAAAGTAAAACTCAAGTGTCTCTTCTGACGGGTTGGAGGAGTGTGTGAGTATATGTGCTGTGGCACAACCCAATAGACACCCTCATTTATCCATGAAAACCTTTAAACCAAGGGTGGTATTGTCACAATATAAACAGAAGTCATGATGGCCTAGGCCCTAGAGGTAGTGTTTGTGTGTGTGAGCACTAGGGTGTTTGTGTGATCAGAAGATGCTGCCACACCTAGCAGTCTCCAGAGGGGGGCAGGCAGGGGGCCAGGGCTCCGCATGGGTCTCCATCTTATCGATGATCTTATGGCGTAAATCCCTCACATTACGAGGAAATCCTGGGAGGATACAGGCACACAGGACTAATAAGAGAACATGTAGAAAAACACAGTTCAAAACTTCTCATACTAGCCATTCACCATCACCATCTGCCCCAGGAATTATCTAAACATTTGTATTACCTCTGAAACCTTCTCCCTTGGAGTCAGGTTTGGAGTATGCGTGGAAGAACTGTCAGAGGGAGAGAAAGAGAGGATCAGATGGCAGGTCCATGTTGACCACTGGGAGGAACAGGGGACACCCCTCCCCATTATAACCCCTTCCTACTTTAAATCCCCTGCAGGTGTTGCAGCTCCCTCATCCATTCAGACAAATGGTCTCTTTGATTTGACTTTCACCGGACCACAAAAAGAAGAACTCAGACATTTATTGACAACTAATCTCAAGTGAGTGTGTTGCTAACTGAAACGTAACACTGTTAGAGTTTATGAGTCAAAATAGCTGATAATGAATGACTCACAATCTGTGATGTGGTTCATTTTTAAACATTGGATACATTGGTTCCTGTGAGGTAAGACACTGAAAATCCATAAATCTGGTGGAATATAACAGTTGAAGTACCTTCAGTGTGGGGTACCCCCTGACACCAAAACGGGAACAAATCGGCCCATTATCTTGATTAGCACAGTCTATGGCAGCTAAATCCACAGCTGGTTTCCACTCTAGGGAGAGACATTATAATTAGTTTCAAACTCAATGCACCAAAAATGCATAACTCTATACGATAGGGTTCATATAAATATTCCTCTGATTACTACAACTTCTAAGCATATACAATTATTCCATATGATCAGCAGGAAAGCAGGCCAGAGGCTGGTGGCTTCTCTCTAGATCTGAGGCCTTAAAACCTGCCTCGTGGTTTGGGCCTGCTGCCAATAGGAAACTATGTCAATTTCAAACTAATTGCATGGGGTTATTTTCCTGTTAGACAGTTAATTGGATGCTGCATATAGACTGAGACCTGAAATGCCAAAATGTATTCTAATTTGGGATTCCAAAGGATGGTGTTTGAACAAGAGTAGCAATGAGATGGACAGAATGTGAATTCCTAAATCACATCATATGCTCCAATAATCAAATGTAGAGTCTGCCTACTGGGAGGGGAGGGCTGAGATACTGGCTGTCCTGAACTCTGAAAAGCCACAAGATGAGAATCACACAGCTTTTATCCCGCAATTTACATTTTAAAGTGGAATACAGGAATATAAAATGAAAACAATTGTTAATAATTGCTTTATTTTATTTTATTTTTTAAAGGAAAAAAAATAATGTTTTAACGTCTGCATAGGCTAATACATTTTTGTTTTAGAAATTGGATACTACACACAGTCTCAATTTGCACTGCAGTTTGATGGGCATATAAAACATGAATACATACATTGCATTCGGAAAGTACTCAGACCCCTTGACTTTTTCCACATTTTGTTACATTACAGCCTTGTTCTAAAATGTATTTAAGTGTTTCCCCCTCATCAATCTACACACAATACCCCCATAATGACGAAGCAAAAACAGGTTTTAGAAATTTTCGCAAATGTATTAAAAATAAATAACTGAAATATTACATTTACATAAGTATTCAGACCTTTTAGTTTGTACTTTGTTGAAGCACCTTTGGCAGAGATTACAGCCTAGAGTGTTCTTGGGTATAACGTCACAAGCTTGGCACACCTGCATTTGGGGAGTTTCTCCCATTCTTCTCTGCAGATCCTCTCAAGCTCTGTCAGGTTGGATGGGGAGCGTCACTGCACAGCTATTTTCCGGTCTCTCCAGAGATGTTCGATCGGGTTCAAGTCCAGGCTCTGGCTGGGCCACTCAAGGACATTCAGAGACTTGTCCCGAAGCCACTCCTGCATTGTCTTGGCTGTGTGCTTAGGGTCGTTGTCCTGTAGGAAGGTGAACCTTCGCCCCAGTCTGAGGTCCTGCGTGCTCTGGAACAGGTTTTCATCAAGGATCTTTCTGTACTTTGCTCCGTTCATCTTTCCCTCAATCCTGGACTTGTCTCCCAGTCCCTGCTGTGGAAAAACATCCCCACAACATGATGTTGCCGCCACCATGCTTCACCGTAGGGATGGTGCCATGTTTCCTCCAGACATGACGCTTGGCATTGAGGCCAAAGAGTTCAATCTTGGTTTCATCAGACCAGAGAATCTTGTTTCACATGGTCTGAGAGTCCTTTAGGTGCCTTTTGACAAACTCCAAACTCCACTAAGGAGTGGCTTCCATCTAGCCACTCTACCATAAAGTCCAGATTGGTGCAGTGCTGCAGAGATAGTTGTCCTTCTAGAAGGTTCTCCCATCTCCACAAATGAACACGGGCATCGGGTTCTTGGTCACCTCCCTGACCAAGGCCCTTCTCCCTGATTGCTCAGTTTGGCTGGGCAGTCAGCTCTAGGAAGAGTCTTGGTGGTTCCAAACTTCTTCCAATTAAGAATGATGGCAGCCATTGTGTTCTTGGGGACCTTCAATGCTGCAGACATTTTTTGTACCCTTCCCCAGATCTGTACCTCGACACAATCCTGTCTCGGAGCTACGGACAATTCCTTCGACCTCATGGCTTGGCTTTTGCTCTGACATGCACTGTCAACTGTGGGACCTGATATAGACAGGTGTGTCTTTCATGTCCAATCAATTGAATTTACCACAGGTGGACTCCAATGAAGTTGTATAAAGATCTCAAGGATGATCAATGGAAACAGGCTGAACCTGAACTCAATTTCAAGTCTCATAGAAAAGGGTCTGAATACTTATGTAAATAAGGTATTTCTGTTTTGAATTTGTACGAAATTTGCAAACATTAAAAAAAAAAGTTTTCACTTTGTCATTATGAGGTAGATTGATAAGGAAAACCCGTAATTGAATAAATGGTAGAATAAGGTGGTAACGTAACAAAATGTGGAAAAAGAAAAGGTGTCTGAATACTTTACGAATGCACTGTAAGTGAAAAACGAAGACAAATTGATGGATCCATGTCGCAAGAACATTTAAATTTGTTTAACCCATGACTTGTACACATAACACATGACCAGTCAATTATGATTGGTTTACTAACAACCCGTTCAATACGTTGTAAAACCCCCGCCTACGGTACTGTTTATATCAAATTCATGAAAATGTGGTCATTTAAGATACGTCAAATTATATTCGTGCCATAATGTAATTTAACCTGATGCCTTTAATGAACGTTTTCGATTGCGTTTTTCTATTCGTAATCGAAACCTATATAGAATGCATTGAGTGAAAGTAAATTAATACACGAACACGAATATAATTTTACATCTTAAATGACAAAATGTTGATTAATTTGATGATATAAACTTGAAGCCCGTTCAAAAACAATACGAGTGTTACACCAGGAAGTAGGCGAAACTGTCATAGGCCAACACACTGAATATTATATTACTGGAAAATGCAAACCAACCTTTAATATCGCTTGCGAGACTTTTCCATACGTGAGAAAAAGCAATACAATGTCCGCACCAAGAGGCGTAAAACTCAACAACCAGTGCGGCCGTAGAATTGACCAAAACGCTGTCCACATTATCCGGGGTTAAAACGACTACCTGATCAGAAGCGGTGTACAAGCCAGCTTCGGTGGTAAAAGGAAAAAGTAAACACACAAATAAGATCGTAGATATGAATGACTCTCTGAAATGTGCGTGTATTTTCCATGTAAATCGAGACGTGACACCGTAGCAGCGCCACGCCATCTTCGTATGTTTTTCTGACAGCCAACAGGTCCGAGCAAGGCAACCACTGTATATGAAAGTTATAGAAACTTTTTTCACTCATCCAACTCCCTCCCCCAACCTCTGACCGCCGAAGAAGCAGGGCTACATTCATAAACAAGGACGGAGGTGATATAATTGATTTGAGCTTTGTTGATGTGAGTTGATGCATCCATATGCGAGAATACTTGTGCCTATGTATTGGAGAGGGGTTACATCTCTCCCCATTCCTCAGCTGTTTACGAAAAAAGTGGCAGGGAATCCTCTTTGTTGGAATTACAGATTGCCCCTTTAAAAGGGGTTGGCCTGCAGAACGTATTCAATGTCCATGATCCAGACTTACGATCTGATAATTGACTTAAACATCTAATAATAATGACTTCTCATAATTATGACTTAGTAAGTCATAATGAGATACCACCTCATAATAAAAACGTACTTCTCAATTATGATAATGATTTACTATCTCACAATTGTGACTTAGTATCTCAAAATAATGAGTGCTCATAATTATGACTTACTACCTCATGATAACTCGTAGTCAGACTTCCAAATGCTAATGTCCATTAAAAAAAATATGACAACGTGTGGGGTATGGGAAGTTCAAGGTGTAACAGGACACATTGAGAATATCCTGCAGCTTTGTTTATAATAATACGCTTATAATACACCTATGCAAATCACATTTGGCAAACCACACTTGAGGCACTGTGCACCAAAAGCAAGTGTTTTTTTTGCAGGTAATACAACATTTAATATGTGGAAATAATGAAAGCTTTATTTACAATTTCAAAGTTCAATTTAGTTAACAAATATATATGTATACTATATACATATCTGCAAAGTGAACAGTGTTTATTTTACAATAACCGTATAGGTTCAATAGTGATTAAGATCCAACAGGAGATTGTGAATATACAAGAACACCCCATAAAACAATGTACAAGTCTTCAAGTGCACCTGCATCTCTCACAGTAGTACATTATTATAAATATTCATACACTTTAAAGATGCAAAAAGATTTCACTAGTCTACAAGTCATTTGATTATCTAACCATTTTGGAATAGAAATCCCTGTCCTCATAGCAAGGGAACCCTGAAGGCACTGCATGCTGAAACGGTGGTTGTTATTCCCATTAAATGTTTGGGAGCATAATTCATGTGACACTTTTTATTTTTATAATTTACTCTCCATTAGTCAGCATCTCTATAAAACATTGTTTGGTGTGCCTCAGCTTATGCCTTTCACAGTAAGGCCCAACACAATCCGAGAGACAGACAGCAGTTTGAAAACTATTTGAGGCATTTTGACTGTCCTATGGGAGGCCCAGAGAACTTCAACTACATTGTTATTCAATGAGACTACAAAGCTGGCTTGTAAAACAATGAATCCAACAAATACTGCATAGATATAAATGGGACATTCCATCCCCAAACTACAATCAATTCAGATTTTTTTTAAGCATTTTTTAAGCATTCTAGACATGTCAGGAGTATTTTTCAGTTACCCGAAGATTATGATCACTTCCCAATAAATGTAAATGAGCCATTTAGTTTTATTAGTCGTATTTACACTCAGAAGTGTCATATTGCCTGCCTTTCACCTACACATATGGGAGGAATCAGAAACATCAGTACTGATATTCTTAGTATAATGGTTGTCAGTACAAATAATATCTCACCAGGCTCAACTTGCCACACAAATGTTCTTTCACTTAACTGGGAGGACCCAGAAATATCAATTTTAGGCTTATTAAATTCTTTGCAGTTTGGTATTTTTTTATTTAACTAGGCAAGTAAGAACAAATTCTTATTTACAATGACAGCCTAGGAACAGTGGGTTAACTGCCTTGTTCAGGGGCAGAACGACAGATTTTTACCTTGTCAGCTCGGGGATTCGATCCACCAACCTTTCGGTTTCTGGCCCAACGCTCTAACCACTTGGCTACCTGCCGCCCCAAAATAGGGCATCCCTAAATGTCAATCCCCGAGGAAGTGTTGCAATACACAGCCTTGTGGAAATGCATTTCCTTGGTACTAATCACATCATAGTTCTCTCATTAAACACATCTAGGGACCGGAAACTAGGCATATCATGGAGAAACAGGTATCAAAGGAAAATGTACAGTCAGAGCCCTAGCAATAGACAGTTTAAATATCTACCCCTTCGTCCAGTACAAGAACAGTGGTGGTAAATGCTAATTGGTATGAAAACTTTCAATACCACCATTAAAGTCACTTTGCTAACAGACATTACAGTTGACAAGCATAGTCATGCATGTTAAATTCATCTGTAGCTACAGCACAGTATTTTTGGACTGAAATAGCTAAAGAAGAGTAAGCCCTTGAACATCGATGTTGAATGCTACGACCCACACAGATTAATCCATGACTCACTTGTTACCATGATGCAAAAGCCATTGTGTTCGTGGACGAATGGCGAGAACACTTGATTCCATTACAGTATATCAAATGTGCATCATCAGTGACACCCACAGAGGCATAACGACACAGAAGCTAGTTTATCTACCTACCATAAATGGCATTTGAGTCACTGCTTCAGAAACATTAGAAATGCAATACTTGCTTGTCTGTATTGCATTTCTAATGTTTCTGAATTAGTGACTCAAATGCCAAAAAGGCAAATGAGGGATTTCAAGGTGTTCTCTGATAGAACTATGCTTCGGGAGACACAGAATAAGGCAGAGACGGAAGGTTTACCCAGTTGGGGAACAGTTATCCTTTAGGTATTTATGAAAAACATGGTATATATGTAAATAACATTAAAAGAAAGGAGGTCCGTAAGAGTAGAAACAGCGTTTAAGGCCTGTAAATTGTGTTGCTCTTCTTGAGTGAGGCAATTCATAATCATACAGAACAAAAAAAAGAGGCACTTTAACTGAAACAGGTAAAAAGCTCATCTTAAGGGTTGAATCCAGCATGACAGAATGAAAGGTTTCTAAACTAACCGTGTACAACCTCTTGGTATCTGTTTGTGGCCAAGAGGCTAATTAACAGGTAAAACGATGGAAGAAAAGGGACAGTGTTCAAATCCATCAATTACTAATATTAAGATATTTAAATATTAAATACAAATAGGTATCTTTGCAGGTATTTTCAACAAAATTCCCTTTAAATCCCTATACAATGAATTGCCATTTTGACATTCCCATTTATTTTTGTGCTTTGTTATTTCATCAGTCTGTTTTACAAAATGCTAAAATAAACTTTGTTTCTAAACATGTTAACAGCAAGATTACTTACAAATTCAAAAAAAAAAAAAAAATCCTAATCAAATAGTTCACAATAAATATCACAATACAGGAGGCAAAATATTTATTTGTATACTATAATTTAAAAAAAAATCTGATAACCCCAATGACTCTTCCATACTCTAATCCTTATCGTCCCGTTTGTAGATGACCCAGACTGCTTCTCAATGCCGCTGTCTTTAGTGTCTTGTCAAATTACCCCTGTGCTCATCACAAAAACCATGAGTTTGTCATGGAACATTACATTTAGCAGCATTGATTAATTTAATGCAAAACAAGGCCTACTCCATCTTTGACTGGCCATGAACAGGTGGGCCAGCGTGGGAGGCTTTACATATTGGTTAAAGGCTGGATCAAAGATGTTTGGTGTAAGACGTGGTAGATCCACAATTAGCTGATCCAAATCTGTGTAGCAGAGAGGTACCAGTTTGACTGAAATGAAGGCATCCGGAGATCATTGGCACATTGGCTGTGGGAGGAAATGTCTGTTGGAAGGTGGGTTTAAAACAGAGGTTTAAAAGCTCAGGAAAGGGCCCTTTTTGATCTCTTCTCCTGAATTTGAGAGAGAACTTCTGCTGTGTCCTTTATTAATGCATCAAAGATCCCGTCAGCCAACTGCATCTTGACGTAGAGCTCATCTTCATCATAGTTCACCCACTGAGACTCTTCCTCGTGAAGCTCCTGGACCTGAAAACACACAATACTTACTATCAGAAAATAAAGGACTTTTTGAAATTGGAAAATTCACAATCAGTTACTCCCTTACCAGAATATGATCTACTCGATCCCGTTTTTTCCTCCCGAATTTCAACATCTTCTGCCAATCTGTTTTCTGGTTGTAGTCTTTCTTCAGGCCATACAGCTTCAACACCTCAGTGGTGATGAACACCTTAGAAGACAAGGTTAAATATTACATTGTGATCTTTGCAAATCAAACCACCAACACTGAAGTGTTACCCATATTGGATGTCACCATAAACATGGAATACACACCTGAACCCTGGTTATGTCGCCAGGGCTCTTTACTCTATGGAAGTAGGAGGAGTTCATGCGTCGAGGCTTCACCCACTGAGGCTGATGGGCGTTAGGATCCTCTGCAAAGATCTCCTGGATGATCTCCCATGTTAAGTCATATACAGCCTGCAGATAAGCAAATGTTATGTCAGTGGATACATTTCAATAAATTACATGGGTCTTGAGGATTTCATATAGTATCCATTTTTGTGGCAAATCCTTTTCAATGTGATCTTACCTGTCTGTAGCTGCGAACACATTGACCTTTATCCTGACCTATGGTATCGCAGCCCAGGAACTCCTCTGAAGGCTTGAGGACGGGGAGACCAGCGAGGGTCTGTGTGCCCTGGCCCAGTTTAAATCTGTCCCAGATCTCCTGGGTGGCAGCATGGACCAGTTTCTCCACTTCAGGGGCGGAGTGGGGAACCACCATAGCAGGCTGCTCAGGGAGCTTGGGCTGCAGGGGCAGCTCTGGTCTGGGTGGGGTCTTCACCTGGCATCCTGAGCCAGCAGACAGCCCCTCTTCTTCCTGCTGCTGCCTCCGTTTCTGTCTCTGCTGCTCTCTATGAGAGCTGAGGCCATAGTCCTCATCGAACCAGTCCTGCTCGTCTCCCAGTTCATCCAGTAGCTCGCGGCTCAGCTTCAGCTCAGCCAGACGTTTGGCCAACTCCTCCTGACCACTGGCCCCCAACACTGGACTCTCCTACAGAAAGAGAGAGGGAGGGAGAGAGGGAGGGAGGAAAGACAAGTCACTCACAGTAAAAAAAAAACTAAAAACTAAAAGTTTATGTTAGACTGTGATGAAAATCTACAAAAGGGAAGAAAATAGAGCACCAAATTCAACTGGATATCTGTCAACATAAGCCTCTTGGTCCCAGTTTTCGTTTGACCTTCGGACTCAAACAAATCGCATTGAGGTCTTTTGAGGTCAAATCAAGACAGGATGGTTATCGATAGTGCTGCTAAATGCAATTATTGCTACATTCCTCCTCAGTTATCTTATCAGTTCTGTTTAATCATTTACTAGATCAAGTCTCTTAAGCACTTTAACTGAAAAACTAGGAATTTATACATTTGAAATTCAATGTGTTACACATTATGTGATTTCAGGTTATCACATTATTGGAGGAGTAAATTATTTGTTTTAACACTTAGAACATTTACTCTATAAATGTCTTTAGAAAGGGTCAGATGAACTCACAGGCCGGTTACGGAGTTCTGGAGAGGAGACTTGCTCTTCTTGCTCTGCATCTAGGAAGAAGGGCAGACCATCTCTTTGTGCTACAGACTGTGGTTGGGAGACAGTCTCCCCACCCACATCATTAAAAAGGTAATCTTGCATTTGATTAGAAGCTGATATCTTCTCTTCTTTGGCCTTTCTGATCTGTGCGAATTGCTTCACAGCATCTTTCATGAAGTTGTTGAGGAGCTTATCTGCAAAAGCACTGAGGGCGTCTTTCTCCACGGTTTGCTCTGGAGTAGACTTCTGATGGGCATCTAGGCCTTTCCTCTCAATTAGGGTAGTGGTCTCATTAAGAGTTTTCTTCCCCAAGGCTATCTTACTGTCTATGTTAGTGCTGAAGAGACTGGTAGGCAC